>NC_082662.1:129140964-129454714 GCF_025265405.1 Mesoplodon densirostris | reverse complement strand
TCAAAGTAGAAATTAACTGGTATAAAATTCCTTTGAAAATTTGAAAGAGTAGAGGGTGCATAGGAGAATAAAATTTGAGGAATTTTTAATAAGAGGTCATTACCTCCAATCCTATACCTACCATGCATTTATGAAGTGCTTTGTCCTGTCATCTACCCTCTCTCAGCATTAAAGGAGGCTACTATGAGTACAGAGGCAAAGGCTGCATTAAGCTCCACAAGGAAGCTCAGTGGGGGAGCCAGAGGGACTCTGCAGTAAAAGCTGCCCCCACTCCCATGCCAATGTGATCAGCGGAGGCTGAGTCAGTGGAGGCTACATCTCCAGGCACTGATCATCATTTGATAATGGAATGGGCACCTGTGTCTGATCCCTTTTGTACTTATGTCATGAGCAATAGATCCCCAAAAGTCCTAGGATCACCTACTCCAGGTGATTGTGTTACCATTTAAGTCATACTGTTCTGAGTTTAGGATTCCTCCTCCTGCTAATCAAATCATTTACGTACTCAAGCTGACTCAGGGCCAGCAGGGAAATTTTCTGGAATATGACTCATAGATGATATAAGTCACTGAGATTGAAAACCACATCCCAGTGTTATAACAATGATAGATTGCTCACTTACTTTGTATGGAATATCTCTAGGTTTATTTCCATGAAAGTGAATTTGTTAGCCTATGAATTGAAATTACAAAGGAGACTTTTTTTCATTCTCTTATCTTTCCACCACTTCTTGGGTATATTGGTGGAAATAATGAGGCTAGCCAGGTCCTAAATGTCATGGTGAAAAATTTGCAGCCTTATCCAACACTCTGATTATTCCCTTTATCCCACAACTGAAGAGAACCCAGGCCTCGTTATCTTCCCTGTGGACAGCAAGGAGACATAAATACACTTTTTATTTTCCTTCTTGTCAACTTAATATAGGTAAGTTTCACACTGAACCAGGAGTTAATAGTCAATAAATATAATTTGCAGAGATGATCATAGTGGAAAAGACTATAAAAACACTAACCGTTGAAGCTTAATTTTTAGTAAGAAAACATAATCTACTTTTTGAGTCAAAATGTTATATTTAGGTTATAATTTTTTTAACTTACAATACTTTAGCTTTTTTAACTTGTCATATACAGAGAAGACTATATACAATGTATATGCATATTTAAATAATAAAAATAAAGCAATCACCTGTATAACCATTATGCACATTAGCAGACAGAACTTTGACCACTTCTATTCCCCAGCAGACTGCATTTCTTCTCCAACTCCAAGACAATCATTACCCCGACTTCTGCCGTTGTCATCCTAGTGCTTGACTCTATGGTTGTTTTACCTGTCTGTGTATCCTTAAACAAATATTGCTTAGTTTCACTGAAACTTGCTTATTCCTTCCTTATTATGTTTCTGGGAATCATCCATGCTCATGTGTCTTGCTGCCTTCTTTTCATTTGCACTGCTTGTAATGTTTCATTGTATGAGTCTATCACAATTTCTTTCCTCAGTCCTCTGTATTAGAGATTTGTTTCTTTTTAGTTCATATCTGCATAACATGGCAAAAGGAAACACAAAGATAAACCAGTAGTGAAATTAGTTATCCAGAGGGTGAGTAGGAAGTGCTGCAGGTGAAAGAAAGAAAACTTTTAGTATACATCTTTTAATGTATTTTTTTTATTTCAAACCATGTTAGTATGTTACATATTCAAGAAATTTAACATATTTCAATAAGAAATAAAATTAATAAAAAACTACAATTTCATGTCAACAGAAACAAATAAACCTAAATGTATCAATTTTTAATACACAGAAAAAAGTAGTAATCCAAATAACTTTTAAACCACTATTCTGACTGTATGCTCACTGATGATATATTCTCAGGACAAAAAGAACTACAGTGAAACACCTTTTGGTGTTTTGATTGAGTGACATCTCATTGAATTTATACACTCATATGAGGAGCCATCTTTAAAATATTGGCTTCCTATATAAAGCCATGGCATATTTATTTACTTTAGACATCTAATAAAGTGTTACAATTTTGTCTTTATGTGAGGCACACGTTTTATTAGACTTATCCATGGTCACTTCATACCTTTTATTGCTACTGTAAATAATAAGATCTTCTATTCATTTTCTATTTATTACTAGCATATAGAAATGCAATGTATTTTTGTATATTGATTGTGTATCAATAAATTCGCCAAATTTTAAATTAATTCTAATAATTTTGTTTACAGATTATTTGGGGTGATTTGTTCATAAGCATAACATTTCTGAATTTTATGTCTTATTTTTCTTCTTCCCCAACTGCACTGACTGACTAGAACCTCCAGTGTAGTTCCAATGGGAATGCTATCAATGCTTTATCATTAGATGTGATGCCTTCTGCATGTTTTTTTATGTACCTTTTATCTCATTAAGAAATTTCCCACTTCACAGTTTTTGAAAGTATTTTAAATCATGAGTGGATGTGAATATTCTCTACCAAGCTTTCTGCATTTATTGAGATTCCTTTATTTTCCTTTAGCTAAATAATGTGGTGATTTAGGTTTATTTATTATTGTTAATAAATAAACCTTACATTACTATGATAAATTAAATGTCATTACATTATATAATGCATTTTATTCATTGCTGGATTTAGTGTGCTCATTTATTATGATGATTCTTTTCATCTGTCTTCATAATAAGATTGGCCTGTAATTTCTCTTTCTCATATTTGTTCACACTTGGTTTTGGTATTGAGATTAGTCCAGACTCATTAAATGAGTTGGGGAATGTTTTCTTGTTTTGCTATTTTCCAGAAAAGTTTGTGCAAGATTGGAATTATTATCTTTTTAGTTGTAGAGCTCACTGGCAAATTCATATAGTGGTGGATGTTTCTTTGTGGGCAGATTTTTGACTACTAATTCAATTTATTTAAATATTACAGAAATTGTAAAGTCTTTATTTCTTTTGTGCCTGTTTTGTATTTTTCTAAGCTTTCTCCATTTCATTTAAATATACTGGCATACAATTGTTCATAATATCCTCTTCCATCATTTTAATTTTTGCAACATCTATAATTATGTACCACCTTTCACTCCAAATACTATTTATTTGTGGGTTCTCCCTCATTTTTGATTAGAGTTACCTTGGGTTGTTTTTAAAGAATCAACTTTTAACTTTGTCATGTTTATTGAATTTAATTTGATTTTCTATTTTATTACTTTCTGCATTTATCTTTATTATTTCCTTACTTATGTTTAACTTTGATTTTTCTATTTTTTCCCTAACTCCTTGAGTTGAATGATTATCTCATTACTTTCATCCCTTCTCCCTTCATATCATAAGAATCTAAGGCCATGCATTTCTTTTTTTCATACTGCTTTACCTACATCCTTCAGAAATTGATAACAGTACTTTCATTATTTTTTACTTTTAAATGTAATCTTATTTGCATTATGAATTTTTTTCTTTGGCCAGCGTACTATAAGTGTACATCTTTGTTGTGAAAATGTGGGGCTTTTACTTCTGTAATTTATTTCTGATTTGATTCCCTTGTAATGAGATGGTGGAGGGATTTATTTCAGTTCTTTGAAATTTGTTGAGACATTAAATTTAAGGTCTAATATATGAATAACTTTTATAAATATTCTCTGTGTGTTTAAAAAGAATGTATATTCAGCAATTTTGCAGTGCAAAATCTATCTATGTATGTTAAATCCAGTTTCTTAATCTGTCATTTAAATATTCTCATATTTTTACTGATTTTTGGTCTGATTGTTTTATCAATTAATGAAAATAATGGGTTAAAAATATTCGATGTGATGGTGGATTTTCATATTTTTTCTTATATATTTTTTCAGTTCATAACAATATTTTAAAATTGAGGTATAATTGACATATAATAGTATATCAGTTTCAGGTGTACAGCATAATGATTTGATATTTTTATATACTGCAAAATGGTCACCACAATATATCTAGTTAACATCTATATGTAGCTACAAAATTTTTTTTCTTGTGATAAGGATTTTAAGATCTACTCTCTTACCAACTTTCAAATAAGTAATACAGTATTTCTAACCATAGTCCCCATGTTGTATGTTACATCCCCATGACTTATTTATTTTATAACTGGAAGTTTGTATCTTTTGACCTCCTTCACCCAATTCACCCTCCATCTCCCACTCCCTTGCCTCTGGCAACCACCAATCTGTTCTCTGCATCTATGAGTTCAGTTTTTGTTTGTTTGTTTTAGATTTTGCATATAAGTGAGATCATATAGTATTTATCTTTCTCTCTCTTATTTCACTTAGCATAGTGCCCTCAAGGTCCATCCATGTTATCACAAATAACAAGATTTCTTTCTTTTTATGGCTGAATAATCATTGTACACATGTACTACATCTTCTTTAGTTATCCATCAATGGATACTTCTGTTGCTCCCATGTCTTGGCTATTGTAAATAATGTTGCAATTAACATGGGGTGGTGAAGATATTTTTTCAAATTAGAGTTTTCATTTCCTTTGGATATATACCTAGAATTGGAATTGCTGGATCATATGGTAGTTCTATTTTTAGTTTTTTGAGACTCTTCCATAGTAGCGGTACCAATTTACATTCCCACCAACAGTGTTGTAGGGCTCCTTTTCTCCACATGCTATTTCTTGTCTTTTTAATAATAGCCATTCTAACAGGTCTGAGGTGATATCACATTGTGGTTTTGATTTGCATTTTCCTGATGATTAGTGGTGTTGAGTACCTTTCATGTATCTTTTGGCTATGTGTATGTCTTCTTGAGAAAAATATCTATTCAGATCATCTATTAATTTTTTTTTTTTTTTTTTTTTGGTACGTGGGCCTCTCACTGTTGTGGCCTCTCCCATTGCAGAGCACAGGCTCCGGACGTGCAGGCTCAGTGGCCCTGGCTCATGGGCCTAGCCGCTCTGCAGCATGTGGGATCTTCCTGGACCGGGGCACGAACCCATGTCCCCTGCATCGGCAGGCAGACTCTCAACAACTGCACCACCAGAGAAGCCCCCTCTATTAATTTTTAATCAGACTGTTGGGTTTTTGCTATTGAACTGTGTAAGTTTTAAAATATATTTTGGATATTAACACCTTATTTTAAATATATATATATATATATATATATATACATATATATATATATATACATACATACACACATATATTTATATAGAAATATGTTCTTCCGATCAGTACAATGTCTTTTTATTTTGTTGATGGGTCCCTTTGTTGTGCAGAAGCATTTTATTTTATTTTATTTTATTTATTTATTTTGTGGTACGTGGGCCTCTCACTGTTGTGGCCTCTCCCGTTGCAGAGCACAGGCTCCGGACACACAGGCTCAGCGGCCATGGCTCAGGGGCCCAGCCGCTCCGTGGCATGTGGGATCTTCCCAGACCGGGGCACGAACCCGTGTCCCCTGCATCGGCAGACAGACTCTCAACCACTGCGCCACCAGGGAAGCCCATGCAGAAGCATTTTAGTTTGATGCAGTCCTTTGGTTATTTTTGTTTGGTTATTTTCATTTTTGTTGCCTTTGCTTTTGGTATCTAATTAAAAAAAATCAGGACCAAGACCAGTGTCAAGGAGATTGTCATCTATGTTTCCCTCTAAGAATTTTATGGTTTCAGGTCTTATGTTCAAGATTTTATTTCATTTTGAATTAATTTTTTTGTATAGTGAGAGATAGTGCTTCAGTTTCATTCTTTCGCTTGTGGCTGTTCAGTTGCCTTAACACTGTTTATTGAAGAGGCAGTCCTTTTCTCATTGTATGTGCTTGGCACCTTTGTTGTAACTTAATTGACTATATATGTGTGGGTTTATTTCTGGACTCTCTATTCTGTTTCATTGACCTATGTGTGTGTTTTTATGTCACTACCATACTGTTTTAGTTATTATAGCTTTGCTTTGTAATTTTGTTCACATTTTGCTGTATGCATTTTTCAGGTCCTATTATTGGCAAATCAAATTTTAAATTATTGTTTCACTCTGCTGAGCTTTACTCAAAATGATGTGATATTTTGCTCCAGATTCTTCTTTCCTTAAAGTTCTATTGTATCTTTTTAAAAAAATATGTGAAGATCTGAGGATGCAGATGTGGTTATTGCCCTTATAGAATTTATATACACAAACATGCAGGTGCTAAATATTAGGGCAGGTCTCACTCAAGCCTCTTTGTAGTAAATATAGAAATCTTCAACTTCAGATATTACGAAGAACTGAACAAAAACTAGCTATTCAAATATCAATTTTTAAATAACATCCCCCCCCTTACATTCATTCCTTAAGCCCACAGGGAAAGCTCAAGGGCACTTTTTTGCACTGTCTTATGCACAAAGAATCTTGTAGGAAACACAACTTATTTATTTATGTATTGTCTGCCAAACAACCTCTTCCTCTAAGAACTGTTACTGCTCACATTCACAAGGAAGCTGTTTTGACCCTGACACACAGAAGAATCTTCTTGCTTTTGACCCTGATACACAGAAGAATTATTTACACCATTTGTGAGCATTTGACACAGGCATGAACAATCAGGGTCTTTCACCTGGTATGGAAATAAGAAGCCAGTTTTAATAGAGTATCCAAATGATAAGATATAAAGCTAGTGATCTGATGCCAGCCACCTTGCTTGTATGTCCCTGAGAATTAGAAGAAGCCAGAGTATGGAGAGGAAAAGAGGAATGGATATGCACAAAAAAGAGGCAAGAGAGAGTTGAAGAGAGAGTTTTGTTTTCTTCTCTGGTTCTAGTGGTTTCTGAGATCCTTTAAAAACTGACTTTTCTTTCTGCTTAAGTAATTTACACTGTGCTTCTGTCCCTTGAAACATGTATGTACTTGATAATGCTGTTCATCAAATCTTCCAGCGCTGGACACACAAAAGGATTATACTTCCTCACTCCTGCCTTTCTGGTTGAGGAGTGCCACATGACTAGTTCTAGACAATGTGCTGTATGCTGTGGTTACAGGTGTCACTTCCAGCACAGAGCATTTTATTCCAGGACAAAGCTCAAGGCATTCAGAGCTCCTTCCCTCCAAAATGGAGACTGACATCTATTGAAATGGTCAGTCTGGGCCCTGGTATGAGGTATCCCAGCTGATTCAAGAAGGATGTGTAATGTGAACAAGAAATAAAACTTTGTTATTACAAGCCACTATGATTTTGAGGTAGTTTGCTAGTGTAGCATAAATTAAGTTATTCTGATTGATACACAACCAAAGGATCTTTAACTAATAAAGCCAGCTAACTTTCAAAATAAACATATCAGTCTCAGACCATTTGTGTTACTGAACTCAGGTCCAGATGCTTGCCACTCAAAAATTAATACTTGAGAGGCAAGTGTTGGTAGAAAGGAAATTTGCTTTAATCAGAAAAGCTGGCAATCTGGGGAGAAGGTGGACTCATGTCCCCCCAAACCAACTCTGAAGATTCTGCTTGGCCATGAAAGTTTTTAAAGGGAAAAGGGAAAGTAAGCTCACATAATCATTGAGATAAGGGTTCATACTAGTCACCATCTCCCACTGTGTGCAAGTTTGTCAACTTTTTGTGTTTTTTTTTAGATGCTATCTTGTTCACATAGTTTGTTCACGAGATTACTGAAGGAGAAGCTAGGGAAAGGATCTTGTCATCTGTTATTTACTTATTCTTCATTTCTACTTCTTTGATGTATGGAAAGAACCAACAGGTTAGGCAAGGTATTTGTGATCAAAAGATTTGAATGGTGTGCTTAGGCTGAACATGAGTAGAGCATGGGGGCTCCTGATTTAAAATTTAGTTACAATGTAGCTTTGTTAAAGTGACAAGAATAAAGAGGCTTCCTGCTGAAGACAGTTTCCTGCAAAGAGCTGCTTACATTTGCAGCTTTATTTGAAGGCGTAAGACTGACCTATATATCAGGGTAAGATTTTGTGTTTCTGCCTCTGATTATGTGAAGCTCATCTTTACAACAATATTTGGCTTCTTATTGTATTAATAAAATCATGCTTTTTAGAAAAAGATGACTATACATACGCTTATTATTTTTTAAAATTTTAATTTGGCTCCAGTTTGTCCCAAAGAGACAATGAAGTCTGAAAGAACAGATTGAATTGAATAGCCTAGCCAGGAATTCTCTGTAGGAGGCAAAGAGAAGTTGTGGGTTTAGTGACCTGATACAACAAAAAATAAATGTTTTTTGTCCCTGGTTTCTGGCACACAGCTCCTAAAACTCCTCTGGAGTGATAATACTATCTTTTGTATGCTAATGAGGTGACTGGGGCTGTGGATCCGGGTAGCTTCATGTTTGGGGCTTGTCGCCAATAGAAAGAGCAAGCCATATTAGAGGGTTGGAATTTCAGTCCCATTCCCCCAATCTTCTGGAAACAGAGAAAGGCTGGAGCTTGAGTTAATTGCTGGTGTCAAATGATTTAGTCAATCATGCCTCTGTAATGGAGCCTCCACAAATAACCCTAAACAACAGATGTCAGAGCGCTTCCTGGTTGGTGAATGGATCCAGGTGCTGAAAGGGTGACATGTCCAGGGAAGGCATGGTAACTCTTGGTCCCTCCCTCCCCCACACTACCTTGCTTTAAGTGTCACTTACATTTGGCTGTTCTTGAATCATATCCTTTATAATAAACCTCTAATAGTAAGTAAGGTGTTTTCCTGAGTTCTGTGAGCCATTCAAGCAAATTATTGAACCTGAAAAGACAGGGCCGTGGAACTCCCAAATTTGTAGCCAAGTTGGAGAGACGTGTGGATGGCTTAGGCACTGAATACTTGAGACTGTTGTCTTATGTGGGGGCAGTCTTGTAAGACTGAGTCCTTAATCTATGGGGTCTGCCCTAACTCCAGGTATCTAGTGTCAGAACAGAGAGGTGAATTATAGGACACCTAGTTGGTGCCCAGTGAATTGGAGAACTGGTTACTGGTGTGAAAAACAACACACACATTTTGTGTCAGAAGTGTTGTGAATAAAAACATCTCAGATGGCAACTGATCAGCAGGCCTTACCAATTTCCACATGTCCTGGTTCCTGGGTCTGGATTCTCTGGATATATTATGAGTGGAAATTCCTCCCTTGTTTGTTAGGATAAAAGCTGCCCACATGCTCACTTTTATATTGGTAGCAAAAAATGACATACATTCTTTTCTTGGGGATAGTGCACCAAAGTTTCCAAAACCTCCCAGTCACAAAATCCATAGACTTGATAATACTAGAGGTGGAGGTGATTTCAGGAGTTGTCTAAGTTTGGAAAGGAGAAAACAGAAGCCCAGAGAAGAGAGGACAGTAGCTTGATCCAGGGTAATACCAGTGAAGCTGGTGTTTCAATCCTGGGTATAATTTGAAGGTAGATGCACAAGATTTCCTAATGGATTGTATTAAGTTATTAGAGAAAGAGAAGAGTTAAAAATGAAGTCAATGATATTAGCCTGAACAATTGAGAGAGACATATCTAAGGTCACATAGCTGATCAATGACATCTATCAGAGATCAAAAGATAGGGTCGGGCCTCCCTGGTGGCGCAAGTGGTTGAGAGTCCGCCTGCCGATGCAGGGGATACGGGTTCGTGCCCCGGTCTGGGAGGATCCCATATGCCACGGAGCGGCTGGGCCCGTGAGCCATGGCCGCTGAGCCTGCGCGTCCGGAGCCTGTGCTCCGCAACGGGGGAGGCCACAACAGTGAGAGGCCCGCATACCGCAAAAAAAAAAAAAAAAAAAAAAAGATAGGGTCCATGTCTTCTGACTGCCAAGTTAGTGTTCTTGCTACTTCAGTGTGGAGATAGTAGAAAGGGAACTAACAGCAGTTTTTATATATTGGGTATTTTTATTGTACATATTATCATGAGATTTGTTATGTTTATTTTTATCTCCATAGTACCTTGTAGAACAAAGGCATAATTTCATTCAATTTTAATTTCTGATACATATTACCAGCTACACATTACTTCTAGGTTCATTTTTACAATAGAACTTGCACAGATACCAGAAAAGTGTGTGGTTATCATTCTATTAATGACATAGCATCTGCCGAGAAGGTTTTGTGCTACTCTCCTGGGACCTACGTGGCTTTAGACAGAGAAGTGGAAGATTGAAAGTTGCAAAGGGAGCAAAGCTCTAATGTAAAAGACTAGATTAGAGGGGCATCAAAGATAGAGGTAAGGGGCAGGGAGGCAAAAGCATATTCACAGTCATATCTCTGCCTCAGATCCTAACCACTGACTTCTAGGAAAAAGAAAATCAATAAGAACAATATGGGAAATGTTTCCCTCAAATAATATCATTACCTCTCAAAGTTTCATGGCACTTAAAGGGAATAAGTAAGAGGCTGAGTTGCAGAATATAATAGCAAAGATCAAAGCAGGACTCTAACTCATTCATTCATCTATTAAGGAAATATTTCTTGAACTCCTATTATATGTTGGGCACTCTTCTAGACACTGAGGATGTAGTGGTAAGCAGAACTCTTGCCATAATTGAGCATAATTATGAATGATTAAGTAAGTGTATCATACATCACAAAGGAATTACTGGCATGGAGAAAAATAAAGCAGAAAGGGGGAAGACAAGTGAATGGGGATTGCAGGTGGTGTTGCTATTTACATAAGATAGTCAGAAAAGTCCTGTCTAATAAAATAATATTTAGTCAAAGACTTGAAGGAGTTTCAAGTTCCACATGTAAGGAACTTGGAAGTGAAAACACTGCCCTAACAACAGGTAAAAAGCTAAACAGACTGAAAAATCAGCAACTCTTCTTAGATCCTTAAGAGAAGAAGGACACGGGGCAAACAATGTGTCTAAGATTGGAGAGATGGACAGGCAAATACAGGAAATCATGGTTTACTGAGCAGAGACTCACAAGCAGAAACTGCCATAAGAACCAGTGCCTGGATAGGAAAACCTGAACTGCAATTAAAAATTGCTGGAAGCTCAGTGTGTGTCCTCTAAGAGTTAAAAACTCCAGGATGACCCTGTCATAGAGGTTCCCTACAATATTGCAAAATTAACCTCCAGGAACTGGACCAGGTTCCTGTAGTAAACATAGGAGAAAAATCTCCTCATGCTTCCAGCAGGGGGAAGAGAAAAGGAAACATTTTGAGATACCACAGAGCACACTGTTCTTCTTAACAAGTCCTGTCCTAGGGGAAACTAGTTAACCAGAACCTAGGATATTATCAGATCCTACTGAACTGGGGAAGGGAAATACCCAATTCCAGTCCTCTATATTCTGTCCCACCCAAGGGAGAAGAGGAAAAACTGAGAAACATTTGTGAAGTTCACAGTCCAGGGGCACAAGCTCACCAAAAGACTGATACCTAATCACAGGACTCTACAATTCGTCCCTTCCCCACACAGCTCACTACCATATTACTAAAGGCCTATTTATAGCAGTTTATTTTACTTGGTGTGTCATGTTCAGCTATCAAGAAAAAATTTATAAGACATAATAAAATGCAAAAGACAAAATTTGAAGAGACAGATCAAGCGTCTGAACCAGAGATGGCAGGACTGTTGGAATTATTGGACCAGGAATTTAAAACAGCTATGATTAATATGCTAAAGTCTCTAATGGATAAAGTAGAACACATACAAGAATGGATGGGTGGGAATTCTCTGGCAGTCCAGTGGTTAAGACTCTGTGCTTCCACTGCAGGGGGCATGGGTTTGATCTCTGGTTGGGGAAATCAAATCCTACATGCTGCACGGCCCAGCCCCCCCCCAAAAAAAAGAAAAAAGAAAAAGAAAAGAATGGGTCAGCAGTGTAAGTAGAGAGAAGGAAATGATAAGAAAGAACTAAAAAAGAAATCCTAGAGATAAAAAACACAGCAACAGAAAGAAAGAATGCTTTTAATAGGCTTCCTAAGTCAACTGGACACCACTGAGGTAAAAATATCTGGGCTTGAGAATATATCAAGAAAAAATAGATGAGTCCACATTATAGCTGGAGCCTTCAATACCCCTGTATCAGAAATGGATAGACAAAGCAGATAGAAAATCTATAAGGACATGATAGACCTCAACAACACCATTAATTGAGTGGATATAATTGGCATGTACCCTTCATCCAACAACAGAATACATATTTTTCTTGAATTTACATGGAACATTCCCCAAGATGGACCAAATTCTGGACTGTAAAATATACTTTAACATATTAAAAGGGTATACATCACATCCTTTCTCAGACCATGATGAAGTTAAATTAGAAATCAGTAACAGAAAAACAGCAAGAAGAAAATCCCAAAATACTCGGGGATTACACAACACACTTCTAAATAGCACATGTGTCAAAAAAACAAATCTCAAGAGAGTTTAAAAAATATTG
The DNA here is from genome assembly GCF_025265405.1 of Mesoplodon densirostris. NCBI lineage: Eukaryota > Metazoa > Chordata > Mammalia > Artiodactyla > Ziphiidae > Mesoplodon > Mesoplodon densirostris. The sequence goes on along the minus strand of NC_082662.1, from coordinate 129,442,399 downwards.
TGACTAAATGAAAACCTAAGCACAGTTTATCAAAATTTGTGCCATGCAATGAAAACAATGATTAGAGGGAGAGTTATAGCATTGAATGCTTGTATTAGAAAAGAAGCCACTAAAATTAACAATCAAAGATTTTGCCTTAGGGAAATAGAAAAAAAAAAGAGAAAATTAAATACAAAGTAAGTAGAAGAAAAGAAATAATAGAAATTAGAACTGAAATCAATGAAATTAAAAACAGGAAATCAATAGAAGAAATCAACCAAAGTAGACAAGCCTCTAGACCTGTTTCATCCACAAGGGGCAGACACCAGAGGGAAGGAAGCTACAGTCCTGCAGCCTGCAGAACTGAGTCTGCAAACACAGGTCAGAACCTACTCTGGAACCAGTTGGTCCCTGGCCCTTGGGTGACGAGAGTGGAGTGTACTGCTGGGATACATAGGACATCCTCTACTGAAGGCGACTTCTTCAAGGTTGAAAAATGTAACTGAGTTACTACATACATAAAAATACAAATAGAAATTTAAACAAAATGAGACATCAAGGAATATGTTCCAGACAAAGGAACAAGATAAAACCCCACAAGATCAACTAAGTGAAGTGGAGATAAGCAATCTACTTGAGAAAGAGTTCTGAGTAATGATTGTAAAGATGACCCAAGAACTCAGGAAAAGAATGGATGCACAGAGCAGGAAGTTACAAGAATTTTAAAGCAAGGAGATAGAAAATATAAAGAACAACCAAAGAGAGTTGAATAATAAAATAACTGAAATGAAAAATACCCAAGAAGGAATCAATAGAAGAATAAACAAGGCAGAATAATGGATCAGTGCTGCCATGAAACAGGATAAAGTAAAAAGAATGTAAAGAAATGAGGACAGTTTAAGAGACCTCTGGGACAATGGGAAACCCACCAACATTTGCATTATAAGGGTCCCAGAAGGAGAAGAGGGAGAGAAAGGGAGAGAAAGTATTTGAAGAGATAATAGCTGAAAACTTCCCTAACATGGAAATGGAAAGAGTCACCCAAGTCCAGGAAGCACAGAGAGTCCCATACAGAATTAACCCAAGGCAGAACATGCTGAGAAAAATATTGATCAAACTGACAAAAATTAAAGACAGAGAGAAAATATTAAAATCAACAAGGGAAAAGGAACAAATAACACACAGGGAAATCCCCATAAGACTATCAGCTAATTTCTTTTTCTGAAGGCCAGAAAAGAGTGGCACAATATACTTAAAGTGATGAAAGGGAAAAAACATACAACCAAGAATACTCTACCCAGCAAGGCTCTTGTTCAGATTTGATGGACAAATCAAAGTTTTAAAGGCAAAAAATAGAAGAGTTCAGCACCACCAAACTAACATTACAACAACTGCCAAAGGAAATTCTCTAAGTGGAAAAAAAAAAAAAGACCACAACTAGAAACAAGAAAATTATGAAATGGGAAAGCTCATCAGTAAAGGGAATTATACAGTAAAGGTAGGATATCATCTACACGCAAATATGAAATCAAAACTATTAATTGTGAGAGGAGGAGAGTACAAATACAGGATATTTGAAATGCATTTGAAATTAAGAGATCAGCAACTTAAAACAATCATGTATATATACAGACTGCTATATCAAAACCTCATGGCAAATGCAAATGAAAATTCTATAATAGATATACACACAAAAAAGAAAAAGGAATCCAAACACAACACTAAAGACAGTCATCAAATCACAAGAGAAGAGAACAAAAGAGGAGAGGAAGAAAAGACCTACAAAAACAAATCCAAAACAATTAAGAAAATGGCAATAAGAACACACATTTTGATAATTACCTTAAATGTAAATGGATTAAATTCTCCAACCAAAAGACATAGACTGGTGGAATGGATACAGAAACAAGATCTGTACATATGCTGTCTACAAGAGCCCTACTTCAGATCTAGGAACACATACACACTGAATGTGAGGGGATGGAAAAGGGTATTCGATGCAAATGGAAATCAAAAGAAAGCAAGGGTAGCAACACCCATATCAGACAAAATAGACTTTAAACTAAAGACTGTTACAAGAGATAAGGAAGGACACTACATAATGATCAAGAAGAGGTATAATAATTGTAAATATATGTACACCCAACAGAGGTACATCCTAATTTATATATGCTATAAAATGCTAAGAGCTGTAAAAGGAGAAATTGACAGTAAAACAACAATAGTGGGAGCTTTAACACTCCATTTACATCAATGGACAAATAATCCAGACAGAAAATCAATAAGGAAACACATGCCTTAAACGACATATTAGATCAGATGAATTTAATTGATAACTATAGAGCATTCCATCTGAAGGCAGCAGAATACACATTCTTTTCAAGTGCACATGGAACATTCTCCAGAATAGATCACATGCTAGGCCAAGCCTATGAAAATTTAAGAAAATTGAAATCATACCAAGGATCTTTTCAGACCACAATTCTATGAAATTAGAAATCAACTACAAGAAAAAAAAACTACAAAAAACGCCAGAAACATGTGGAGGTTAAACAATACATTACTAAACAACAAATGGAAATTTGTTGAATAAAAAATAAATAAAAGAGGAAATCAAAAAATACCTAGAGACAAATGAAAATGAAAACAGGATGATCTAAGACCTATGAGTGTAGCAAAAGTAGTTCTAAGTGGGAAGCTTATAGCAATACAATTTTATCTCAGGAAACAAGGAATATCTCAAAAAACAAAATAAAACAAAACAAAATTTAACCTTACACTTAAAGTAACTAGACAAAGAAAAAGAACCCCACAAATTTAGTAGAAAGAAATCATAAAGATAAGAGAAGAAATAAATAAGAGACTAAGAAAACAATAGAGGTGATGGAGCAGCAGAAGCAACAGCAGCAGCAGCAGCTGAGAAACCTGTGGGACTTCCTGTTGGTCTACAATTGGATGACAGAACTCTGCTTACAGTACTGCATGCCCAGTTTGCACCACCGAGCTCTGGATGCTGAGGAGGAGGCTTGTCTGCACAGCTATGCTGGGAAGCTGATCCATTCCAATCACTGACTCATGGCTGCTTACGTTCAGCTCATGCCTGTCCTGGTACAGCGCCGCATCGCAGACTATGAGGCTGCCTCATCTGTGCCAGTTGGAAGTGAAGATATCATCAGAAAGTAAAGTCAAAGAAAATGGAAGATGAGAAAGTGCAGCAGAAGGTTTCAAATAGACTCCCTCTTGGGAGAGCACTGGAATAACAACTAACTGCTGAACAATCATTAACAGGAAGACACTGAAACTCACCAAAAAAGATACACCACATCCAAAGACAAAGGAGAAGCCACAATAAGATGGTAGGAGGGGCACAATCACAATAAAGTCAAATTGCATACCCACTGGGTGGGTGACTCACAAACTGGAGAACAATTATACCACAGAAGTCCAGCCACTGGAGTAAAGATTCTGAAACCCACATCAGGCTGTCGAACCTGGGTGTCTGAAAACGGGAGGAGGAATACCCAGAGAATCAGACTTTGAAGGCAAGTGGGATTTCAGTGCAGAACTTTCACAGGACAGGGGGAAATAGAGACTCAACTCTTGGAGGGCACGCACAAAGTAGTGTGTGCAACAGGAGCAAGTGGAAGGAGCAGTGACCCCATAGGAGACTGAACCAGACCTACCTGCTAGTGTTGGAGGGTATCCTGGAGAGGTGGAGGGTGGCTGTGGCTCACTGTGAGGACAAGGACACTGGCAGCAGAAGTTCTAGGAAGTACACCTTGGCATGAGCCATCCCAGAGTCCACCATTAGCCCCACTAAAGAGCTCAGGTAGGCTCCAGTGTTGGGTTGCCTTACGCCAAACAACCAACAGGGAGGGAACCAAGCCCCATCCATCAGAAGACAAGCTGATTAAAATTTTACTGAGTTCTGTCCACCAGAGCTCTACCGACCACCAGTCCCTCCCATCTGGAAACTTGCACAAGCTTCTTAGATAGCCTCATCCACAAGAGAGCAGACAGCAGAAGCAATAAGAACTACAATCCTGCAGCCTGTGGAACAAAAACCACATTCACAGAAAGATACACAGGATGAAAAGGCAGAGGGCTATGTACCAGATGAAGGAACAAGATAAAACCCATGAAAAACAGCTAAATGAAGTGGAGATAGGCAACCTTCCAGAAAAAGAATTCAGAATAATGAAGTGAAGATGACCCAGGACCTCAGGAAAAGAATGGAGGCAAAGATCGAGAAGATGCAAGAAATGTTTAACAAAGACCTAGAAGAATTAAAGAACAAATAAACAGAAATGAACAATACAATAATTGAAATGAAAACTACACTAGAAGGAATCAATAGCAGAAAAACTGAGGCAGAAGAAAGGATAAGTGACCTGGAAGAAAGAATGGTGGAATACACTGCTGCGGAACAGAATAAAGAAAAAGGAATGAAAAAAAAATGAAGACAGCCTAAGAGAGAACTGGGACAACATTAAACTCAACAACATTCGCATTATAGGGGTCCCAGAAGGAAAAGAGAGAAAGAAAACACCCAAGAAAATATTTGAAGAGATTATAGTTGAAAACTTTCCTAACATGGTAAAAGAAAGAGCCACCCAAGTCCAGGAAGCATAGAGAGTCCCATACAGGATAAACCCAAAGAGAAACATGCCAAGACACACAGTAATCAAACTGACAAAAATTAAAGACAAAGAAAAATTACTGAAAGCAACAAGGGAAAAACGATAAATAACATACAAGGGAACTCCCATAAGGTTAACAGCTGATTTCTCAGCAGAAACTCTACAAGCGAGAAGGGAGTGGCATGATACGTAAAGTGATGAAAGGGAAGAACCTACAACCAAGATTACTCTACCCGGCAAGTATCTCATTCACATTCGATGGAGAAATTGAAAGCTTTACAGACAAGCAAAAGCTAAGAGAATTCAGCACCACCAAACCAACACTACAACAAATGCTAAAGGAACTTCTCTAAGTGGGAAATACAAAAGAAGAAAAGGATCTACAAAAACAAACCCAAAACAATTAAGAAAATGGTAATAGGAATATACATATTGATAATTACCTTAATGTTAATGGATTAAAGGCTCCAACCAAAAGACACAGGCTTGCTGAATGGATACAAAAACAAGACCCATATATACGTCATCTACAAGAGACCCACTTCAGACCTAGGGACACATACAGGCTGAAAGTGAGGGGATGGAAAAAGATATTCCATGCAAATGGAAATCAAAAGAAAGCTGGAGTAGCAATTCTCATATGAGACAAAATATACTTTAAAATAAAAAAATGCTACAAGAGACAAGGAAGGACACTACATAATGATCAAAAGATCAGTCCAAGAAGAAGATATAACAGTTATAAATATATATGCACCCAACATAGGAGCAAGTCAATACATAGGGCAATGACTAACAGCTATAAAAGAGGAAATCGACAGTAACACAGTAATAGTGGGGTACTTTAACACCTCCCTTACACCACTGGACAGAGCATACAAACAGAAAATTAATAAGGAAACACAAGGTTTAAATGACACAATAGACCAGATAGATTTAATTGATATTTATGGGACATTCTGTCCAAAAACAGCAGATTACACTTTCTTCTCAACTGCACACAGAACATTCTCCAGGATAGGTCACATCTTGGGTCACATATCAAGCCTCAGTGAATTTAAGAAAATTGAAATCATATCAAGCATCTTTTCTGACCACAATGCTATTAGATTAGATATCAATTACAGGGGAAAAAATGTAAAAAACACAAACACATGGAGGCTAAACAATAAGTTACTAAATAACCAAGAGATCACTGAAGAAATCAAAGAGGAAATTAAAAAAAATATGTAGAGACAAATGACAATGAAAACACGATGATCCAAAACCTATGGGATGCAACAAAAGCAGTTCTAAAAGGGAAGTTTATATCAATACAATTCTACCTCAAGAACAACATAACCTTACACCTAAAAGAACTAGAGAAAGAAGAACAAACAAAACCCAAAGTTAGTAGAAGGAAAGAAATCTTAAAGATCAGAGCAGAAATAAATGAAATAGAAACAAAGAAGACAATAGCAAAGATAAATAAAACTAAATGCCGGTTCTTTGTGAAGATAAACAAAATTGATAGACTATTAGCCAGATACATCAAGAAAAAGAGGGAGAGGACTCCTATCAATAAAATTAGAAATGAAGGAGAAGTTACAACAGACACCACAGAAATACAAAGTATCCTAAGAGACTACTATAAGCAACTGTATGCCAATAAAATGGACAACCTGGAAGAAATGGAAAACTTCTTAGAAAGGTATAACCTTATAAGCTTGAACCAGGAAGAAATAGAAAATATGAATAGACCAATCACAAGGAATGAAATTGAAACTGTCATTAAAAATCTTCCAACAAACAAGTGTCCAGGACCAAATGGCTTCACAGGTGAATTCTATCAAACATTTAGAGAAAAGCTAACACCCATCCTTCTCAAATTCTTCCAAAAAGTTGCAGAGGAAGGAAAACTCCCAAACCTATTCTATGTGGCCACCATCACCATGATACCAAAGTCAGACAAAGATACTACAAGAAAAGAAAATTACAGACCAATATCACTGATGAATATAGATGCAAAAGTCCTCAGCAAAATACTAGCAAACAAAATCCAACAACACATTAAAAGGATCATACACCATGATCAAAAGGGATTTATCCCAGGGATGCAAGGATTCTTCAATATATGCAAATCAATTGATATGATACACGATATTAATAAATTGAAGAAGAAAAACCATATAATCATTTCAATAGATGCAAAAAGAGCTTCTGACAAAATTCAACACCCATTTATGATAAAAAACTCTACAGAAAGTGGGCATAGAGGGAACCTACCTCAACATAATAAAGGCCATATTCGACAAACACACAGCAAACATCATTCTCAATGGTGAAAAACTGAAAGCATTTCCTTTTAGATCAGGAACAAGATAAGTATGTCCACTCTCACCACTATTATTCAACATAGTTTTGGAGGTCCTAGACACAGCAGTTGGAGAAGAGAAAGAAATAAGAGGGATACAAATTGGAAAAGAAGAAGTAAAGCTGTCACTGTTTGCAGATGACATGATACTATACATAGATAATCCTAAAGATGCTGCCAGAAAACTACTAGAGCTAATCAATGAATTTGGTAAAGTTGCAGGATACAAAACTAATGCACAGAAATATCTTGCATTCCTATACACTAACAATGAAAAATCTGAAAGAGAAATTAAGGAAACACTCTCATTTACCATTGCAACAAAAAGAATAAAATACATAGGAATAAACCTACCTAAGGAGACAAAAGACCTGTATGCAGAAACTGTAAGACACTGATGAAAGAAATTAAAGATGATAAAAACAGATGGAGAGATATACCATGTTCTTGAATTGGAAGAATCAGTATTGTGAAAATGTCTATACTACCCAAAGCAATCTACAGATTCAATGCAATCCTTATCAAATTACCAATGACATTTTTTACAGAACTAGAACAAAAAAAACTTAAAATTTGTATGGAGACACAAAAGACCTTGAATAGCCAAAGCAGTCTTGAAGGAAAAAAACGGAGCTGGAGGAATCAGACTCCCTGACTTCAGAATATACTACAAAGCTACAGTAATCAAGACAATGTGTACTGACACAAAAACAGAAATATAGATCAATGGAACACAATAGAAAGCCCAGAGATAAACCCACCCACCTATGGTCAACTAATCTATGACAAAGGAGGCAAGGATATACAATGGAGAAAAGACAGTCTCTTCAATAAGTGGTGCTGGGAAAACTGGGCAGCTACATGTAAAAGAATGAAATTAGAGCACTCCCTAACACCATACACAAAAATAAACTCAAAGTGGATTAGAGACCTAAATGTAAGACTGGACACTATAAAACTCTTAGAGGAAAACATAGGAAGAACACTCTTTGACATAAATCACATTAAGATCTTCTTTGATCCACCTCCTAGAGTAATGGAAATACAAACAAACATAAACAAATGGGACCTAGTGAAATTTAAAAGCCTTTGCACAACAAAGGAAACTACAAACACGATGAAAAGACAACACTCAGAATGGGAGAAAATATTCGCAAGCAAATCAATAGACAAAGGATTAATCTCCAAAATATAAAAACAGCTCATGCAGCTCAATATTAGAAAAGCAAACAATCCAGTCCAAAAATGGACAGAAGACCGAAATAAACATTTCTTCAAAGAAGACATAGAGATGGCCAAGAAGCACATGAAAAGCTGCTCAACATCACTAATTATTAGAGAAATGCAAATCAAAACTACAGTGAGGTATCACCTCACAGCAGTTAGAATGGGCATCATCAGAAAATCTACAAACAACAAATCCTGGAGAGGGTGTGGAGAAAAGGGAACCCTCTTGCACTGTTGGTGGGAATGTAAATTGATACAGCCACTGTGGAGAACAGTAAGGAGGTTCCTTAAAAAACTAAAAATAGAATTACCACATGACCCAAAAATCCCACTACTGGGCATATACCCAAAGAATACCATAATTGAAAAAAAACACATGCACCCCAATGTTCATTGCAGAACTATTTAGAATAGCCAGGACATGGAAGCAACCTAAATGCCCATCGACAGATGAATGGATATAGAAGATGTGTTATGTATATACAATGGAATGTTACTCAGCCATAAAAAGCAATGAAATTGAATCATTTGTAGAGATGTGGATAGATCTAGAGACTGTCATACAGAGTGAAGTAAGTCAGAAGGAGAAAAACTAATATCGTATATTAACACATGTATGTGGAACCTCGAAAAATGGTACTGATGAACCAGTTTGCAGGGCAGAAATTAAGACACAGATGTACAGAACAAACGTATGGACACCAAGGGGGCAAAGTGGAGGAGGGTGGTGGTGGTGTGATGATTTGGGTGATTCGGATTGACATATATACACTAATACGTATAATGTGGACAACTAATAAGAACCTGCTGTATAAAAAAATAAATTAAATTTAAAAAGAGTAAACAATAGAAAAGACCAATTAAACTAAAACTGTTTCTCGAAAACATAAACAAAATTGATAAACCTTTAGCCAGACTCATCAAGAAAAATAAAAAAAGGGGAGAAGACTCAAATCAATATAATTAAAAATGAAAAAGAATTTACAACTGTCACCACAGAAATACAAAAGGCCATAAGAGACTACTACAGGCAACTATATGCCAATAAAATGTACAACTTAGAACAAATGGACAAATTCTTAAAATGGTATGATTTCCCATGACTGAGTCAGGAATAAATAGAAGATATGATCATACCAATTACGAGTATTGAAATTGAATCTTTGATCAAAATACTCCCAACAAACAAAAGTTCAGGACCAGATGGCTTCACAGACAAATTTTATCAAACATTTAGAGAACAGTTAATTTCTATCCTTCTGAAACTATTCCCAAAAATGGCAGAGGAAGGAACACTCCCCAACTCATTCTATGAGGCCATCACTGTGATACCCAAACCAGACAAAGATATCACACAAACAGAATATTACCAGCCAATATCATTGATGAATATAGACCCAAAAAACCTTGACAAAAAACTATCAAACTAAATCCAACAACACATTAAAAGGATCATACACCATGATCAATTAGGGTCTATCCCAAGGATGCAAGAATTTTTCAATATCCCCAAATCAATGAGTGTGATACACCACATCAACAAATTGAAGAATAAAAACCATATATCATCTCAATAGATGCAGAAAAAGCATTTGATAAAATTCAACATCCATTTATGATAAAAATTCTCCAGAAAATGGTCAGAGAGGTAACCTACCTCAACATAATAAAGGCCATATATGACAAACCCACAGCTAACATTATACTCAATGGTGAATAGCTGAAAGCATTTCCTCTAAGATCAGGAGCAAGACAAGGATGTCCACTCTCACCACATTTCTTCAACATAGGTATGGAAGAAATCCTAGCAACAGCCACCAGAGAAGAAAAACAAATAAAAATGATTCAAATTGAAAAAGAAGAAATAAAACTGTCACTGTTTGCAGATGACATTATGCTATGCATAGAAAATCCTAAAAATGATACCAGAAAACTACTAGGGCTCATCAATCAATTCAGTAAAGTTGGAGGATACAAAATTAATACACAGAAATCTGTTGCATTTCTATACACTAACCAAAAAAGTTCAGAAAGAGAAATTAAGGAAACAATCCCATTTACAACTGCATCAAAAAGAATAAAATACCTAGGAATAACCCTACTTAGGGAGGCAAAAGACCTGTACTCTCAAAACTATGAGGCTGTTGAAAGAAATTGAAGATGATACAAACAGAAAGATATACCATGTTCTTGGATTAGAAGAATCAATATTGCCAAAATGACTCAAGGCAATGTACAGATTCAATGCAATCCCTATTAAACTATCAATGGCATTTTTCACAGAAATAGAACCCAAAATTTTAAAATTTCTGTGGAGACACGAAAGACCCTGGAGAGCCAAAGCAATTCTGAGAAGGAACAATGAATCTGTAGGAATCAGGCTTCTTAACTTCAGACTATACTACAAAGCTACAATTATCAAAACAGTATGGTACTGGCACAAAAACAGAAATATGGATCAATGGAACAGGATAGAAAGCCCAGAAATAAACCCACACACCTATAGTTACTTAATCTATGACAAAGGAGGCAAGAATATACAGTGGAGAAAAGACAGTCACTTCAGTAAGTGATGCTGGGAAAACTGGACAGCTACATGTAGAAGAATGTAATTAGAACATTCTCTAACACCACACACACACACACACACACACACACACACACACACAAAATTCAAAATGGGTTAAAGACCTAAATGTAAGACTGGATACTCCTAGAGGAAAACATTGGCAGGACACTTTAACATAAATCGCAACAATATCTTTTTGGATCCTTCTCCTAGAATAATGGAAATGAAAACAAAAATAAACAAATGGGACCTAATTAATCTTAGAAGCTTTTTCACAGCAAAGGAAACCATAAACAAGATAAAAAGCCCATCTACAGAATGGGAGAAAATATTTGCATTGAAGGGACTGACAAGAGATTAATCTCCAAAATATACAAACCGGTCATATAGCTCTATATCAAAAAAGCAAAGAACACAATTGAAAAATGGAGAGAATATCTAAATAGACATTTCTCCAAAGAAGACATACAGATGGCCAAATGGCACATGAAAAGGTGCTCAATACTGCTAATTTTTAGAGAAATGCAAATCAAACTACAATGAGGTATCACCTCACAATTGTCAGAATGGTGTCATTAAAAATTCTACAAATAATAAATGCTGAAGAGGGTATGGAGAGAAAGGAACCCTCCTACACTGTTAGTGGGAATGTAAATTGGTACAGCCACTATGAAGAACAGTGGCTAAAAATAGAGCTACCATATGATCCTGCAATCCCACTCCTGGGCATATATCTGGAGAAAACCATAAATTGGAAAGATACATATCCCCAATGTTCACTGAAGCACTATTTACAATAGCCAAGACATTTGCCTTATGTATTGAGGTGCTCCTGTGTTCAGTGCATAAATATTTACAATTCATCTTGGATTGATCCCTTGATCATTATGTAGTGTCCTTCTTTGTCTCTTGTAATAGTCTTTGTTTTAAAGTCTATTTTGTCTGATATGATAATTGGTACTCCAGCTTTCTTTGATTTCCATTTGCATGGAATATCATTTTCCATCCCCTCACTTTCACTCTGTATGTGTCCCTAGGTCTGAAGTGGGTCTCTTGTAAACAACATATATACAGGTCTTGTTTTGCATCCATTCAGCCAGTCTGTGTCTTTTGGTTGGAGCATTTAATCCATTTACATTAAAGGTAATTATCAATACATATGTCCCTATTACCTTTTTCATAAGGTTTTGTGTTTGTTTTTGTAGGTCTTTTCCTTCTCTTGTGTTCTCCACCTAGAGAAGTTCCTTTAGCATTTGTTGTAAAGTCGGTTTAGTGGTACTGAATTCTCTTAACTTTTCCTTGTCTGTGAAGATTTTTATTTCTGTGTCAAATCTGAATGAGATCCTTGCTGGGTAGAGTAATCTTGGTTGTAGGTTTTTCCCTTTCATCACTTTAAATATGTCCTGCCACTCCTTTCTGGCTTGCAGAGTTTCTGCTGAAAAATCAGCTGTTAACCTTATTGGGATTCCCTTGTATGTTATCTGTTGTCTTTCCCTTGCTGCTTTTAATATTTTTTCTTTGTATTTAACTTTTGGTAGTTTGATTAATATGTGTCTTAGCATGTTTCTCCTTGGATTTATACTGTATGGGACTCTCTGCACTTCCTGGACTTGAGTAGCTATTTCCTTTCCCATGTTAGGGAAGTTTTCAACTATAATCTCTTCAAATATTTTCTCAGACACTTTCCTTTTCTCTTCTTATTCTTGGACCCCTATAATTTGAATGTTGGTGCATTTAATGTTGTTCCAGATGTCTCTGAAACTGTCCTTAATTTTTTTCATTCTATTTTCATTATTCTGCTCTGTGGCAGTTATTTCCTTTATTCTATCTTCTAGGTCACTTATCTATTCTTATGCCTCAGTTATTCTGCTCTTGACTTCTTCTAGAGGATTTTTAATTTCATTTACTGTGTCATTAAGCATTGTTTGTATGCTCTTTACTTTTCCTAGGTCCTTGTTAAACATTTCTTGTATTTTCTCCATTCTATTTCTGAGATTTTGGATCATCTTTACTATCACTATTCTGAATACTTTTTCAGGTAGACTGCCTATTTTCTCTTCATTTGTTTGGTCTGGTGGGTTTTTACCTTGCTCCTTCATCTGATGTATATTCCTCTGTCTTCTCCTTTTGCTTAACTTACTGTGTTTGGGGTCTCCTTTTTGCAGCCTGCAGGTTCGTAGTTCCTCTTATTTTTGGTGTCTTCCCTCAGTGGGTGAGGTTGGTTCAGTGGCTCTTGTAGGCTTTCTGGTGGTGGAGACTGGTGCCTGTGTTCTGGTTGGTGGGGCTGAGTCTTGTCCCTCTTGTGGGCAGGGCCACATCCGTTGGTTTGTTTTGGGATGTCTGTGAACTTTGTATGACCTTAGATAGCCCCTTTGCTAATGGGTGGGCTTGTGTTCCTGTCATGCTTGTTGTTTGGCATGGGGCATCCAGCACTGGAGCTTGCTGGCCATTGGGTGGAGCTGGGTCTTAGTTCTGAGATGGAGATCTCTGGGAGAGCTGTTGCCAATTAATATTACATGGGGCTGGGAGTTCTCTGGTTGTCCAGTGTCCTGGACTTTTCTCTTCCACATTGGAGGCTCAGGCCCGACACCTGACTGGATCACAAAGTCTCTGCCAGCCACGTTGCATGGAAGAAAAGTAAGAAAAAGAAAACGCAACACCCCCCCCCCCAAATGAACAGACAGAACTCCAGGACAAATGGTTAAAACAAAACTAAACAGACAAAATCCACAAAGAAACACACACACACACTCACTCACAAAAAGAGGAACAAAAATAAAGGAAAAGAGCAACCAAACCAATAAACAAACCTACCATTGAAAACAGGAACTAAAAACTAAACTAAGATAAACATAAAACCAGAAACAAATCAAATGCAGAAACCAAATCCCAAGTCTAAAGTTGTTCCCAGAGTCCACTGCCTCAATTTTGGGAACATTGTTTATTCAGGTATTCCACAATTGCAGGGTTTATCAATCCGATTGCAAGGATTTAATCTGCTGCTCCTGAGGCTGCACAGAGAAATTTCCCTTTCTCTTCTTTGTTTACACAGCTCCTGGGGTTCAGCTTTGGTTTTGGCCCTGCCCCTGCATGTAGGCTTCCCTCAGGCATCTCTGTTCCCTGCCCAGACAGTAGGGAGTTAAAGCAGTGGCTGCTTAGGGCTCTCTTGGTCACTGAGGCTGGGGATAGGGAGGGGTACTGTAGTCATAATTGGAATGCAACGTGTGCCTGTGGCAGTGGAGGCCAGTGTGACATTGCAACAGCCTGAGGCACACTGTGTGTTCTCCTGGGGAAGTTGACCCTTGATCACGGGACCCTGGAGGTGGAATGCTGCACAGGCTTCGGGGTGGGAGGGGGCAGTGTGGGTAGTGGCCTGCGCTTGTACATCGGATTCTTGGTGGCAGCAGCGGCAGCGGTAGAGGTCCATGCACACCTCTGGGGTCCAAGATGATAGCCTCAGCTCGTGCCTGTCTCTGGAGCTCGCTTAGGCAGTGCTCTGCCTTCTGTGTGCACACAGAGCAGGAAGCCCCTCTCCTCATGCACCTCAAAACAATGGTCTCTTGCCTCTCCGGCAAGTCCAGACTTTTTCCCGGACTCCCTCCCGGCTAGCTGTGGCGCACTAGCCCCCTTCAGGCTGTCTTCATGCAGCCAACCCCAGTCCTCTCCCTGGGGTCTGACCTCCGAAGCCCAAGCCTCAGCTCCCAGCCCCCATTCACCCCGGCAGATGAGCAGACAAGCATCTCAGGCTGGTGGGTGCTGGTTGGCACCAATCCTCTGTACGGGAATCTCTCTGCTTTGCCCTCTGCACCCTGTTGCTGTGCGTTCTTTTGTGGCTCCAAAGCTTCCCCACCAGTGGCTCCTGTCCCCACCAGTGAAGGGGCTTCCTAGTGTGTGGAAACCTTTCCTCCTTCACAGCTCCCTTTCAGAGGCACAGGTCCTGTCCCTATTCTTTTGTCTCTGTTTTTTCTTTTGCCCTACCCAGGTATGTGGGGATTTTCTTGTCTTTTGGGAAGTCTGAGGTCTTCTGCCAGCATTCAGTAGGTGTTCTGTAGGTGTTGTTCCACATGTAGATGTATTTTTGATGTATTTGTGGAGAGGAAGCTGATCTCCCCTTCTTACTCCTCTGCCATCTTGAAGGTCTTCTCAAGAAATGAATTGTGCCAATAACCAGAATGAGCCTGGAAGAGGACACCAAGCTCCATATGAGAAACTAGACCTTGTCATCACCTTGACTGCAATCTTGTCCTGGGCAGAGGATCCAGTTAAGCCATTCTCAACTTCCTGATCCACAGAAACTGTGAGATAATAAATGAATGTTGTTTATGAAATAAGTAATTTGTCATGTAGCACTTGAAAAATAACACATCATATTGTTCAATAATAAGACAAACAATTCAATTTTTTAAAAATCAGCAAAAAAATTAACAGATATTTCACAAAAGAAGACATACAATGGCCATAAGCACATGAGAAGATGCTCAATATCATTAGGCATCAGTGAAATAAAGATTAAAATGAAAATTAGGTATTATTACATGCCCACAAAACACCACTTTAAAAAAAATAGATTAACTGGGAATGTATGCATATAAATTGTTACAACCACTTTGGATAATGGTTTGACACTTTCTGATAGTGTTAAACATGTACCTATTCTATGATCAGCCAATTCCACTCCTAGGTATATACTTCCAAGAGAAATGAAAACATATGTCCACAAAAATATTTATATATAACTATTCATAGAACGTTTATTCACATTAGTGAAAACCTGGAAAGAATATCCACCAGTAGGAGAATGGATTTTAAAAATTGTGAATACTACTCAGCAATAAAAAAAAGTCACATACTACTGATTCATGCAATAATATGGATGAATCCCAAACACATTGCATTGGGCAGAGAAATCATACACAAAAGAGCTCATATCATGTAATTTCTTACATAAGAAATTCAATAATAGGTGGAAGGAATATATGGTGATAGAAATCAGAGTCATAGTTGCCCCCAGGAGAAGAAAGGCTAACTGGAAAGTTGTACAGGAGAATTTTCAAGAGTGATGGAAATGTTCCATATCTTGATTGTCTACCTAGGTAAATACATTTGAAAAAATATTTGCCTTTATGTACATTATACTTTTATTTTTTTAATGTTTAAAAAATTATGAAAGGAAAAAGAATGAGTAACAATGATCATTGGTGTTTTGTTGAAAAAGAGAATAAGGAAAGTAGAAAGTAGCTGGAGCAAGACATGGGACCTAGTGAGGAATTTTTTTAATGTTTACAAATAGAGCAGCATATTTGTATGCTGACTACAGTGCTCCAGTAGAGGGGGGAAATCGATAATGCAGGAGAGAAAGGGGAGATCAGCTGGAATGATGGTCTTGAGTGAGTGAGAGAGAAGGGGATCTAAAGCCCAAAGGGAAGTTTGGCTTTAGACAGAAACATAATTCATCTGAAGTAAGAAAGCAGAAGGCAGGGAATATAGAAAAGAATGATGGAGAGTGGTGTGGGGCCCAGGGTGCTAGTTTTGGAATCAGTACTCAAGGATTTCTGCAATTTACACTTACTAGATGGATAAAGTAATCACTGCCCTACCTTCCTCACAAGAATGTAGTGATTATTAAATGAGACTAAGTTTGTGAAGTAATAGTGCCTATAAAAATAATAAAACTTGCTACAAATGTTATAATGGATAATGAGACTTGCACTGGAGTAGATGGGCTTATCAGGTCATGTACTCTGCATCTTTGATTGTTTACAGAGGGGATCCCTTTGATGTGTGGAAGGTTGGACTAGGTGATTTCTAAGGTACCTTACCCATCTTGGCTGTTATAAGTAATGCTGCAATAAACATTGGAATGCACATATCTCTTAGAGATCCTGATTTCACTCCTTTTGGGTATATACCCAGAAGTGGAATTGCTGGATCATATGGTAGTTCTATTTTTAACTTTTTGAGGAACCTCCATAATATGTTTTCCATGGTGGCTGCACCAATTTACATTGCCTCCAACTATGCACAAGAGTTCCCTTTTCTCCACATCCTAACCATCACTTGTTACCTATTATCTTTTTGATAATAGATATTCTAAGAGATATCAGGTGATATCTCATTATGATTTTGATTTGTATTTCCTTGATGATTATTGAGGTTGAGCACTTTTTCATATACCTGCTGGCCATTCATATGTCTTCTTTGTAAAACTGTCTATTCAGTTTCTCTGCCTATTTTTAATTGGATTTTTTTTTTGGCTGTTGAGTTGTATGAGTTCTTTTATATTTTTGATATATGTTTGGCAATTATTTTCTCCTATTCCATATATTTTGATCAGTGAGGTATCTTATTTGTATCTTATATATTGTCTTTACATTTTGCTGATGATTTCCTTTGCTGTGCACTACCTAAGTGTCCATGAATGAATGAATGAATGAATGAAGAAAATGTGGTACACACACACACACACACACACACACACACAATAGAATACTCTTCAGCCATACAAAGGAAATCCTGCCATTTGTGATGACACAGATGAAGCCAGAGGACTATCCTAAGTGAATTAAGCTAGACACAGAAAGACAAAATGCTATATGATCTCACTTATATGTGGAATTTTAAAAAGCCAGACTCATTTAATCAGAGAGTAGAACAGTAGTTTCCAGGAGCTGCAGGGTATGGGGTGGGAAAATGTATTGATCAGTTATAAGATGAATAAGTTCTGGGAATCTAATGTACAGCATGGTGATTATAGTTAATAATACTCGATTGTATAGTCACTGAGAGTGGATTTCAAGTGTTCTTATCACACACACACACAAAATGGTAATTATGTGAGGTGATGGATATATTAATAAACTGCATTGTGGTATCATTTCACAATGTGTATATATGTTAAATCATCACACTGTATACCTTAAAATTAAAAATAAATAAAAATTTTTAAAGGATAGAATTTGAAAAAAAATTTAAATAAATAAATAAGATACCTCACTGATCAAAATGAACAAAAGCAAGACCTAAAATGCTAAAATGATGTAAGAGTTTGGTGTGACCACTAACCTTCCTGTGAGGCATCATTTCAAGTAGTCCTACACATGGCTGGAAGATTTCAGGCTGTATATGTCATGGGTTAAACACCCATTTCTCCTGTGCATTATGGCGTTGTCATTCACCAGCTCTATAAGTTTTGAGGAACTTTTGTTTCCTCATCTATAACCTAAATAAATAAATGAATAAATTTCTCTCTCTCTCTCTCTCTCTCTCTCTCTCTCTCTATCTATCTATATATATATATACACACACACATATGTAAATATATTAAATATAAAACAAATAAATTCCAGGTGTTGTAAGGGTTAAGCAGTGCAGTGTTCATAAAGTGTTTGGATTAGAGTTCAGCACAACTAGACTTCAGCATGGGTTGTGATGTTGGAGAGAACATGGGAGGACCTGGGGGAGGAAAACTTATAATAAGGTGAAGGAAAGACTAGTAGCTCCCACTCCTTTTTCATTCAGATTCAGCTCCTTCTGATAAATTGCAGAAAAGCATCTTATTGTGAGGTGAAATCTCAAAAGTGGTGGGAAAAATATTCATAAAATTTTATAATCTCCCTTCCTCAGAGAATCTTCTCTATCCGCAGCCATACACATCAGAAATTCAACTCCACTGAAGTTTCTGTAAGTCCCAGCTTACAGTTGGCTCTGAGGAAGAAATAAATTCAGAATATTACCTTTGTTATAAATATTGTTCAACAATTTTTATTTATAAAAAATAGCTATATAAACATCTGTCTGAAAATAACTCTCACCTTCCTGAGTAAAAAGAAGGGGAAGAAGTAAAATTGATCAATTGATGAATATAAGTGTGTATATTTTATATTAAGGATGAGTTGAGGAAAGTGTAGGTAGATAGGAGAAATACATTATTAATAGCTCAGTTACTAAACCAGGTTCCTATCGGCCCTAGCATCGCTGTAAGCCAAGGATCTACAAATGTTTTCTGAAAAGGGCCAGATAGTAAATATTTCAAGCTTAGTGAGCCACAGAACCTGGGGTGCAAGTATTTAACTCTGTCTTGCAGCCATAGACAGTAGGAAATGAATGGGTGTGACTGTGTTCTAATAAAACTTGATTTACAAAAATAGATGGCAAGCCTGGTCTAAGCTTTGGTGACAGACACCAAGGTCAAAGACTGTTTCTGCTATGTGAAGCTTAGACTATTGATAAAGAAAGTGAGGAAATGAGGGTAACTCAAGTCCTTGATAACAAAGGTGCTTTGTAATAAAGCTGGCTTTAAAAAATCAGATCTTCAGAGGAACATTGTGAGGGTAAACAGAAACAATGCATATGAAGAGCTTAGCTTCATCCTTACTATTCATAAAATTATCCATGTGACTTCAGGTAAGTGAAAAACCCTTTTCAAACCTCATAATATTTATCAGTATAAGTAAATATCTCCAGGTTGCAGGAAAGATAAAAAGTGATGACATAAACAAGAGTCACTTTTTGTTAGAAGAAAAATTTTGAAAAAAGAAAATGAATAAACTTCAATATATATGCATCCATATGGTATCTGTGATTACTGTTTGATAAATATTTGTAGAAGTGGTGATATGTGCAAAACACTTAATAAAATATAAAATGATATATAAATATTCAGTGTCATTTTTATTCTCACATTCACCATGACTATTCCCAACATGAAGATGTCCATAAAAAAGATGATCAGAGAAGGACACAGAGTAAGATGATCAGGGACAACATAAAGGCTGATTCCAAGGGACGGAAGTTTCAAAAGAATAGCAAGTACAGTTGACATTTAAACAACATGGGTTGAACAGTGGGGATCCACGCATACATGGATTTTTTTCGATGAATACGTACTACAGTACTACGAGATGGGCGGTTGGTTGATTCTTTGTATATGGAACCACCTATATGTAGGGTCAACTGTGAAGTTATGTGGATTTTCAGATGTATGGGAGTTGGCGCCCCTAACCCCTGTGTTGTCCAAGAGTCAACTGGATGTGCATGTGTATGTATGTACATATGTATTTACTTTGGTTTTCAACTAATTTTATTTTTTAATTGAAATGTAGTTGACCTGTGATGTTGAATTGGTTTAGGATGTACAATATAGTGATTCAACAGTTAAATACATTACAAAATGATGACTGTGATAAGTCTACTCACCATCTGCCTTCATACAAAGTTATTACAATAATATTGACCATATTCCTTGTGCTATGTGTATTTACTTTTATCAGTCACGTTAAGTAATACTAGAAAAAAACAGATTGCATTTTTACAAATGTACTTATTCATCTATACTACTCTACTGAATGGTCTCTGTTAAAAAATATAAACAAATTCCACATGGCAAAATAGTATTGAAAAGGGAGAGAGCAAGAAAAAAGGAGGAGGAAACTTAGAATTCTGGGAAAAGATTTCTTCCAAATTTTTATTTTAGAAAAATAAAAGAGAGGTACTTTCTTTAAAAAAGGAAAAAAAAATCATATAGAGCAGAGTTCCTCCATTATCTGGTCAATGTTCTGCTCCAGGACAAAAATTCCTTCCAGTGGAGCCTCCACCGATGTATGCCAGTGGAGAGCAAGGGTAAAATCAAGAGGCCCAGGGAGGGTGCTCAGTGTTTCCACTTCCCTAGTAGACACTTCTTTGTGTTTAGGGTCCTGGTTCTTTCCTTAATCACTTCAATTTCCCCTATGAAAAGAAGCCAATGTCTGGTATTGGCTCCTTTTTCCTTATGTTTTCAGTGGCCACCAGCTCCCTTTCATGCCGTCTTCCTCTGCCAAGACAACCTTATGGGCCTTAAAGCCTTACTTCCTAACTCATTGCCCCAGAAAGATGAAAATTACCTGACATCAGTCAGTCATGGCTGTTGATCCATGTCCAAATTCACCTCAAGGTCCACGTGATACCTCAACAGGCACCATCATTTTAAGTTATTTTGTCAAATTGTAGATTTCAACAGCTACCTAATAAATATTTGTTATCCCTCACCTAGAAATATCAGGAATCAGTGAACAAGTAGGATTTGAGGGGAATAGGTACTAGGGATAGAATAAGATATTTACACAGCTAGAAATCTCACTAGGGGAAGATAGAGAGGAATTTCAGGACATCATCATAAGCTAGACACCAACCAGAAAATGCCCAGAACATCTGGTAGCTAAGCAACAATCAGAAACTTAGCAGACTTACTTAGGCCACTACCACAGAAAAATGGATACAAGACCTGCATTTGGTCTTGGGAGGTCTAGAAGATAACAGACCCTGAAAAAAACTGCATTCCTGCATGTAGCCAAGACAGGAATATCAGTGAAAGGTGACAAAACTAGGGGAACAGGGACAGTATACCAAAATCTGAAATGAATTACCATATTTTAGTATATGTTCTCACGCTTGTGCTAATACATATATGATTTAAATAACACTACGACAGTCCCTGTTAGACCATCTAGGGTTAAAGGAGGAACTAATGATGTGAGCCTTGACATCCGCCCAAGAATGAGGAAGGAGGTGGTCTTCTCCCCTTCCTACTTTTTCTTTGATTATAAAAATGGAGCCCTCTTTGTTCCTGGGGCTGCGTCCCCCTGCCAGCCCACTTGTATCTCTCATGATGCTAATAAACTCACTCTTTGCCTATCACTTTGCCTCACACTGAATTCTTTTTTGCATCAGGACAAAAGAACCTGAGCTTCAGAAAGTCCTGAGACCAGGTGAGTGGTTTCAATGAAAAGACAGTGGGTTCGAGACCCCTCCTAAGTCAGGGATTATGGGTTCAAGTCCCAACCTGAGGTGCGGCTGGGTTGGAATCCCCTCTGAAGGAGTGCAGTTTCATAGGTAGGTCCTTAAATTTACAATGCTGATTTCCTTCAGACCTTAGAGATGTGAGTGGGAGAGGTAAGGCAGTATTGAAAAGGGAATGGGTGGAGTACAAATGAATAATCCTTGATACCTCTGAGCCCAGTTTCTCCAGAGGAGCATAGGTGAGGAATGGGACCTGAGCAAACAGAGCTCTGGTAGCTGTAGACATGGAGGGGACACCACCAGCATCTTCCAGAGCTTAAAATTGACAACTGATTTAGCTCAGGTCTAACTAAAGGCCCCCTGCCTCTAAGACCTTCCATATATATGAGAGGCTGGGCTGGCCCAAATGGTCCCTTCCAGGCTTAACATCTTCTGGTACTGCCTACGGAGAGGTTGAGTCACCATCCTTGAGGTTTCTTCTGCTTCAGGACTCCCTGGCATATAGGAGATAATTTGGGGTGCTGGTAGTGTGATGCAGAGAAGACCACACCTCCTTTTACTGCCTGTCCCTTAACTCCTCACCACCCTCTGACACAAGGCTGTACTGGCTGGAACTTTCCTTCATGTTTGGGGGTCTCACCTAGGAAATGGGGAAGTGGTGTAAAAAGAGCACAGCCCAGGCCAGGAGACTACTTAAACTCCAGACATTGCACTTCTGGAAATTTTCTCAGGTATCCCCTTCCCTTCTGGAAATGTTTCCTTGACTAGCTTTTCTCCTCTGTCTCTGATCTGCTGCCATGCTGCTGGCCTCTCTCTCTCCTGGGACTTTCTTCTTATGCTTGTCTCTGAAAGTGTTATTAGATTTATCAGAGCCATTCCTAGTGATCCTGAATCTATCTGTAAATATTTAGAGGCAGGCATCCATAACTGAGCCCATAGAGAGCATATAACCAACTCCTGTCCACTGAGCAAAGGTTGACTAAAACTGTCAATTATCATATATGACCCCCGTAAGGAAATACAAAGTATGATTATAATTAATGGAGAATCAGTCTCACCTAAAGCAACCTGCTTCTAATGAACATGGAAGCCCCAAAGTTTCAGACTTCAATTTATGACAAAGGACTCTCACACATAATATAAATGGAATGTCTAGAAGCTAAAAAAAAAAGGCCTTATAAAGGGGGTGGGGCAGAGAAATGCCCCTTAAGATAATTGGTTTGACCACATTGTGGCTCTAATCAGTGGTGAGTATATCCATAGATGGACTTTATGGTGATAAGCAATTTGTCAAGGGTTAAAGTTCATCACTTAGAACGACTAATGTAGGACCTGCTTAGAGGAAGAAAATCTTCCTCGGGTTCTTGACTTCATCTGTACTTCTAGTCAAATGTCCAATAATGTTCAGAGTAGGTGGCCTTGATGTCTAAATCTAAGAAAAATAAACCCCTTTTGGTATCAAATGTAATCTAGGTTTGTAGGACCTTGATTACCAGATTCAAAATTAGTAACCACATCCCCTGCTTTACCAACATTATGAGGTCTGAAAGCATAATTCAAGTTTTCCCTCTAGGAGTGATACCATTAGTAAGCTGGAAGGGTTAAGGATATTAAAGCCTTCAGGGTAGAGATATACGTAAAATTTTCCCAAGATTTACACACTTGCTACTTTCTGCACTACTAGGGATCGCTCATATATAAATCTGGTAGAGAAATTTCCATCGTTGTTGACAAACACATCCTTAGAGGAATGGCCCATGGGAAAACAACACTACTCCTCCATGACTCCAGGTAGTACCCATCAATTGTGCTGCCAGTCCTGGAAATTGGGGTCCCAGAAATAATTAATTCCATTACCAGAGTACACCGAATAAATAAAGGCTAAAATTGATCAAAATGATCAGAGTTTCAATCAGGCAGCACAAGACTTAACAAGAGGGATGTAAATGTTACTGCAAAGTCATACCAAATCTTTCAGCAAATGAAGTCCACATCCAGAGAAGCTGATTCCTTCCAGAGAAGAAGCTGGAGGAGGGCCCCTGAGGCTGAGGAAGCTCAGAGCAGTCAATCTACTCTCACCTCTAAGATGTTTCTGTAAGAAAAAAAAAAAATCAAATCTTTACATGTGCGGGAATTTTAAAAAAATTCTTAAATATATATAATGTATAATGCTACAGTCTTTCAAGCTTCCCTTGAGAGGGATTCATCTTCAGGGTCCCAGCCAATCCCACTCTAGGAGAGAAATCGTGGACATGACAAAACGTACAGAACATTTTGTCTGTCTTGAGGGCAGGATCTGCAGTGTCTTATTTGTGCTTACACACAGGAGGCATTTGATGCATGACTGTGAAATAAATGAACCGGTTCAAGGACTTAATAAATCACAAAAAGTCCCTCAAGCACAGAACATTTTGTTAAGTTCTATGGATCAGTTACCACCTTACTAGAATAACACACCACACTAGAGGATGAAAACTATTAAGCTTGAGAATTAAATCTCCTACTTAAAACAAGGAATAACAAACTTGGGTGCACAGATGCACCACAGGACGGGGAAGGGTAAGCTGTGACAGAGTGAGAGAGTGGCATGGACATATATACACTCCCAAATGTAAAATAGATA
The DNA here is from genome assembly GCF_025265405.1 of Mesoplodon densirostris. Taxonomy (NCBI): domain Eukaryota; kingdom Metazoa; phylum Chordata; class Mammalia; order Artiodactyla; family Ziphiidae; genus Mesoplodon; species Mesoplodon densirostris. Next base: position 129,418,235 of record NC_082662.1, on the reverse strand, counting down.
GCTAGTGGGAAGCAGCCGCATAGCACAGGGAGATCAGCTCGGTGCTTTGTGACCACCTAGAGGGGTGGGATAAGGAGGGTGGGAGGGAGACGCAAGAAGGAGGGGATATGGGGATGTATGTATATTATAGCTGATTCACTTTGTTATAACGCAGAAACTAACACACCATCGTAAAGCAACTATACTCCAATAAACATGTTAAACACACACACACACACACACACACACACACACACACACAAACAGACTGCATCAGTGCTCCGCGTGAGGTAGTTCTGCTGCCTGTTTCCCTGCTCGTCCCCCTGTTCAGGTGGCGGCCAGGAGAAGCTCCTCACAAGCCTCGGTTGACATCATCTGGGAGTCACACCTCCACCACCGGCTGCTCCCAGCCAATGCCTGAGCTCTCCAGAACCTCAACTCAGAGGGAGAAACACTCGACCAGAGACAAGGGACTCCTCTGATGACTGACTTTGGCTTTATTGCTTCCCAAGGCTTTGCTGAGCCTTCCTCAGACAGCAAGGCAACAGTCAGGGCGTTTCTACCTCCCTGCCTTCCTCCTTTTCACTTCACTCGGGATCAGACTGATAATTCTCCCAGCTTCTCTGACTCCCTGTTTTCCTTCACACCGGCATTACACCTAATCGCATCCCTGCACATTTAATCCCATCTTGGCATGCAGGCTAACACACCAAAATGAAGGGAAGACTCTTGGGTAGTGCAGCAGGCATAGCCCATGAGCCTTTTCTCTGACCCCAATAAAACACCCAGGTACCTAGTCTTCCACATGCCTTGCTGTCCCTATAAAGAGATATCAGTTGCTCTTTGATAAAGGAAGATCTATTGCTTTAAGGAAAGGCAGGAAAAATATAGCTATTAACATATTATTATATGCATAATATTCATATATAAGAAAGAAATTAATGAAATTTACTTAAGTATAAAATCTGAGCACTACCATATAAAACAAGAGAGAACACATTTTACATTTAAAAAGGGAACAGATAATTAGAGATTAATATTCGTTGCACTGTCTGTGTCACTGTGCTAATTCTTGAAAGTACTCGAAACCATTTCACTTAATCCTCTCCTCCCCTAGGATTTACTACTATTATCACCTCAAGTTTACAGATAAAGACACTGAAACGCAGATAGGTTAAGGGACTTGTCCTGGGCTCTACACAGCCTGTAATTTTGGATTCCACAATTCTGGCTCCAGGAGCTGCACTCTGAACTCCTCTCCTCTCCAGTCTTCTGTTTTATTATCTGCATCAAGCCGGGTAAATGCTTACCTGAGCACCTCTCCAATTCCCAATCTTGGCTTGCTTATCCAATTCCAATTTCCTGATAGGCCCTGGCTATTTATGCCTTAGGTTCTGCCTCTCATGATTTATTTCAGTAGCTAAATTTGGAAAGAAAAAATTTCAGGGGGATTTTGCTTCTAGGAGTACAGTAGATTCTGAAGCAGTGCCACTGCCCACATAACAGCTAGGTGTATGTGGAGCAGAGACTTTCCAATACATCGCTGAACTGATAGGTGAGGACACACTCCAAGTGCCACATCCCAAATAAAAGGAAATCAAAGGGAGGCAGAGTGCACCTTCATTGGAAATATGAACAACTCTGGAATAAGTGCCTCAAAAAAAATGGGGATCAGAGATGCTGATGTCTGGAGGATGAGCATTCAGCAGAAGAAATTGCCAGAACAGAGGTCTTGAGGGTGATCTGCCTTGCCTATTCACACTCCATTCTCAACATAGCAGCCAAAGAGATGCTGTTAAAGTGTAAGTCAGATCATCTCTCACATCTTCACAAACTTCCCCTGGTTGTGCATCTCATACAGAGTAAAATCCAAAGTCCTTTCTGTGGCCTACAAGACCCTACGTTATCTGCTCCCTGCCACCCCCTCCTCCTCTGTCACTGGCAGTCTCTGCCCAGGATAACGTGTTCTCATGTCCTTAGCTTGAATGTTGTAGTGGATCCCAAAGGCACTGCGTTAGAAGGTGTTAGCACATTGTGATCTTTTCAACAGTTCCTCTTTTGCAGAAGGTCTGAGTGGCTTACCCCTATGTCTGTCAGAATTGGCCAGGCTGAATTAATCAAACTCAAATGAAGAGCAGATATTTTAACATCTAATTTTTTTTTGTTTTAGGCTTCACGCATATTCTGTAATCCATTCTCCCATAAATTCAACTTAATTGGGATAAAAGATATTTTAATTATTAAAAATATAAATTATTAACTATTTAAAAAATTAATTTGCATCTTTCTCTCATATTCACATTAACTAGCCTCAGGGTAACATTATGTTGACAAATAGAGGTGATTAGGAAGAGAACTTAAGAAAAAATATAGTCTTTTACATTTACCCCATGTTTATGAATTTTAGTACTCTTCATTCCTTCCATTTAAGTTTCTATTTGGTGCTATTTCTATTCAGCCTGAAGAACTTTATTTTAACTTCTTTAATCTTAGAATGTTTTATTCCATCGTCATTTTGTTTCTACATTAATACTTTGAATTTTTAGAGCAGTTCTAGGTTTATAGAAAAATTGAGAAGAAAGTAGTAGGAGTTCCCATAAACCCCCTCCTCTTTCCCCTCACCTGTTGTTAACATCCTACATTAGTTCAATACATTTGTTATAGTTGAGCCAATATTGATACAGTATTCTTAATTAAAGTCCACAGTTTACATTAGAGTTCATTCTTTGTTGTTCGGTCTAAGGGTTTTGACAATTGTATAATGACATCTGTCCAAAATTATAGTACCATGTAAAATAGTTTCACTGCCCGAAAAGTATCCTGTGCTCTACCTCTTTGCCCCTCTCTCCATCCTCCTGAACCCCTGACAATCCTGATCTTTTTACTCTCTCTATAATTTTGCCTTTCCCAGAATGTCATCCAATTGGAATCATACAATGTGATGGTTAATTTTATATGTCAACCTGACTGGGCCATGGGTTGCCCAGATATTTGTTTAGACATTATTCTGGGTGTGTTTGTGAGGATGTTTCTGGATGAAATTAACATTTAATTTGATAGACCAAATGAAGCAGATTGCCCTCCCCAGTGTGGGTAGGCGTCATCTAATTCATTGAAGGTCTGAATAGAACAAAAAGACTGAGTGAAGGAGAATTTGCTCTCTCTGTTCCCTGTCTTTGAGCTGGGACTTTGGTCTTCTCCTGCCTTTGGACTTGGACTTGGACTGGAACTTATATTATCATCTCTCCTGGGTCTCCAGCTTGCTGAATGCAGCTCTTGGAACTTGTTAGCCTCCATAGTTGTATGAGTCATAATTCCTTATAATAAATCTCTTTCTATTTGTGTGTGTGTCTATATGTGTATATATATATATATATATATATGTATATATATATATATATATATATATATATATATATATATATATATATTTCCTTTCCAGATTAGCTTCTTTCACTTAGCAATATGCATTTAAGATTCCTCTTTGTCTACTTGTGGCTTTTTGACAGCTCATTTCTTTTTATCATTAAATAATATTTCATTGTCTGTATGTAGCACTGTTGTGCCATTCATATTTTGGTTGCTTTCAAGCTTTGACAAATACGAGTTATACTATGATAAATATCCATGTGTACATTTTCGTGTGGACATATTGGGGTTGTCCAAAAAGCCAAAATGTTCATTTGGGTCTTTCCATAAGATCTTTTGGTATATACCAAGGAGTGAGATTGCTGGATCATATGGTAAGAGTATGTTTAGTTTGTAGGAAACTGCCAAACTGTCTTCCCAAGTGGCTGCATCATTTTTCATTCTCACAGCAATGATCACCTTCATTTTGAAAAATATTTTGTTGGACATAGAATTCTGGGTTGAAAAATTTTTTTCTTTGTATGGAAAGATGTCATCCCCCTGTCTCTGTCTTCCATTGTTTCTTATCAGAAGTCAGCAGTCATTCACATTGTTGTTTCTCTGGGTGATTTCAAGACATTTTTTTTATCTTTGGTTTTCAGTAGTTAGGCCATGATGTGGCTAGTTGTAGATTTCTTTTTATTGCCTGGATAAATTTCTTGCCTGGATAAACTTCTCTTACAATTAAATGACTAGATAAGAATGTTTTGAAATCATCATGTCAATTATTTTTAGGTAAGTGAATTTATATAAAGCATTTAGAAACATCCTTTTCACATAGTACCAGCAGTTATTATAGAAACATGTTTTCAAGTTACCTTGAAAAATATGCAAAACTAATTATTTCATTTCCATATTTTAAACTATAACTAGGAAATATTTATTATGTAATTATTTTTTAAGAAAACATTGTTCCTCATAGAGCAAAGGTAAACTATATAAGAAAGCTATAAACTATAAAGGTAAACTAGAGCAAAGGTAAACTAAGCATTACTCATAATTATTACAAATTCTAAATTAGATGATTATAACTTATATGGATTTTTCTGCCCATTAGTTCCACAAAGAGAGAGGTGCAAATGTAATGGTTTAGTAAAGACTTTAGATGAATAATCTCAGAAAAGTAGGTGAGTGGAAAAGGGTTAAAGCCCAGGAAGAGGCTGTTCACATTCTTTGAAGTAGAAAATACGGTGGCTTTACTGTGAATTGTAGAATACTTGACAATTAGGTCATGGGAAGCACTATGAGGAAGAGCATGTGTTAGTTTTGTTTCTTAGAGGAATGACCTTTCTGATGGCTCCTCCTAGAATTGTTTCCTTTTCTCCAAAATAATGGTTTATTTTAAGACAATAATAACTAATTTATGTGTGGTGCTCTCCTAGTATATGAAGAATTTTTAACACACTTTGTCTCAGTTAATCCTTATAAAAGTTAATAGGATCATTATCTCTCATTGATTTGCAGACTCTACACACCCAGTTAGTGGCTGATCTGGGCATTGAAACCATGACTTTCAATGCCAATCCACATTCAGATGAACATCCAACCATATTGCTGTTGCAAATAAATATGAATTAAATAGCCTCCCACATTGTGAAGTGAATCCACAATAACTAAATTCCAAACACCAGAATTCAGTGTGTTGAGTTTTAACTGAGGTCTGAAGCACTTCAAGGAGTTCAAGAGACATAGGAGAGAGTTACAGGTTTAGAGTAAACAGCAGCAGGACATACAGAAGAGCAAGAAAGCACAGTTTTGTGCAAGTACCCTAAGGGTGGATCCAGAGAAGGAAGAAAGTAAACAGGAGAGAGGGAATGTAATGCAGACCAGAGAATGCAGAGCAGGGGAAGAGAAATTTCAGGAGAAATGACAGAGTACAAAGAAGTCATCAGGGGAGAGAGAGAGTAATACAAAACATGAAAGAATGATCACAAATACTAGTTATACTGGTACCACAACCACAACAAAGAAACATTTAGCCCATGCCTGTAATATGCATTACTTCCTAATAACACAGAGGGATTGAGTAACAAGTCCCAGAGCCACAGCTTTATAAGAGATGATGCAAAATTTAGAACAGGTCTGACTGACTCCAGAATCCACTCTCGTAGCGACTCAGAATTTAGAATTGTTCATGACAGTGCCATCATATTAGGATATTTGGGCATTGAGTACATCACAGAGCAGGCTGTAAATCCATGAGTGGGTACAAGAAGAGAGAAAATGAGACCCAGGAGGCCAGGGAGGAAGGCACTAGGGACAGCGGAGTAACACTGACACACTGACATCTTCACACCTGACAAAAGCTATTAATTGGGAGAAGCAGGTAGTAACAAAGTCATTTCAAATCTGGAACTACTGACACATCTTCAGTAAAGATGTTTCTAGGTTTGCCCAGAGTATGACTGCTACTCTCAAACAACATAATTTTTATTTAAACTTACAGTAAAAAACCTAGTCTGGTATTATCTGAAGCAGTAATAACATTTAATATTTGTACATTCCTTTTAAAGTTTTCAAAGAGGTTTTGCACACATCATATCATTTGGTTCTCAAAAATTCTGTGAAGAATTTATTGATTTTTCAAGTTTTTTTAGGAGAAAAAAATAATCATCTCAGTGAGGCATCGTGGTAGAAGAAGCATGGACCAGGCATTAGACAGACTTGTGTTCACATCCCAGCACAACCTGACAGTTGGTTATTAATTTGTGACACTGGATGAGTTACTAACTTTTCTAGACCTCAGTGTCCTATAAGCAAAATAAGGATTATGGTTTACAGTTTGCAATGTTTCTTGTTAATATCATGTAAGATAATAGGTACATGTAAAATACCCAACCATGCCTGAAAAAAGTGAATGCTCAATAAAGATTTTATTTTAATTTGTCAGGATTCTTAGCTTCAAGTGACCAAATTCTAACCCAAATTATTTATTTATTTTTTATCTTAACCAAACTGTAGGAATAGCAGGGATGCAGTTGAACCTTAAAAACTACAATCAGCAATATGAAGGCAGATGAGATATCACTCCATCTTTTCTCCCAACTTTTCTCTGGATGTCATTTTCATTCTTTCTTATTACAGATTGTTTTCCTTCACATGGTGGCAAATATGATGGCACTAAGCTCTATATCCTCTGCCACTGAATAGAATAAGAACTTAACTCTCTGGGTCCCTGATCTGGCATCAAGTGCCCCCCCCCACCTCCACCCCCATTCCACTCACCTGTAGACAGAGGGCAGACATCATGTAAGAACATGGCAGCTCCATGCAGCCATGTGGGTGCAGGGCGCCAGTATGGGGGTGCAAGTGCCCAGGAGAAGGTAGTGATGGAAAGCAACCTCATGGACGTCCACTAAGTAATTATAATTTCCCAAGGTCCTAGATGAAGTGTTAGAGGTGAGCTTAAACTCAAATCTGACTTCAAGTCAACTTTTTTCTACTCTGATGAACTGATGACAGCTACCAGCTCTCTGGTGACTGGATGACATACAGATAGGGACAGACTCCCTCAAAGTGGCTCCTCTGGATATCTTCTTGACTGGGAGGAGGAGGTAGAGTTGCCTGACTGGTGAAGGCAGAGGCTCTAAGTCACACTATAGCAGTGACATTTATACCCCCAGCATCACCGCTAAGACAAGTGATCGTCTGGGATCTGCTCTGCTGCAGTAGTGCATAGGGCGTGGCTTATGAGGCAGTGGTAGAGAAAGGACTGAAGGCTGGGGCATTTGTGTACAAGAGCAAGTGCCAAGGGCTCAGCCCACTGGGTGGGGCTGCTCTGCCCTGAATCCGTGTTCTCTACTAGGTGTATCTTTAATGACTCCTTTTCCCCTTCAGGGTTGAAATACTTATGTATTTGGGGGGTCAGGACTCCTTTTATAGTTGCTGTTGCTCTTTGAGTTCTTGAAGGAACTCACAGAAAGATAAAGGCCAATTAGCCTTGTCATAATTTTGGAGGTTTCATTTTTGGCCAACCAAAATGACTGGGAACCATGACTGGGAACAAGTAAAACAGTGCAACACGACTGTCACCAAGGTGTACAGTTTTAGCCCAAATTTTAGGTTAAGATAACCTCCTCAAACCTACTCTCACACAATCCTAATTGAAGCCCAGTCCCAACACTCCATAGTAGTCCATTGTGTGCCTCACAGGGGATGAAGGGAAAACTCATAGGAGAGATGGCTTGCTGCTGCACCCTCAATCTTTGTTCTAGGAAATGCTAGGATGCCGGGCTTCTGGTATCCCTGCCCACAAATGAAAGCTCAGCTCGGGCTTCCCTGGTGGCGCAGTGGTTGAGAGTCCGCCTGCCGATGCAGGGGACACGGGTTCGTGCCCCGATCCCGGAAGATCCCACATGCCGCGGAGCGGCTGGGCCCGCGAGCCATGGCCGCGGAGCCTGTGTGTCCGGAGCCTGTGCTCCGCAACGGGAGAGGCCACAGCAGTGAGAGGCCCGCGTACAGCAAAAAAAAAAAAAAAAAAAAAAAGAAAGCTCAGCTGCCTGGCACTTGGGTTCTTCCTCCACTTCTAGCAACACAAGGTGCAAATAATCCTATATATCAGCCAGGAAGAGGGAAAAGCCTGCTGAACAGTTAGGGAATTCAGGCTGTTTTGGGGTGGCTAATAATAGGTGAAAACATGTAATCTAGAGAGTCATAACACTGCTGAATCCCTCAGCACCTGTAACTCTGGACCTTCAGGAGCTTCATCCCATCATACTAATTTCACCTGGATACAAATGTTGGACTCAGAGCTCACCATGCTTTGCCCTTAATCTCACTAAATTCTGGGAGGTGTTTAAAACAGTTATTATACAATTCTAGTGTGTATATTTCAGTTTGGAAAAGCATCACAATAGGCCTTGAGTGACCTTCTTGAATCTTTGTTTTGCCTATATTTCTATAAAAGACTGCTCTACCTCATGGTGGCTCACCTTGGGAACAGTGCCAATATGTGGTGGATGCAGAGCTAACAAGAGTTGTTTGCTTGGAGCATGCTTGGATTGATAGGCCATCCCCTGATGTTAGGGTAGTTGGGTGTACCTCATGAGCTACAATCATGCAGCTCCCTGGAAAGCCTTAATTTGACTTAAGGCATTTGATGCAACTCACTAGATGATTAAAATTCTCTCCACAGCATATTTTGGAATTTTGGAGTTAACACCTTTTGTGTGTCCACAGGAAAGGGAATTAGAGCTTTAACAAAATAGGGTTCATTGACATACCTGATTAGCCTTTACTATTAACTCTTCATTTGCACTGTGATTTTTCCCTTTTGGAATTTATTGGAGTTTCCTATCACAGTCCCACAGTAATGCCTAGTTCTATGTTCCATTCCCCTCCTCAAGGTGTCACAGGCCAAAAAAGCACACCCTAGGAAGCAATGCAGGTGTTCTGCCTCATATCTATACCTGTCCCCATAACCCAAATTTCTAAAAGAAACAAACAAGCCAATGAGCTGGGGCCTTGGCCTTGTTCTGCCAAAAAATGCATTCTAGCAGGAATGGCAGTCCATGGTTCCCAGCTACTCCAGAGTTTTTAGGAGGTATGTGGAAACTGTGAGAACAGTTGAACACAGGCTGTAGCAACACATCTAGACACACACAGTGTAATTAAAAGTCACATCAGTGGTGCACTACACCCACAGTGAGCATCGTGATCTGAAAAGAGGTCCACCCTGGTTTATACTCCTGGCTCTCACCTTTAGGATATGTGACATTGAGCAAAAGTCACTTTCTGAGCCCATGTTTCCTTACCTGAAAACTGGGAATAGCAATAGAATCCACTTTGTAGGGTTTCTGTGAGAATTAATGAGTGCAATGCACCCGAAGTGCTGACACCGTGACATTGAGCAATGTCCTTTTGGAGAAGCTGGTGATTGACTGGCTTGTGTTTTTGGTCACAGCTAACAATCAACTTAAGACACATTCTTTGAGAGCCTATAAGCTCTGTGCTTTGTTCTTCTCTCCTAAATCCTGCCCAAGGGGCACAGGAGGGAAGAAGAAAAATAGATATTAAAGGGACTTTCCACATCGAAGGAAGCTCTGTGGAGAATGTAAGACAACCAGTATCTTGTTAGCTGGTGAAATATGTTTTTCCTTGATTAGAAGGCTTAAGAATGAATTCTACCTGGATGGTTTCTTACTATGCTCAGGGGGACCATTTTCTTCAGAGAGTTGTGTTGCCAATTCACTTTATTCTCAGCTCTTGGGAATTCAAGAAACAGAGTTCTTCTAGGAAAATTTCCAAGGTAATGCTTGGAATTTCTTGAATAAACAAATAGTGATGGGATATCTGTGTGTGTGTGTGTCCTTATTTTTTTAATCTATTTAATGTCGCATTTTTGAAAATATATCACCCTCTTTTTCACCTGTTTGTTTAAGCCACGTTTGTCTTTGATGTCAGGAATTTACAAGAAGTAAAATACACAGCATGGGGCTTCCCTGGTGGCGCAGTGGTTGAGAGTCCGCCTGCCGAGGCAGAGGACACGGGTTCGTGCTCCGGTCTGGGAAGATCCCACGTGCCACGCAGCGGCTGGACCTGTGAGCCATGGCCGCTGAGCCTGCGCGTCCAGAGCCTGTGCTCCGCAACGGGAGAGGCCACAGCAATGAGAGGCCCGCGTACCGCAAAAAAAAAAAAAAAAAAAAAAAAAAAAAAAAAAAATACACAGCATGAGCATTTTGACATATCTGGCACACATCACTATTCAACTTCAACAAAGGAAAATGTATTCTTTGTGATCAGAAAGCTCTATTTCTATATACTAAATACTATTAAGGAATGTTCTTGGGAAAATATGTGTTTCCATGTGCTGTTTTCACTTTTGATAGTGTGCTTGTAGAGCTGACTCCCACAGATAGTATTTCCTAAGGAGCAATGGTGGTTAGAACAATAGACATTATCTTGGTGGCAGTTACAATGAGAAGTGTATTAACTTCCTTATTCCAATGAAGTTTAGTGAATGAAAACTCTTCCATTTGTAGTATTCATGACAATGCAGAAAAGAGAAGTTATGTGAAGAAGAAAGAGATTAAATATAGGGAAGTAGAAATGAACTGATTCCATCTGGGTCTTCAGGACTGTCCTACTAGAGGGGATGCTACTCTGAGGACATCCCTGGAGCTGTGCTGGCAGTAAGAGGCTGCTGACACCTCAACTGTTTCTCATGTAGTAGGGAGATGGAGAATGGACACCTAAATCCAATCCAGGGATTAAGGAACCAGATCTTGAAACTGTTGCTGCTTCCATGACTTCCTGACATCCAGGAAACTGGAGAATGCTCACAGGGACACTGCTCTAGGGAAACCTTCCACTTCCTTGATCTCATGGTCATACCAGCAGAAAGGGCCAATAATTGCAAAAGATGGTCCCACCCAATTCTGCCTTCCACATCTCATGAATGCATTTAATTGAGAGTCTAATTTGCATTCAGAATCCTTGTTGAAAAGGAGTCTGAAAAGTGTAATTTTTAGATGTTTAATTTCTCTAACTACCACGAGTGTGGTTTAGTGGTAGAATGAGTTAATTCAGAGTTTCCAGCACTCTATTTACATAGCAGGTGCATCATAGCTACTTCTTTTCTCAATTGCATTGTGCACCTATTTCTGGAATAGCATTTATATTCTAATATGATTATTTAAGTATGCGTTTCCAGGATTGTATGTATACTCCCTGAAAAGGTTACTTATGTCTCTAGTACCTGGCACATAGTAGAGATCAAACAAATGTTTGTTTAATGAATAAATGAGTGAATGAATTATCTTTTTTTGCTAGAATTTAGCTTCAAAGGCAGGGTCTATGTCTTATCCACTTTGGTACAACCAGCTCACAGCACTGGACTTTGTCTATATTTAAGAAAAAAGAAGGTGACTTAAATAAATATTAAATATATGTTTTATTATTTTAATACCCAATTGGAATGACATTCTAACTTCTTTGTTCCAAGATTACCATTTCTTTGAACAGATTCCACTTTAAATTCTTGTTGTGTACTACCACTACCAGTTGCTAGTCTGTGCTTACTATATTCTAAGCATGTTACTATATTCCAAGCATGAAAGAGCTTTTCATGTATTATCAATATTTAACCTCATCCTGGGAGGTAGGTGCTATTACTGACCACAGACCCTTATATACAATTATCTGAAAACCAAATATTCTGCTTAATGAAATATAACCATATATATGAAATATATAATGAAATGTAACCACAGCCAAGGTCAAGAGATAGACCATTGTCTGCATCACAGAGGCACACCCTTCTTTCCACCCGCTGCCCATTCCTAACCACAGCCCCCTTTTTCACCCTTGATTCAACTACTCTTCCAATATCCATGGTTATGACTTCCTTGTTTTCTTCAGACTTTTATCTCCTTAATTTACATTCCTGTAAACTATAGTTCAGCTTTAATTAATTTTGAACTTTATATAAATGGAATCATACTATAGAAATACTATTGTGTTTTTCAAAGTGTTTGGCTGTTTTATTATTGTTGCTGTTCAATATTATGTTTGAGAGAGTTGTCCATGTTGCTGTGTGTAGTTCTAATTTGTTCATTTAATTGTATTGCATTGTATTAATATTTACAAACTACTTATGCATGCTACCCTTGAATGGCACTTGGATGATTTCTGTTTTGGCATATTATAAATAATGCTTCTAAGAACATTTTTGTAAGTCAGTAAGAATTTGTAAGAACTTTCCTGAAGTCAGTAGTATGTTGGTAAATATTTAACAACTGGCTCTCCAGGGAGGAAAGCCCTGATTGTAGAGTTTGCCTATTTCCATCGTGTAAATACTTCCACCATGGCCAATTTCAAGCTACCAATGTCACTGAATGTGGCACCGGAGAGAGCTGCACATCAACAGCTCTCTTGAACTGGTGCAAGCTGGTTCCAGCGCACTCCTGCATGGAGTTTAATGTGCCTCTATGTCTTTTGGGTATACGTAGGGGTGAATTGCTGGATGGAGTGTATATTTAGCTCTAGCAGATAATGTCAGACTATTTCCAAAGTGATTGTACCCATTTAGCCTCCTTTTGGCAGTGGGTGACAGGCCCAGTTATGCTACATCTTTGCCAACAATGTGTTATTTCCATCCATTTTCTTTTTGCAATTTCTGTCATCTCATGGTGGTTTTAATTCACATTTTCTTGATATTAATAAGGTTGACATCTTATCATATGACTGTTGGCTATTTGAACATCCTCTTTTAGGAAGTTCTATTCAAATCTCTTGTCAAATTTTCTATTAGATGTCTGACTTTTCTTATTAAATTGTAATTGTTTATATGTTCAGGATATTAGCCATTTAGTTGGTTATATATTTTGCAAAAGTTTTTTCTCATTCAGTAGCTTGCCATTTCTCTTTCTTAATGATTAATTTTGATTAATAGAACTACCTTATTTTAATGTATTCAGTTAATTTTTCCCATTATGTTTAGTACTTTTGTTTAACAATATCTCTTTATCATGAGATTCTAAAGATGTTCTCCTATATTATTCTCCAAAAATTTTATTGTTTTGCTTTTCACCCTTGGTTCTGGAACTGATTTTTAGAGTGAAGTAGAGGTCTAGATGGATGATTGTTTCAGCACCATTTATTAAAGAGAGTTATTATCTCTCAACTGCTCTGCCATCCTGCATTTGTCATAAATCAAGTGTCAATATATTAAGTGACCTTGTGTTTGGGCCTTCTGCCCTTTTCTATTATTTTATTTGTCTATCCATACAACAATAAGAGATTGCCCCACTTTTAAAGAACATTGCTATCTAGTGGAACAATTTCTCTCATACTGTTGTTCTTCGGTTTAGTTTATGCTTGGCTGTGTATTTCCCCATGTACTTTCATATTTGTTGATCAAGTTATACAAAGAACCTTGAAACATTAGTTGGGATAACATTGAGTTTATAGGTTAATTTATGGATAATTAATGTCTCTAAAATACTGAGATTTCAATCAAGGCAGGTGGTGTATCTCTCAATTTAATCAGGTCATTTAAATTTTACCTTAAAAACATTTACAGTTTTCTACATAGAAAGTTTATCCAACTTTCATAAAATTTACTTGTAGGTATATGATATTTTCAATGTTCTTGAAAATATTTTAAAATTTTATATTTGTTGATAGTACTAATACAATTGAGTTTTATATTGACCATGAACCCATAAATTTTGCTAAACTCACTAATTTAACAATTTGTCAGTTTTTATATTTTTTCTATGTGCCCAGTCATATCATTTGTGAATAATATATGGAGTTAGTCTAACTCGAGGTTAAGTCTAAGGAGCCCTCCAGACTGCTAAGTCTGGCCAAGATCTCTGACACCTAGTAAAAGTTCAGGAGTTTCCTAAAACCAGCTACAGGTTTGAAAATTTGTAGAAAGACTCAAAACTCACTGAAAGCTATTCTACTGACAGTCATACTTATTAAGGTTAAGGATACAAATTAGAAGCATTCAAAGGAAAAGACACAATGGGTGAAGGTCTGGGAAGGTGTAAAGCTTCTGGCTGTCAGGAGAGCCCTGTGGAGCCATTGATGGCATTACCTCCTCCTGGCCATATGAGTAGCAACATGTACAGAGTATTCTTGCCAACCGGGGAAGCTCACCTGAGCTTCTGTGTCCAGAACTTTTGTTGAGGCTTCATTGCGTAGGCATGATTGATTGAATCATTCCCATGTGGTTGAACTCAATCTCCAGCCTCCCCTCCCCAGAGACTGAGCTGACATTACATGGCCCAAAGGGCCCATCAAGAATCATCACATTAGCACAAATTATCATGTGGTATCTGAGGAGCTCACCAGGAATAACAATGACACTCTAGCACTCAGGAAAGTCCAAGTGTTTAGAGCTTACCTCTCAAGAGTCTGGGCAAAGGCCAGACCTCTCTTTGGAAGACAAATTCCTTACTACACGATTTTTTTTCTTTCTTCTTTATCTTTATTCATGTTTATTTCTTTTTCTTGATATACTGCATGGGATTCCAGTATATTGTAAAATAGTAGTGCTAATCGTGGGTACTACTGTTTTCTTCCTGATCTTAAAGGGGATGTTTTTGATATCACCATTAAGATATCCTGTATCAGATAAGGAAACATTTCTTCTATTCCTAGTTTGTTAAAAATGAGGATTTTGTGAAAAACAAAGTGGAAGTTTTTACTTTATTTGCATCTGATAAGATAGTTGTATAGTCCTCCTTTAGTCTGTCAATGTATATAATTATATTGATTTTCTAATGTCAAAAACATGTGCATTGACAGAATAAATACAATTTGGTTATGATTCATCCTTTTTAAATGTTATTAAATTCTGTTTGCTGATTTTTTCCATTTTATTCATGAATTAAAATTTTTTGGAATTTTTTAAATGTCCTTGTTGGGTTTTAGAAACAAAGTTCTGCTGGCTTCAAAATACAGGTTTGGGAGTGTTCTCTTTTAAAATATTTTCTGGGAGAGTTTATATATTATTGGTATTAGTTGATCCTGAAATGTTTGGCAGAATTCCGCAGTGAAATGATTTGGACCAAATTTCAGTTATGAGTGCAATGTCTTTAATGATGATAGGATCACAGATTTTCTATTTCCTTTTATGTCACTTCTATTAAGTTGGTGCTTTAATATGCATATTTGTTACTTTCAATTTAAGTCCCTAATGTATTGGTATAAAGTTGTTCATAATATCCTCTTACTATTTTTCAGTGACTGCATGATCTATAGTTATATCTCTTAAGTTAGCAGTTATTTTCTCCCACCATTTTGAAGATCTCAGTTCATTATCTTTTTTTTTTTTTTACATCTTTATTGGAGTATAATTGCTTTACAATGGTGTGTTACTTTCTGCTTTATAACAAAGTGAATCAGTTATACATATACATATGTTCCCATATCTCCTACCTCTTGCGTCTCCCTCCCTCCCACCTTCCCTATCCCACCCATCCAGGTGGTCACAAAGCACCGAGCTGATCTCCCTGTGCTATGCTGCTGCTTCCAACTAGCTATCTACCTTACGTTTGGTAGTGTATATATGTCCATGCCTCTCTCTCGCTTTGTCACAGCTTACTCTTCCCCCTCCCCATATCCTCAAGTCCATTCTCTAGTAGGTCTGTGTCTTTATTCCTGTCTTACCCCTAGGTTCCTCATGACATTTTTTGTCTTAAATTCCATATATATATGTGTTAGTATAAGGTATTTGTCTTTCTCTTTCTGACTTACTTCACTCTGTATGACAGACTCTAGGTCTATCCACCTCATTACAAATAGCTCAATTTCGTTTCTTTTTATGGCTGAGTAATATTCCATTGTATATATGTGCCACATCTTCTTTATCCATTCATCCGATGATGGACACTTAGGTTGTTTCCATCTCTGGGCTATTGTAAATAGAGCTGCAATGAACATTTTGGTACTTGACTCTTTTTGAATTATGGTTTTCTCAGGGTATATACCCAGTAGTGGGATTGCTGGGTCATATGGTAGTTCTATTTGTAGTTTTTTAAGGAACCTCCATACTGTTCTCAATAGTGGCTGTACCAATTCAATTTCTTTAGTTGAGAAGTCAGGTGACAGTTTTTACTCTTTTTTGTGAAATCTGAATTTTTTTCTCTGGGTGTTTTTTACATTTTCTCCTTAACTTTGTTGTTAACTTTGTTTAGTTTTACTGTGATGTGTCTAGATTGTGTGTGTGTGTGTGTGTGTGTGTGTGTGTTTATCTTGCTAGGAGCTTACTGGGTCCTTTGCCTTTCAATAATTTTGGAAAATTTTCTCAAATATTTCCTCTCCTCCATTCTTTGTCTTATTTCTTTCAAGAAGTACTATTTTGTATATATTATACCATTATTACTGCATTCTCTCTGTCTCTGTCTCTGTCTCTCTGTTGTGTGTGTGTGTGTGTGTGTGTGTGTGTGAATTCTTTTTGTCTCCTTATGAGTCATTCTGGGTATTTTCCTCTGACCCAACTTCCAGCCTAGTCTCTCCCTAGCCATGTACGGATTGTAATCTGCAGTTAAACCCACTCAACATTTTTAATTTGTTACTATATTTTTTAATTTCAAAGTTTCTATTTGATTCTTTTTCAAATCCATATCACTTTTTATTGTTTTTAGTTCTTGGCTAAAATATTCTACCTAAACAAGAACATAGTAAGTATAGTTTAAAAATGTGTGTGTGTGTGTGTGTGTGTGTGTGTGTGTGTGTTTTAATGTGCCTGGTTATGTTTTGTTGTGTCTTAGGTATAGTTATTGGAATTTTATTTGTAAGAAAAATTTAAGGACTAGGATAAATGTGAAGGTTTGGTTTACTTGTAGTTCAAGTAGTTTGTCTAAATTACCTAGTCTGCCATTAATGGAAAAGGAAGAGCTAGAGTGATCTTTTAAATATATAATTATGCCACTTCCCACTTGAAATCTTTCCAGTGGCTTCCCATGAAGCTTAGAATGAAATCTAAGTTCTGTTCGTAGTTAGGACAACTTCTTCAACCTCATTAGGTTTATCAGTTTTTCCCAATTCAGGGAGTTTATTTTTGTTTCCATTCATCCCTGGCACTTTGAATGGTTTGTTCTAACTTATCTTTTACTTTTCAGTGAAATATGACTTCCTCATGGGGAAACCAGACCTAACTAAATTAGCTTGTTCAACTTAATATTCTCTATCACTCTGTTTATTTTCTTGATAACATTTACCAAAATCAGTAATTATTTGATTATTATTATTATCTGCTTATTTATTATTTTTCCCCTACCACTTGATTGTACACTTTGAGAACTGGGACTGCTTCTCCAGTAGCTAGCATGAAAACTTGAACATAATTCAGTAAACAGAGTTTTAATGAATGAAGGTTGTATTAAGTGCTGAGAATATATTTAAAAATAGAAGTAATTGTTTTTGTCATCTTTGTAGTAGTATTAGTAGTAGTAGTAGCAATAGTAGTTGTATTATGGTTAAAAATACTAATATGGCCTTGAAAAGCAGTTAGAGTCATACTGACTGACTTTGAATCTTACTCTGCCACCTGTGTAACCTTGGACAAGTCAACTAACTTCTCTGTCCTTCAGTTTCCTCAACTTTAGAAGAGTGATAATCAAGTCTTCATCCCTTATCCAAATCCTGAGTCTGAATACATTTTGGAATTCAGAATTTTCCTTATTTTAGAAAAGTAATGTGGTACATTTACCATATATTCTGTAACAATCACAGTAGTGTCTTAGGCAGCTGCCATAATTTAACACATTAATATTTTTGCAGTAAAACATATTAATCATAAGTGGAATAACTAGACTATGAGTGGGTTTATATCAGTAAAGATCAGATTTTACTATGCAAACTTTGAAAACTTAGTTTTCAGAGCTGATCTTTGAGAACACAAATGCACAGAGAACAATAGAACTCTAAAAATGGGAAGAATCCTAGTGGTCTTTTTTTTTTTTACAACTTCTCCAATTTTAATGATGAGGAAACCTAAGACACAGAGATATCAGACAACCTCCCTAAGATCACATAGCTAGTTTCTTACAGTGTTGGAGACTGACTTTCAGTTTAGTGTCCTTTTTGCTATACCATATTATAAAAAAAAATAGAAGATAATTTTATTTCAGACTTGAAAACTAGAACTAATGGATTGTTCACGTGATTCTTTCCAATCTTGAAATTCTAAAATGTGGACTGACTTTCTCATGAACAGTGGATAATTTTTTGATCACCAAAAAATATGTTTCTTAGTAGATGGTGATAAGGAGAAGAAGAAATGCCCTTGCGTCAGTACTTACAAGACAGTGAAGAAGACATCTACAGAAAAGATGAGTAACAAATAGAAGTTAGCATGTGAATTTTCCCAACGGATAATAAATGCTATATTATTGATTTCATATAGAGAATATTATGATAACCTAATAGGGACACTAGAGTTGGTGAATTGAAATATCTGTAAAATTCTATGGATAAACCCCTTTTTCAAAATGGTAAAAGAGCTTCATCTTTTTACTCATTATCTCATATAGCAAATGATATTCTGAAAAATGTGCAGAGTTGACTGACATTTATTTTAGCTATTGAGAATCAAGTCATTATTAGTGGTAAGCATATCAAGTACTAGATAATCTGCATTCAATGAAAATACTAACATTGCCTATGTGGGCAGTTAGTGTATGTTTTTGTAAAGATAAAAGTGCATCTCATTTTACTTATAAAAATTTCAGAACCCACCATTCTACAGAGAAAGATTTTAAAGTTAAACCTGAAATCGCATTTGTTGGCATGAACATGGAGTTATAACCTCTTAATTAGTATTGGCAGTCACAGGACAATTGAAACACTAATGCCCCACAGACGGCAGAAATATTTTTCTCTTAGATTCCTTAGAAGAAGAAAATTATCTGAAGACAGTACCATATAGTGATGGGAAGTGTCTGAAGCAGCTGTTCAGAGAAGGTGTTGGTAGAAAGAAGGGGCAGTAGAGTTCCAGAATGACATTGCAATTAAAAAAGAAAAATGGATGCAATTCTGCCTTACAAGTACATTTTTTTCCTAATCCATGAGACTTGCCAATGGCCTCCTGGCATGAGCAGTATGTACATTTGCTTGCATGGAAGGCTGGTTTCTTGAACACAGAATTTCTCATTTTTATGTGTAACTGAAGACATAGTTTCAGTCTCCCTGATGAGTTACAGGAACATAAAACTGTAGGACAAGTAAAGACTCATCTATAAGAGATTTTGCTCATGCTGTACATCTAATCTAAGTTTAATTGTTATCTTTTCCTGATAGAATTGTATTTTATTATACAAAAATCCAGAAAAGCATACATTGAAGGTTATCATTGTCTGCATTTTGTTGTACCTTCCAGATTTTTCTATGCATATGTTAGTGATTTTTAAATAACAAACCTTTATTATACCAAGCAAAGAGTTTTGAAGCTTCTTCTTCATTCAAAATAATAATGTGAATAGCTTTCTATGTCAGTATATATTTTTATGTATGATTTAATGGCTGAAAAAAATAAAATGTTTTCTAGAGCCAGCCATGTACTAAGCATTTTAAATTATCTTTTCAAAATTTAATCCTCATAACAACCTTAAAAGTTCAGTATTATTATGATCCTCATTATACAGTTAAAGAAATCAAAGTCTAGCTTAAGTAATATATCCAAGTACCCATATCTAGAAAGTAAGAGAAACAAGGTACCTGTGCACTCTAACTCCAAGAGTTTATGCCCTGAATCATATCACTCAGTTTTTCCTTTGCATGCACATCTGCAATATATTTAACGCTTCTCTAACTGTTAGACATCTAAATCGTTTCCTTTTTTTCTTCTTTTCTTCTTTCCCTCTCTTCCTCCTCCCCTTCCCTCCTTTCTTTCTATTATAAACCGCTCTTTGATGAGCATCTGTGTAGCAAAATCTTAGGTACATGACCTCAAAGTTCAAATGTGAGTAACAACTGGTTCACAAATATCTAGGATCCATTGTCTTCCAAATTCTCACCCTCTGATATCAAGTAGGTTCATGTGACAAGTTCTGGTCAATGTCACTTCATGGACAAATGACAGAAGACTCAACTCAGAAGATTGGCTGAGTTCTCCATGAGCTCTCTTGCCCATCTGGTGAAACTTGAGTGTTGAGATGGCAGAAGCACAGAGCACACAGCACCCATCAGCCTGGGTCCCTGAGTGATGACACAGCTCAACATACCCAACTCCCACTGATCTATTTTGAACCTGAAACTTGAACTACAAAACAAAAACGTCTTTATGTTAAGTCTCTGAGTGATTAGGTTTAAACTGTTACCACACATAATAGGAATTAGGCAATATGTAGCAAAAATTATATCCATTTGCCTTCTGACTCAGCAATCCTATTTCAAGGACTCTTCCCCAGTCATGCTGGCCAAAAAGAGAAATACTGTATGCACAAGGTTATTAACTGCAGAGGAAATGACTTCTGAATAGTTTTGAACAAGCACACATCAAGAACACTTACTTCATCTTTTACTTTTGCTTTTCAGGGATTGCTCTGTCCTCTTCTTGAAAAATGAAAATACTATCTACTGAATTCGAGTTACACTCTTGTTGACATTTGTGTTTATGCTTGCCTGTTTGCTCATTCATGCATACATGCATGCATCTTCCTGATTCTGAGGGAGGTCAGAGCAGTTTCCTAAAGTTCATACACGAATGTTCAGATGGCATCAAGGTGAGGTGCATAAGAAGTAGATCAGATCCTGAATTATCTGTGGGAAAAGCAGGTTTTATCATTAGGAACCTAGGAGTGCAGGATAATTTGAAGATAAGAGGGGAGGGAGAAGCATTTGTCCAAAGTCCTTTCATGTGAACGCTTAGTTTCAAGCAAATGGAGATGTTTGAAGCAACTTAAAACACGTAACTGAGGGGCCTTAAAATGCTTAAGAGGACACTAGAGATTGTGGAGAACTGTAAATTTTGATTAACACAAAGTAAGATATCTTTGTTTTTACATATACAGCATATAGTATTTTAATTTACTCAAGGGATTTAACTTCATTTGCATTTGAGAGAGTGCAATTTTGCAAGATTTCTTCTTTCCCTTCTGGGTGAATATTCGGTACAAGTGCATTTCTTGAGAACCTTCTGAAAGATAAAGTGCTTTTCATGTTTCTCTCAAGGTCTCAATAAACGGAGCATCTGAGGAAATGGGAATTTATAATGACACCCACCTCCTAGCACTCGTGCGTGTGTGAACATTTTTCAGTGAACTAGTGCTTTCAGGAGCCTTTCCCATATGAGCGGCCACACCTGGGCCTTGTACTGCATTCAGAAAGGGACCCGTGACCGGCACACTGAACTGGAAACGTCGCCAGTGTGATGAGAATGCCTAATGTCCCCAGAGCGGCCATGCGGCAGAAGCAGCCCTGACAAATCAAAACGTTACTCTGCTGAGCACAGAGACGTGGAAATATTTGAAGAGGGAATCTCTCTTACGCAGTTAGTGGCTGGGGCGTGAGTGCAATGCAGAAGGGGCCTGCAGCGCGGAGCCGAGGCCGTGCCACTCCCTGTGCCTGTACTGCTGTCCATCTTTTCCTGGGCAAAGCTGGTAGCTGAAATGGTAACCATAGCGCAATAATCAAAATGCAGAACGTAAACAGTAAGGCTGCTACCACACGTTTGTAATAAATTATCCAATGCTGGTCACAGAAAGTGTTGTATAAATGGGGATGAATGAAAGAAGGAAACTGCCACCCCAGAAAAGGCTGCAGGAGGGCAATCTGCAGACTGCAGAAGAGAAGCTTAATCGGTGGAGGACACTTGGGTCATTAAATCACGTGGGAGTCAGCAGAGATAGAAAGGTGTTGGGAAAAGCTATGTTTCTCTGCCTCTGCCACGTTTCTGGACAGTCTAATGATTTGCATGCAGAGAAGGAAGCCACCAGGTTACTGCAGATCGACTGTGGGTCCTGGACCATTCCCAGGTTTGAAGCGCAGCAAATTGGAGTGTCATCCAGTGATGGGGAAATTAGAAAGGAGGAATTAGTAATGAGCATCATTTTGGACGTGTCCATTTTAAACTTATTAGGGGACATTCCAATCGAGAGAGGTGTATTAAAGGGATAGGATCAAAGAGAGGGGTAGAGATCTGAGCTGGAAGTGCCTCAACTGAGCTCCTTAGGACTTAGAACTAGAGTTCCAGGCTGCTTCCTGAACATAAAGAAGCAATGGTTTTCCAAAGGAAGAGTGTCAGGGAAAGGAAGGAAATACAGACAGGGGACGATTTCTGAGAGAGGGAAGGGGCAGTGTATTTACAGGAGTGAAAAGAACTGGAGGTGGAGGCTGTATAGCTTCACAGTCAGGGGACAGGCTTTGCAGAGCGACAACCTGGCGTCAAATCTTCTCATTCTCACCAAGCCTCAGTTTCCTCATTTGCCAATTGGACAATAATAATGGTTCCTTCATAGAGTTTGGGAAAAGAAATTGAGAAAATATATAAAAACCACTTAGCACAGTGCCTAGAATATAGTAATCCCTCAATAAATAGTAGCTGTTTATTTATTAAAACATAAAAAAATAGAAATAAAAAAATAGAAGCTAATGGCATTATTTTAGAATGTAGAAGGGAGATTAAGTGTGAAAAGGAGAATTCTGGATAAGGATAAATCGATGGTTGAAGGCATAGGAATACATCAATGGGCTTTGGAAGGAGCAGAGTAATTTCCATATATACATTCTATAGTTCTTTATATTTATGTATCTTATAACCTCTTGAAAACATTCTATCTTCTATCAAAGGGAGAAATATTTTTATATGCCTTTTCTATATCCACGTATTCAACCAAGATTAATTAACATTAATTTTCTTAATCTGCACACTGCACATTTTCCATTTCCAATGATATCTAGATTGCTTCAAGACTGAGGAAGAGGAGTGTTGGAGTAGCTACATTGCAGCAATATTCCCTGGAAATTTGTTTTTTCATGCACATGGGTGGACCCTGAGCCCTATTCTGTTCTTTGATCAGCCCTAGAGTGAAGTCTTTCACCCACACAGTGCCACTCACTCATGCTCAGGAATGTCTCCCAACACTTCTTCACAGACGATGCCCCTTTCTTGGTTTATGTGGGCTACTCTAATTCATGACTTATTTGGGGTTTCTGTCCCCTACTGGAAGAAAATATTAGAGCTGTTGTGTAAAAAAATGGGTTTGAATGATGGATCTACAGTTTATTAGCTTTGTTATGTTAATTAAACAAGGAGGCCATTAAACTGAGGTGGCTTTACTGTGTTAGCAGCCTGTGTATGCAAACTCAAACCTAAGTCTATAATGCCTCAAGTTTATGAGAAATCCGGGAACAACCAATTACAGACAATCAATGAGGCTTTCCCAAATAAGACAACCACTTAAACTATAGCTAGTCAAATAATTTCCTTGCTTTGTTTCTGCCTTTTCTCTTTAAAAGACTTTCCCTGAGCTCCTGTTAGCTGAGTGCCCTGAACCACTTCTGGTTTGGTGCTGCCCAATTTGAATCAATTTATGCCCAAATAAACTCTTAAAAATTTTAATATGCCTCAGCTTATCTTTTAACAGCTTTATGACCTAAACTTTCACTTTCCCACTCTAATATAGGCATAATTCACAGAATTGTAAAAATAAAATTAGTGTACATAAGGCTCTTTATAAATTATAATATATCATACAAGTATGGTGGTGTTATTAACATTTTTCTCTTTAATAAGTTAATTCTTTCTTACTCTCTCTACACACACTTGTAGCTACTGAAGAAATGGCAGCATCTAGCAATGATGTGCATTACCAAATTCATATTCAACAGCCACTAATTCCCAAGATCATGAAACTGTCTTGCATTCTTCTAGAGGAGAAAATTTTGTATGGCTGAGACTATGGACAGAAACTTTCCTCCCCAAACACATACTTACATTTACCCAACACATTTCGTTAGACTAGGAGTCAAATAAAGTCTATTCAATAACCAAGTGTTAAAAGTTAAAAAGTGGGGACAGAGAGACATAATAAAGTCTGTGGTATTCCTTCCTCACCAACAACCAATTCTCCAATTCTTTGTTACCAACTGGATGTCCAACGATTCAATCTTGACACTATCTAAATGAAACTAGTGTCAGATCCCATGAGTTAAAGAGCTCAGTCCAAGAGGACTGCCCCTACTTCAAATGCCAGCTGCAAATGGGTTTCCCAGTCTACCCACTCTTCTGTCCAACAAACTACAAGTTTAGGGGGGGTGTCCTATGACTCCCCTCTCAGGTTTGATAATTTGCTAGAATAGCTCACAGAACCTAATCTGAAGTAATCCTTTTTTCTTTTTATGTTCTGTTTTTAAAAACCTTTTCCTTTCTGTAGCCCTTTGGAGCTCCCATCTACTTGCTAAATAGGATGCTTGTCCAATCATGAATCATTCAATAAAGTCAGTTAGATCTTTAAAATTTATTTGGTTGGTTTTTGTTTTTTAACACCGATTTATTGTAAAGAATACAACTCAAGAATAACCAAATGGAAGAGATAAATAGAGCAGGGCATGGAATGGCGGGCACATGACTTCTATGCCCTCTCAGGGCACACCACCTTCCCAGCACCTCCATATGTTCAACAACCCAGGAACTTCCCAAACCTCATGGTTTAGGGATTTTTACAGAGGTTTCATTATGTAGGCATGATTATTAAATCACTGGCCATTGGTAATTTAACTCAATCTCCAGCTCTTCTCCTTTCCTTGGAGGTCAGGAGATGGGGTGAAAAGTTCTAACCCTCTAATCATGGCTTGGTCTTTCTGGTTACCAGCCCCACCCTGAAGCAATCTAGGGGTCCCAGCCAGGAGTCATCTCATTGCCTTACAAAAGACACTCATCACTCAGGAAATTCCAACAGTTTTAGGGGCTCTGTGCCAGGAACAAGGGACAAAAACCAGATGTTTATATTTTATTGTATCACACCATCAAACCCACAGCTTCTCTTTCCCTGATACAGAGGCTTCTTGGCTAGGCTATTCAATTCAATCTGTTCTTTCAGACTTCATTGTCTGAACAAAGACCATATATATTTCTATTATACCATACAGGGTTATAAGACTTCTACCAACATATTGCTCAGAAGGGCAATTTCTTATTGAGTTTACCCCGAAAACCTTGTCTCTCTGCCTCTTCCGTGCAGTAGATGTGGTTGATCCTAGTCAAAGTCTGATCAAGCTATGTATTAATTTACAGAAGAAAGTTTTCTTTTTCTGTGATATGAATGCACATGTCTTCCATCCTGATATCATCTTATAATGTCAGAATACATAGAAAGCCAAAATAACAATCAAAAGATTGCTTTGAGAGCGAGAAATTGGAGCAAAAGAAATGGATAGCCTTAAGGGCTATTTTCCTGGTTCTGGTGATTTCCGGAGAATCACCTCTGCTCCATTATGGAGTGCATTTCCCCAGTGACTGAAAAATTCATGTATCCAGGATTTATTGTCTCTCTTTCTAGGTGGTACTGAATAAACACTGCCAGAATAAGGCTTTTGTACTTTATTCTTCTATGCTGACCAGCCAAACCTTCTGTTCTTATGCTCTTTGTCCAAACAGGGTAATTTATAATTTGTGTTGCTATAATTAAGAAATTACAGACTGTCTACTGAAAAAAATGCACAACCTAAAAGTTGAGAATTGTGTTTTGTTTGGTGGCTTTATTGAGGACTAAAGCCTGAGATGGCAGCCTCTCAGATAGCTCTGAGGGACTCTTCCAAAGAAGTAAGGGAGGAGCCGGGAATATATATATAGGAGTTTTTGTTAAAAAAAAAAAAGAACACAAACATGTAGTCGAACATCAAAAGATTACTGCTAATCACAAAAATCAGATAACTCAAGTTAATGATTTTAGTGCCTTTCTACATAGGGGAAGATGCAAGAGTCTGGGCTCAATGAAATCATTCCTTTGGTATGCATCTTAACTACCTAGTGCCAGTATCCTGTTTTTCTCCTTCCTGTATTTCCCTCAGCGTGCACCACTGGGGTGGGGGGAAGCTGCAGTGGCTGATGGCTTGATGGCAGGCAACAGTCTTTGTCCACAAATCTTATTTCTAATACTGTTTTCCTGAAGTTTCATCCTACCCACCTTGGAGTCTTGAGTGTTCCTAACTCTTAAACTTAGATTTAAACACAGTCTCATGGAGTTGCCCTTCAGTTGTCTCACCATATCTTCTAGTTGTGGGTTCACAGTGCTTCATGCATTTCCAAGTTAATAATAATAGACATTGCTTATTGAGGGTCTCCCATATGCCTCTGTTTCAGTTAGACTCTTTCAGCCTCAAGGAATAGAGATACACAGATTAGCTCAAGAAAGGAAGGGTGAGAAGAGAAGGACTACTGTAGATAAGGGATGAGAGGGCTGCTTGGGAGCCAAGGATGGAAACCAAACTTTGACACAGTCTCAGAAAGAGGATGCTCTAAGGAGCTCAGTAGCAAAATTCTGAGAATCTTCTCTCAAGTATTCCACCATTAAAGAAGCTCAAATACTTTCAAATGTTTTTTTCTAGTCTTCTCTTGCTGGCCTCTTTGGCTTGTATTTCATGTATTGTTTCCCTTGATCATAGCTTGTGGTATTCATAATTTAATTTTGTCATGTTCCCTCATTATCTGGACTATATCTCGTTATCTCTCCCAATTCTGTTACTCCACCGCTGACAGTTAAATCTCTTGGTATTTTCCAAATTAAAATTTCCAAAAGCAAGTACTTGATTGGTTCAAACCATCTTTCTTAGGCATGTTTCTTTTACACCAAGTTAATTTCTGGGTGCTTTGAGTCAGATGCTTGCTCACAATCCCAGGAGCCTCAGCCAATGAGGATATTGCTATAAGGTATGTATATCTTGGCTGCTGAAGAGCAATTCATCTACAGGGACAATGAAAAGAACCATCTTCCTTGGCAAAGCAGGAGCCATGGTCAACCAACTTATTTAAGTATCTTGATAAGGAAGTTGTGTACATTAGCTCACTTAATCCTCCCAACAAATATCTATGGGGTAGATATTATTATCCTCACTTTGCAGAAAGCCCCAAATCATGCAGCTTGTAAGTAGCAGAAAAAAGTACTCCCATAGAGATTATTATGCTTTAAATGTTCCCAAAGCCCATAGTTTAATAGCTCAAGTATTTTTTGAGGATAAAGATCAGTATCATCTAAGCGTAGAAACAAGGTGTTCCCATGGCCTTTGAACACACAGTAAAAGTGTATTCTATAACAAAATTTAACATTTTCTAAGTGCTTTCTATGGACCGGGTTATTGTTCCTAGTGTTATAAATAGATTATTTCCTTGAATCTTCCTAATAACCCTATGACATAGATGAAATTATCATCCTCATTTTATGGCTGAAAACTGATACACAAAAGGAAACAGGTTCAGACGAAGAAAGTGACCCATTGTTAATGACACCTGTGACTCCAATCCAGGTTGATTAAATTCAAACACTTATCAGAGGCAATAGTGAATGAGAAGGACTTCTCAAAATTTGCCCCTTTTCCACTGAAGGCAGGACAGTGGTAATGTTTTTTATTAAGGGAAGGATTGCACATTAGCGATAACTTCATGGTTATTAAACCTGAGCTAAATAGAAACACACAAAAAGTTTGAAAATCACTTTTTCTGTATATATTCTCCTCTACCCTTTCTTCTCCCTATATCCAAAAGCCACCCTCACCCAAAGGGTAGCTAATTATTTTTCTGAGAAGGTTTTAATGTATTTTCATATGTATCAGGGCCTGCTTCTGAAATGATAAGAAAAGTCTGATGCCCAGGGAGCACAGATACTGACCACGAATCAGGAAGAGGACATGACTTGCATAAGAGTGATGACAGCTGCTGGAGAACAGAACCTGCTTGAAACTTTGGTGGAAAGGGATTTCCATTCTCTCACTGTCCATCACATTCCCTGTAAGATTCATCCAATGTCATCTGCGATCAGAAATGACAGTCAGTCAGTTCAGTCTTTATTGATCATCAACAGGTTGTTTGCCAATGACTAGGTATTGAAAGAGAAAGACAAATGACCCAAAATCTGAAAAAGACATATTTCATACCAGAAAATCCAGCAGATAATTGGAAAAAGTTATCCTGTCACAGAAAGGAGAAAGAGAAAGGCTATGCTAAATAGTCTCTCCTTCCTCTGGCTCCCAGTGCTTTGCTGTGCCTCTAACTTAATTCTTGTTACTGGCTGTCTTAGTGCTTAGTTGTTCATGTGCATATCTGTCACCCTCACTAGACTGTGAGCTCCTTAAGACCAATGTCCATGTGCCTAGGTCAGAGCAGATATTCAATTAATATTTTCTGAATAAAAATTTTAGTATTTTCTCTTGATATATAGGAAGCAAAATCAGGATATACAGAATAGTCTTACCCATGATTATTCGAAGAGTCAATGAAACTCCAGTCTGCTTGCAATAAAATATCCTACACTTCCCAGTTTGGGAAGTCTTTATCTCACCCTGAGGAGCTGAGTTCTAAGGCATCCACATTGCTGGGCTCTTTCTTAGTTCCTTCCTCCTGACTTCTCCTTTTCCAGAATGTGACAGTAAAATATGAGCAATGTGGGGACAACTTCCCTGGGTTTCCTTTCTCCATTTCATACATTTTATATAGGAGGCCATCTGCTGGTGGGGAGGTAATGACTTCTGCCTTAGACACTTTTTCTATGTTTCTTATGGATCTGAGTATGACCTGTGGCAGGAAGGGAGAAGGAATGAAAAGAAGCCAGTTATTCTTCCAATTTTTTTGCTGATTTTAAACCTGCACAGGCTTCACTTCATCTTCCACTTCTTTTCCCCATCCTCCTTTCACAATCTTTCCCATTTCTAAAATGCAATGAAACAGGTGTCAAAGAGAAGGTGGTCATGGGTGGGGTCAACGTTGGTAGCATTTTAGATGTTTCTAGTACGAACAGCAATAGGAGAGTTTATCTAGTCTAATAACCTCATTTTGCATATAAGACTGCCAAAGGCCAGTGTTCAATGACTTGCCCAAGATTATTCTCATGGTGAGAATAGGTTGGAGAGAAGAAAATAAAACCATTGTCTTTTGTTCTCAGTTTAGTGCCTTGTTGCTATGGAACACTTTGTTGTGGAAAATAAAATGAGTGGTAGATACATCAGCTTTATTGCCACTTCAGATCTACCACAGAGCTTTGGACAAACAGAGGTTAATAATACTTTACTTGTATAAAGGCAATATCCCTTGTTCATCTGGAATTTTAGCAAAGATTTATTTGCTATAATGTGGGGTGGGGAATATTTTACTTGTCAGTATTTTAACGAGTTGAACACAGCAGGCTTAATTTTCTTGCATGATAAGAACTCCTTCAGCTTTCATACACAGAGTTAATTGGTCAGTGTTTTCTTCCTCACGTTTCACTGTATGATTGTTTCCATTTTTAGCTTTTTATACCTTGGGTTCAGTAATGATGGTTATAAATGCTTCCCATGACTTTGCAGAGTTATCTACATATCCCTGGAGCTGTACTCTGAGAAAGGAACTTAATTAGTTATTATACATTCAAGTAATGGACAGTTGAGAAGTAAAAGCAAGTCTCAAGCCATGAATGGCCTCATCTAGTGTCATCTAGTGAAGTTAATTTAGTAGACGTATGGGATGAGCAAGCTTTGGTAAGTTGTGTTAACTTTGATATGTTATGTAGGTGTTTTATTCACAGGGACTTAGAGTACTTAGCTATAGTAGACAGAATAGTGAAGGTATTTCACTTTCAGGCTTTCTAGGAGTTTAGATTAAGAAGAACTAGAAGTTAAATATTAAAGCAAAATTCAAATGGCTTGACCGCTCTCTTCCCATATTCTAAAGATTGCTCCTGAGCTGAGAGAGTTGTTCTGAAGCAATAGTTTTCAAATCCAAGATGTTGCTTGAATGGGGCTCAGAGGTGAAAGTTAGTAGGAGAATGTGGAATGAAGGGACCTGAATGGGTAGGGCTTCAGGACTCCAACCTGTGCTTTAAGCAGATAGAGCTGTTCCTTTCCTTCTTTCCTCCCTCCCTTCCTTCCTTCTTTCCTTCCTTCCTTCCTTCCTTCCTTTTCTTCCCTTTCTTCCTTCTTACCCTCCTTCCCTCCTTCTCTCCTTCCCTTTTTCCCTCAGTCCTTAAATATTTTCCAAAGTGGCTGATTGTATCTTATTGTGATTTTAATTTGCATGTCCATATTCATTAAGCATCTCTTCATGAGTCTATTTGCTTTCAGGAAGTGTCTACTAATATATTTTGTTCAGTTTAAATTGAATTATTCAAATTATTATTATTGACTTATATAAGTTGGCAGATATATGTATAAATAATATATTCACCCCATCTTAAGCTTGCTTTTTCATTTTCTTAAGAGTGCCTTTTGAAGAGGAGGTGTTTTTAAATTTTATAAAGTTCAGTACATCAATATTTTTTCTTTTATGGTTCATACTTTTTGTGTCCTCCTTAAGAAAAACCTTACCTAACTTAAAATCACAAAGATTTTACATTTTCCTTTGCTTTCTTCTAGATGTTTTATAGCTTTATCTTATACATAGGTCTATGATCCATAGAGGTAAGGGTTGAAAGTTCTCTCTTTTTTTTCCATATGTATATCTAATTTTTCCAGCACTATTTCTTGAAAAAACTGTCCCTTCCCAATTGAATTACCTTGACGTCTTTGTCCAAAACCAATTGGCTTTATAAATAGAGTCTATTTCTTGATTTTCTACTGTTCTACTATCCATATACCAGTATCACACAATCTTCATCATTGTCACTTTACAGTGAGTCTTGAAATCAGGTAGTATAAGTGTCCAACTTTGGTCTTAAAACATTTAGGACTACTCTAGATCTTTTTTATATTCATATGCATTTTAGAATCAGCTAGGCAATTCCTACAGAGATGCCTGCTGAGATTTTTATTTTGATTGCATTGAATCTATAGATCACTTTGGAGAGAAATGATATCTTAACATTACTGAATCATCCTATCCATAACCATGGTATATCTATCTTATTTAATTTCTCTCAGCAATGTTTTTTAGTTTTCACTATGAAGGCCTTACACATATTTTTGTTAAATTTTACCCTAAGTACTTTTTGTTTTTTAATGTTACTATAGATGATATTTTAAAATTTTCCACTTCTAAGTGTTTATAGTTATTACATAGAAATATTATTTATTTTTGCTTGGGGACCTTGTATTCTGCAACCTTAATAAATTCACATATTTGTTTTGGTAGATTTTATGTAGATTCTCTAGGATTTTATATGTACATGCTTTTGTCATCTGCAAATAAATACAGTTTTACTTTTTCCTTTTCATCATTAATTTCTTTTTTTCCTTTTCTTGCCTTCTTGTACTAGCTAGTTCTTCCAACCATTGTTGAATAGAAGTGGAAAGAGTGGAAGTCCTTGCCATGTTTCTTATCTTAGGGGGAAAGCATTCATTCTCTCACCATTAAGTATGATGTTAAGTTTTTTATAGATGTTTGCTATCAATTTGAGGAAGTTTCCATCTATTCTTAATTTGCTGAGAGGGTTTAACATGAGTAGGATTGGATTTTATTGAATACTTCTTTAGATCTATTTAGGTGATCATATATTTTTTCTTTTATTCTGTTAACATAGTGAACTGCAATGATTTTTTTTTTGTATGTTAAACCAACCTTACATTCCTAGAACTACTTCCTTTGATCACTATGACTATATATATATATATATAATATATTGATAATTTTAGTATATATATTTTGTTAATAATTTTTGCATGTATTTTCATGAGGGATATTGGTCTTTGGTTTTGTCTGTTTATAATATTGTTTTCTCGGTTTTGGTATCACGGTAACACTGGACCAATAGAATGTGTTGGGAATTATTAATTCTCTTCTATTTTCTGGAAGAATTTGTGTTAAATTGGCATTATAGCTACCTTAAATGTGTGATATATTTCACTATTTGAAGCCTCCTAGGTCTGAAGTTTTCTATGTGGAAATGTTTTTCATTAAAAATTCAATTTCTTTAAAAATATAGGGCTATTCAGAAATTAAATATGTGCCATCACTATCTCATTTTCTCATACAATACTTATGGCATAAGTATCTGTTTCTTTTTCTTTTTACATCTTTATTGGAGTATAATTGCTTTACAATGGCATGTTAGTTTCTGCTTTATAACAAAGTGAATCAGTTATACATATACATATGTTCCCATATCTCTTCCCTCTTCTGTCTCCCTCTCTCCCACCCTCCCTATCCTACCCCTCTAGGTGGTCACAAAGCACCGAGCTGATCTCCCTGTGCTATGCTGTTTCTTCTTTAGTGAGTTTTGGTAGTTTATTTCTTTCAAGATATATGTCTATTTCATATAAGTTGTCAAGGTAATTATAGTGCAGTTATTTATAATATTTCCTTATTATCTGCTTAATATCTTTGGATGAATATTTATAAATTCTTTTCTTCATTCAGCACATGTTTCATGCAGAGTACTTAACTATGGGGTATAGAACTAACATTTCTCATCACGAATCCCCTAATAATTCCAATTTTTTGCCAGTAAAAATATTTGGTCATAAGTCAAGCTAATGACTCACCTTTTGAACTGATAGGGAAGAGGAGAAAGCCAGGCTCTAAGAAGTAAGGAACTCCCAACCAGGAATTGTTAAGACCTGGCCTGTGGAAGAGACAGCACTAGTGGAACCATGTGCAGTGCAATGGTTAGTGGCAAGGAGGGTGTGCTTAATCCAAGTTGGTCATATCAGTGAAAGGTTCTATGTGGACGGTGATATTACAAGTGGGTGGGCCTCAGTTTTATGAATTACAGGATCTGTCTTTTCAAGAGAGATTTTTAGACAGAGACTGACAGGTAGAAGGGTAAGACAAGCTCCATGAAAGTTGTCAGGATCCTGGTCAAGTGGGTTTAGATGAGGATAGGAAACTGAATCCAGCATGAAATGGCTGAGATTAGTCATGCCCGGAACTCATACATACCAGCTTCCAAGGTTCATTTCATGTCAGAGTCCCCTTAATTATTCAATATCTCTCATTTGTCTCCTTCTGTGGCAGAAATAGAATTAAGTATAAATCCAAGTGATCTTCTATTATGTGAAAACCTTACCAAATACAAGAGATTGCCCTAGCTCACATTGGTCTCTCCTACCTTCCAGCTTGTCTGAATTTTTGTTTAAGCCATTTGTCCTGGACTTCATGTTTGCTGTTCCCTATGTTGTTAGCTCTTTATATATGTTCTGTCACTTCAGAAGGATTGTGAACCTGGCTTGTGTTGTATAACCATAGAATGTTCAGTTTGGGAGCAATTTTAATAGCCACATAGTCCCTGAATTATTCATCATTATGGATATGTTCTTTTTCACCCTTCCTTTTCCTACCCTCTCAGTCAAGCAGAGGAAGATGTGTAACCTTGAGGAGAATCATCATTGTTAAAGCTGGAATAAAAAAGTAAATTCAAAGTTATTTTTCTGTTTTTCTGACCTCCAGAATTGATTCTTGAAATTCAAAATAGGAGGCTCTGAAAGGATCATGAAACGGAGTTTATGCCATAAGTATTTGATGGGAAAATGATATGGTGATGGCACATATTCTTGGAGGAGTTTGGAGGGGGCAGCAATAAGAGAATCAGAACTTAGGGGGACCACATAGAGAGAAATGAAGACAGTATTGAGTGCCAGCAGAACACCATGAGGGACTGACTCTGGCTATAGAAAGGTCGAGTTAATACTTGAAGTCCACTCATTGCCATTGAATGAACCTCCCTTACACACCACCCACAATAAGGAGATACTTTTGGTTCCTATGAGGTGAGGATCTCCCATTGACAGATGTGTGTGCATGACTAGGAGATGTTCCACACCACTGCCCAAGATGTTGCTGAGAATCATCTAAACATCCTACTGTTGCTTCCATCTCAGTGGCCCAGGATACCTATAAATTAACTGCCTCCCCCCAAAGAAAAGACTGTGGCATCTTGAAGAAGGCCATATTTGTGTTACTGAACCAAACTTGGGTTCACTCTCCCAGACGCAGTAAAGCCAATCTACTGACACTGGGTTTTGGTGAACGAAACTGCAGCGTTTATTGCAGGGTGCCAAAGCAAGGAATCCAGGGCAGCTAGTGCTCAAAATACCTGAACTCCCCAATGGGTTTCAGGAAATAATTTTTAAAGGCAAGGTAAAGAAGGGGAGTCACAGGGTATGAGACCAGCTCATGCACAATTCTCTGATTGGTTGATGGTGAGGTAACAGAGCAGTGTCACACTATCAATCTTCAGGCTCCAGTATAGGTCTGGGGGCTATGTGCTCATGGTCATCAGATAGTTAATTCCTTCCATTTGGTGAAAGTTTTAGCATCTGCAAAACAACTCAAGAAAAGTACATCAGATACTGTTATCCAGGTATTTCCAAGAGGAGTTAAAGCAGAGGATATGTGTGTGGGGGGGTCTGTCCAGGGTAGGCCCCATAGGACTCTGCTTGGTTACAACTGGATGGGAAAATCTGTCTATTCATTCCCTTCTCCTGATTAAACTGCTCCAGTTCCTTCAGTGATGCTTATGGTGGGGGGAAGGCAGGGGGAAATAAGCATTTATTGAATACTGTATGACAGGCACAAAGTGTTTTAAGTGAATTTTAAAATTTAATCCTGAGAACAAGTCCATGATTTAAGAAATAAAAAAATCAAATATATATGTATGTATATATGTACACATACATACATATACAGATATCCATTCTAGTTAATTACCTATAAATATGTTCCTCTGGGTACATTCTTTTTAAAGTGGGATATTAATACTTTTATTATTATTTTTTATAGCCCAAGTGACTATCGGTGTCCTAAGTGTCATGACACTCAAATACATTGTTGTTATTGTTGTTGATGATGATAATGATGATGAAGACATTGAAGAATCCACAGTAGGACCATCATGATTCTTATGGTATGTATGTCCCAGTTTTATCACTTAAAACGTTGTACCTCTAATGAACACTGATTGCAGTCAACTCTGCAATTATGTTAGAACTCTTTAGAATAATCCTAAATAGTATCAAGAACTACTATAGAGAGTCTTCTGATGATCTATATAAAAGGCAGAAGGCTGGTTAGGGATTTTTTTCCCACTTGATTGTTACCAGTGCTGTCTATGGTGTCTACTGTCTTATTCAAAGGGGTGACATGAAGAATTTGTTTTGAGGAGCAGATGTTAAACTAAATCGATGGCTAAATTATACCTTTGCTTCGTGGCTGTTGTCAACTGAAAAAAAAATCACAACCTAAAAGTTGAGAATTATGTTTTATTTGGTGGACAAAACTAAGGGCTTAAGCCTAGGACACAGCCTCTCAGATAGCTGAGATACTCCAAAAAGGTAAGGGAGGAGCCAGGATACATAGGAGTTTTTGCAACAAAGACCAGGTAGTTGGAACTTCAAAAGATTACCATTAATTAAAGAAAACCAGGGCTTCCCTGGTGGCGCAGTGGTTGGCAGTCTGCCTGCCGATGCAGGGGATGCGGGTTCGTTCCCCGGTCCGGGAAGATCCCACATGCCGCGGAGCGGCTGGGCCCGTGAGCCATGCCGCTGAGCCTGCGCGTCCAGAGCCTGTGCTCCGCAACGGGAGAGGCCACAGCAGTGAAAGGCCCGCCTACCGCAAAAAAAAAAAAAAAAAAAAAAGGCCGGATATTTCAAGTTAAGGAATTTAGTGCTTCTCTGTGTATGGGAAGATGCAAGAGTCTGGGCTCACTGAAATCATTCCTTTGATAACGTTGCACCTTAGCTACCTAGGGCCAGTATCCCCATTCTTTCCCATCCTGAGTCTTCTCAGGGTGCAACACTGGGGGTGGCCGCAGCGGCTGAGGGCTTGGCAGTGGGCAGCTCCTTTATCTCCATCCTGAGTTCCCTCAGGGCTCACTGTCAGAAGTGGCTATAGTGGCTTGATGGCTGTAACATCCTTTGTTTACTTTGTTTATGGCAGGTGACATTTTTTTTTCATTGAAACCACAATCTATCCAGTCATGGGAAGCTATTGCTTTACCCCAACTAACTCCAGAGTAAATAAGACTATCCACTGCAGATGGCAATATTAAGTACATGATTTGAGCGAGTTTCTTTTTATGTTGTGTGTGTGTGTGTTGTTTTGTTTCCAAGGTATGCCAGGCAGCTCTAATAATCACCCTATCTAATGAACAGAAATAGACTAGAGATTTAAATTGAAATCAATATTGCACTTAGCTCTCCCTATTCTAGTCCTTACTTCCTGATGTTTGTTTTTAAGCAATGTGGTGGGGTCACTGCTGTTGTTTTCAGGAAGGACAAGCTCTGGGCAAAATTGTGAAGCGGGCTTAATATGAAATTCCTTCAGAGGCCCCAAGCTTCCCTTCAGAGCTCCTGGATCCTGCTACCTTCTGTCGTTTTACAACCACAAGCCCCTACTGTAGGGTTCTATTAGGCTTTACTTACTTAAAATTATCCCAGGCTCAAGAGAGAATGTTGACATTTCCTCCCCCTGCCCCATCAAAATCTTCTCCTTCGGGCCCACTGCGTTACAGCCTAATCAATTTGATGAAGTAAATAGAACAGAGGTATTAGTGGCTGGGAATAACCTAAATTAACCTTCTCAGGTAATTTTGTACATTTTGGGATTGACACATGTACACTATTGATACTATGTTTGAAATAGACAACTGATGGAAACATACTGTATAGCACAGGGAACTCTACTTAATGCACTGTGGTGTCCTAAATGGAGGGGATATATGTATATGTATGGCTGATTCATTTTGCTGTGCAGTAGATACAATATTGTAAAGCAACTATACTCGAGTAAAAACTATTTTTTTAAAAAAAGAATGCTTATTGCTTTTATCAGTGAGAAAATTGAGCTACCAAAACATGATTCTGTATGGAGAGAGTGAACTTTCCTCAGGAACACCTAACACTCATACTGAGTAGGTGTCCTCTTGCTAGTCAGGAGAAAGTCATGTCGGTGTAGGTCAGTACCTTAACTTTATTCTGAGGTCACAGACCACAGTCTTAAATTAAGCTAGCTTTTTGACAAATGGGGTGCCAATCCTTTACCGCTTTAGTGTTTGCAAGAAATAGGAGGAAAATGATAAATATGCCAAACTTTAGTTCTGAGAAACATGTCAAAATAAACAATTTTGAAAATAAAAGTATCATTGTGCCTGCATTGCTGGGCTGCTATTTCTAAAAAGCACAGTTTACACAGGTAATCTGTTACAGTGTGACACAAAAGTTCTGGCCCTGAGGCCTTCTTTAGGGTGCTGGGGAAAGAATCAAGGAGCTCTGTTTGAAGAAGAAGAACTTCATTGTCAAGACAATGAAAAAGAGGCACAGAATTAAGATTAAAAAGAGGAAAATTAAGAAGTAACATTACTTCCACAAATTTAGTTCAAGCCACTTACCCAAAATACCACTGGGAATGTCAAAATATTTATGCTTTATATTTCTTTTTACTAGTCTAGAAAAAATAGTAATTTTCAGTTTTTTTATCTCACTCATTCAGCAACAATTACCCTAACTTGACAGAGAAGCAGGCCTACCTGCTTAAGAATTATATTCTTAATTTAGGGATTAGGAAAAAGGAATATTAATTAATCCAGGCATCACACACTTGAAGCCTGCTATGTAGAGGATGGTTGGCTTTATTATGGGGATCAGAGGCAGGGGGTTGACTAGAAATATGAAGAAGACAATTCTCACTTTTGAAGAGCCATAGTCTAATGAGAGAGGGATAGACAAAAACAAAGAGTCCTAGCACCATGAGGTGAGTGTCATGATAAAGACAGGTAGAATATGAATGAGAATGTAGGGGAGGAACAGGGCATCTCTAGAAAATGACTGGGGTACTTCAGTGACCAACCAGGTTTGATGTACAATCTCTAGAGAAGCATTATGTAACAGCTTGACCTCCTTTTATTCAATTAAATTTCATTTAGAAGTTTAAGGAAGCTGATGCAAATTGGCAAGACATAACCAGCACCTGCTTGGCACTTTGTTAACTGGGGAAAGAGTTAGGTAATCTAATTTATTTTGGTTATACCACCTATATTTTTTGTAATAGGAAGGAAATGATTAAAACAAGTTTCCTTACTTGTATATGTTTTCATTGAATTCAGAGTAATTTCCATGTGTCCTTTTTCACGATTAGTATTTTCAAATGGGTAGCTCTGGGATCATGCTTTTCTTTAAAGCCCGACACCCAAGTAGAAGTCAACTCTAGAACTAATAGGCAGAAGGTACAAAAAACGAGCAGATTTTTGTCCTAATGTAAGAAAGAAATTTCCATAGACTGTGTTCTCCATAATGGAATGAATGTACTCTCCAGGAAATAATCCCTGTATTAGACATGCCCAAACATGTGAAAGAAAGTTTCCTCTGCTGGGTGGGAGTTTGAGCTTGATTGTCTTTAAAGACCCTTTCAATTCTAAGTTTTATAAAGAGTTCTCTCTTCTAAGTTTAGGTCTCTGGCTTAACCTGGGTTCCATAGCAAACAAAGGCTGAGACGAAGCTTACTTACCAAGGCTTTACCGGAAGGTGCATTTCCAGGGCCATCAGTGAGAGGGAAAAAGGGATGTAATCCAAGAAAGAGGGAAAAGCATATTCAAGGTGTTGCCCTACCGAGCTGGCCATATCTTCACAAGAAACACAGCTGGGGCTTGACTAGGTAGATAGAATGTCTTCCAGAGAGGCTGGGCAGAAACACCATGCCTCACTTCACTCTGATGGAGGGTGGGAGGAAGAGGCTGGCTTCTCCCCATGTCCTAGTTCTTACTGATCAAAGTTTGTCCCATGGGATGTTGACCCTCCTGCACTTTTAGGTTGTGTTGCCTGGCCCTTCAGAATAGCTGCTAGAAAAACTAGTGTAGTTATTTCTTTGTATCTAGAAGTTGTTGGGGGAGCCATAGTCTGCCTCGCTGGGTGAGGTCAGGTGAGATGGAGACTTTGCCTCTCCTGGACCTCATCCCCGAGGGAAGCTGAAAAATAAGCCTAAAATGCTAAGAGGCTAGGCTAGGTGGCAGCAGTCAGAGCTCTTCATTGAGCAAGTGGTCAACCAGTGGAGCTGAGCAAATCTGAGTAGACACATAACCTAGATTCAGCAGAGTATCCTATCTTAAAGCCTATTTCCAATGCAGACTCTCTCCTGAGTTTGAGCTTTTTCCTCTACATTAAAACTTAGGCATATGTTGTAGAGGTGGGAGCAGAAATGAGAAAAACAGCATGAATTAACCAAACACAAAGAAAGAAATACTGAATAGAAAGATTTTTATAAGACAGAAACATAAAAGTATTTAAAATAAGAAACAGTTTTGGAAGTGCAGCTTTATCTGAACCCTTTCTCTTCATTCTTCTCTATCCTCCCATGAATGTCACAATTCCAAGGGAAAAGGGAAATGCATTTTTCATGTACTGGGGTGCCTGTGAACTTTAGTTCCTGGTGTTGGAGTGCAGTATCTCCAGGACTCCACCAGGATCACAGCATGGGATCTGCATGCCTGAAGTGGGTTGGGACTCCGAGGGCTTTTCCAGGGAACTTTTGAGCTGCTGTTGCAAAGTTGTGTGTGGGCAGGAAGGTTGGCTGACTAACTAAGATCTTACTTTTTCACAGTTTAAAAAAATTTTTAAGCCTCTCGTACCTCGCACTTCAGAGATGCTTCTGCTTTGTGACAGTTGCACAATTCTCTTCCACAGCCCAAACAGAAAACTGGCTATGAGTGAGGAATAAAAATAACTCTGTTTAGTATGGAGAACGAAACTACAGGGTAAATCATTGTGTTGCAAGCTTCTGGCCTCTTCAATCTCAATTCCAATTCACTCTTCAACTCAATGTTAGTTAGCTCTGTCCTCACCACAGATTGAATAGTTCTGTGACAGTAATTTAGAGCCTCCATGTTACCAAATCAGTTGGCTTCTTCTAAGTACAGTACTCATCTCCGTCAACTATTCATGGTCCTTAATATCTCTGATTATTCTTTTCAGAAATATATTTTTTCTTGTTTGGACATTATCTCTTTTTTTTCAGATTCTCCTCTCTCCCCTTGGAGTCCTTCATTAACTCTTCAGATGGTTTCTCTTCTTCCAGTAGCTTCTCAAGTGTTAGTTCTCCAGAAATGGTCCATGGCTCACTTTTCCTCAACTGTAGTTATAGCTTCAATGACTAATTGAATATCGGTGGATCCCACATCCGCTTTCCTATCCAAGCCCTCTCTCTTGAGCTCTGGAAACTTATTTCACACTATTAACTGGATATTATCTCCTGGAAGCCCCATTAGATACCTCAAATTTAAGGTGTAACAAGGTCAATTCTGTCTACATCTTGCCTCCCAGATGTCTTTCCTTTCTTTCATTGTGCAGGTAAGTAAATGATATATCATCATCCACCTAACTGCCCTCAAAAATTGAGGGTCACCCTACACTTTTTTTCCTTATTCAAACATTTCTTGACCCAGGAGATAATGGAATCACTTCCCCCTTTCCTTGTCCCCATACAGTTGATGCCCGGATGCTGGCCCTCAAAATTGCCCAAATGAACCTTGAACCTTTCCCTCTGCTAAAATTTGTCCAACTTCCACACTCCTGAGATCTCCTTCTAAAACATAAACCTGATCACCTCATTCCCTGGTGCCTCTAGTCAGGTTATTTATAGAATTGGAGCCTGGAAGAGGAGGTGAGGTGCTTGTGACTTACTGAAGGGTCCTCTCAGTAAAAACTTGTAAGGGAGGGAGCGAAGAAGATAGGAAAGGGAGAAAGGTGTGTTGTCAGATGAAGTCTAGCCTTGGTCCCATCCACAGGGGAAGGGCTCATAAGCATAAATCACAGCACAGAGTTGTTCCCTCTTAAGGTAAAGGGGTTAGCCTCTTGTATCTTCAGTTAACTCCATCTTTGGCTGTGGATTGCCTGAGATGTTGGTAGGGGAGGAGGAGTAACTTCCAAGCCAAAGTGACTTGTCAGCTGAAGACAATTTTCCAAAGAGAGGCAGTTGTTAGCATTCAGCAGCCAACACGTACAGCAGCTGGAGTGCTGATTCAGTAAAGGGAACACAAAGTAGCTACTATACCATGGTTGAAGACCTATTTTAGCTCTCCGTTCAAGTAGAAGAAAATAAAAAACACTCAGTATGACCTTTCTCTGCTTGACCCTTACCATCCTTATATCTTACCA
Organism: Mesoplodon densirostris; assembly: GCF_025265405.1. Classification (NCBI taxonomy): domain Eukaryota; kingdom Metazoa; phylum Chordata; class Mammalia; order Artiodactyla; family Ziphiidae; genus Mesoplodon; species Mesoplodon densirostris. The sequence goes on along the minus strand of NC_082662.1, from coordinate 129,377,192 downwards.
TTATCTCCTCTCTGACATTCTCATTTGAATTTTCCACGTAGGATGAATCTACTATATATATTCATATCCTTGTTCTTTTGCTCTTGCTGTTCCCTCTACATGGAATTCCCTTCCTACTTTTCTGAAAAACCCCAGCTCAAATGTCATATTTGTGAAGCCATCATAGAAATTCCTAGGCAGAATTGCTTACTCCTATGTCTGGTTGCCATTGTATTTTTTGTATAACTTTGTTATAATATGTTTGAATTGTAGATATTTGTCAGAGCACTTGTTTCTTCACTAGGTTTTTGGAAGACAAGGATCATATGTCTTTGAACCCCTAGCTAAAAGTCCAGCACTTTTGAACTAGCCAAAGTTCTAGTTTTTTGTAAAGACTTCATAGATGTTGGTTGAATTGAATCACATATTTGTACACATTATGTAAGTAGCAATTGGTACATCTTTGAGGCATATAGTGCCTCATAAACTCTTCAACTATGAGATAGTTGCTGAGTTGTTTGCACTTTTGCTTACTGTTATGAACTCCTTTGATCTTGTAATGTTTATTGCACATCCTCACTCTTTTATTTCCACCTCCATTTCTTTTGTTATTTTCACTTCAAGAATATTAAAAATAGACAAGGTTCAGATTTTATGGATTAAGCTTGAGTGCTCCATAGAATATTGGCTACATAAATCCAAAAGCCAAATCAATACGACTGATTAAAGCAAAGAAGTATCTTTTCTGAAAGTCATATCAATCAGGTGATATTGATACTGAGGGGAAAAGTTGATGAAACCTCTTGATTCTGTGACTTTGGCATGTCAGGGCATCCAAACAATAGCTCTTTTCTTTATAGTAATTTATTCACTTTTTTCCAGCTTATTCAGGCATAACTTATATACAATAAAATTCATTCTTTTTAAGCGTACATTTTGTACACAGTCATGTAACCACCATCCCCTTCCACAAGCCCTTTCCCTAAGCCCTCAGTGACCTGCATTTCTAGTATCTCATATAAATATAATCACATAAGATACTTTTTGTGTTTCATTTCTTTCACTCAGCACAAAAATTTTTAGGTTAGTTCATGTTGCTGTGTGTTTAACATCTTATACCTTTGCTGTATGGAATACTCATTCCATAACTTGTTTACCATGATAAACATTCAGATTATTTTCATTTTCTGGCTATGATGAATAATGATACTATGAACAATCATGTACAAGTCTTTTTGAGAACATATATTTTCATTTCTCTTGGATAAATACCTAGGAGTGAGTGAGATTGCTGTTGTATGATCAGTGTATGCTTAACTTTGTAAAATATTGCCAAATTCTTTCCCAAAGTGCAACACCATTTTGCATTCTCAGCAGCAGTGTTGAGAATTCAAGTTGCTCCATGTCCTTGTCAATACTTGGTGTGCTCAGTATTTTTGACTTTGATTATTCTAGTGAGGGCATGGTTGTTTTAATTTGCATATCTCTGATGACTAATGATGTTTCATGTACTTCATGGCTATGTATATATCTTCTTGTGTGAAATGTCTGTTCAAATATTTTATTCATTTCTTGGTGGCGTAGAGAGGTTGTTTGTCTTCCTGTAATTGAGTGGCTTTTAAAATATATTTTGGATAAAAGCCCTTTGTCAGATATCTGTTTTGCAGAAGTTCTCAATTTTAATGAAGTTCTTTTTGTTGTTGTTGTTTGGTTTGGTTTATGCTTTTTGTATCTTGCTTAAGAAAACTTTGCCTAAGATGATATCACAAAGATTTTCTCCTATGTTTACTTCTAAAAATATTATGAAAAATTTTAGTCAAATAATAGCTGTCTTTTTAATGGTTACTTTCATTTATCTCTCTTTAGTTTTTAAGTATAGTGTCTTTCAGAAGTACCTATTTTAAATGATCAAACACCATATGATATAGACATACAGGGAAAGAATTTATCATTTGTTTTACAGTTGTCAAGGTTATAAAATAATATATGTGTTAAGGTAGGATTATTGAAAAAAGAGTCCAGAAATATATACATCAAAATGGAAGTGTTCAACTCTGAGTGGCAGAATTATGAGTAATATTTATTTTCTTATTTTGCTTTCCTATAGTTTTTGATTGTTTTCAGAATCTATGTATGTACATAAGTTGTATATTTTAAAATACTATTAGTATGCATAAATAATAAATAACGAAAAGGGGAGGGTAAGTTTACAGAATTAAGCTCATTTCTTGCTGCATCATATTTATCTTGAAAATTCAAGAAAAACAAAAAATTGTCTATGGAGCTGCAGATTTCATCTTAATATACCCATTTCTTTGACATGCCCATAGTTACTACATAGAGTTTTCATTCTTATTTTACTGAAATATCTAAAATCTATTTTCATTAACTTTGCCTTATGCTCTAAATTTTTATTCAAGTCATTATATCATAGAGAAGTGAAATAGGAAGATTTGGTTATTCTTGACTCCCTCCTCAATCTATCCTTACTTATTTCCTCCAGCTCACCCTCCTTGGAAGTAGCAAAGGCCAATAAGCATTATTAAGGTTCTAAGTGGCTACAACTCTAAGAAACATAAACCATTTAACAAAAAGCCACTATACCAGGAGAGTGAGTTCTACTATCTTCCATGAGTTTTCTTCTGTGGAGATGTAGACTCCACTAGGATAGTTGATGCAATGTGATTCCTTGAACACTTGGTTTATCTATTCTATGACCACATCTGCAGGAAGAACAAAAGAATCACAGTACCAGGGAATGTCTTGATCTAGCAGTACAATACAATCCCCTTTATTTACAACTCAAGACAAAGTCTAAATGATCTTGAGCTTCTTCTATTGCATACATTTATTCCAAACTCCCAACAAACCTTCTTCCAATGTTCATCTGGTTAGAACATAGCTACTAACTATTATTTTCTTCATTTACATGTGGCTTTTCTCCTAACATAAGTAACGGGACTAAAGCCTGGTAACCAGCTATGGTGACTTCACAGTATAGCCTCAAAAGGGAACACTCACTTTTGAGCTCACAGGCAGGTAATCACCCTGCAGCACCTTCTTTATCTTGTCAGAATCTCCCACTGTCTTCACTGAATTAAAACCTATTTCCACTAACTAAAGCTAGTGCATTCTCCTCCAGTTCAATAATTTTCCATTAAGGTCAATGCCAGACAGTTGTTTCTAGAGGAAGGCAAGGGGAAATTGTGGGTCATGATTGGCCTCAGTCTATATCTTGCAGTTCTGTAGCAGCTGGCCACAGGCCTGCAATGCTTCTCTCATTGCTGGTGGTTGAAAGGGAGAAGCACCATACACTGCTTCAGGGAAAACAGACCTTGGCCCATCCTGCTCAGTCCATGCCCTGGCTCTTAACAAAAACATATGTTATTAAGTATGATCTGTTTCCAAATCATTCATTCGATGGCAATGAATATCACTCATAGTGAAGTCAACCTCTAGTTACCCAAAATGCACATTAAAATGTATAGCAAGAATGCATCAAATCAAATAAATTACCCTTTCTTCCTGCTCTGCTCTACTTCCTTAAGCATTTGTAAAAGAGCTCACTAAAACCCTTTAAGTTGTTTATCATCTGCCTTTCTCTTCAGTTTGGAATGTATGTTTTGGTTCTATAGATTCAAGCTACATTTTTGAAACATATACAAGCTCTCCTTGAGCAAATCCAGCTACTCAGGTTGACGTGGTCCTCCTAGACAGAGTCTGCAGTCTCATATAGACACACTGACCACTGAATTAAGCACTGCAACACCCCACACTGTTCCATGCCCCACACTCCTGAGCCCCTTCACTGGCTCTACTTCTATGTTCTCTAGAGAATTTATGCCCTTTAAACGCACTATATAATTTAACTGTTAGACATATAACTTAACTTGTAGATATATAATTTAACTATCTACTGCTATTGTATCCTGTAAAAGGTAACCTCTAGAAGGGCATAAATCTTTGTCTTGCTCATTTGATATATCCTAGGTGCCCACAGAGGCCCTGGTATGTAGCAAGCCCTCAATAAATATTTGTGGAATGAACAAACAAAAAATTTTGGAATGAACAAGTTCAAAGGCCCTCAGAAAGCCTCATTTGCCCTCTAGAGTCTATCTGCCTCTCAGGTGGCACAGTGTCTGAATTTCCACCATTAGAGACGTCTGCTTTGGGGTTTCTTTGTCTGTGGCTTTCTTTAGGTTATGATGCATATACATACTTTTATGTGGAGCAACATTCATCTGTCTATTCAATGACTATTTGCTGATTATACACTATGCATAACACACTGTGTTAGGTATTTGGGGGCACAGAACTGGGTCACACTCCTTCCACCCTAAAGGCTGGCTTACATTTACTGTGTACATGATATGGTTTCACTCAAGAAAGATTCACAGAGCACTTCTCTGAGGCCAAGGACTGGTGACAGTGGCTATCTCCATCCTTAGGAGGCTCAGTGTCTCTCTGACCCTGATGATAGTACTTCTGAAAGCAGGAAGAGTGATCGATGGAAGCTTCCACCCACCCATTATTCATCTTTTCATTAATTCAACATATATTGAATTTCTTCTATGTGCCAGGCATTTGCTGAGTCCTGGGTATATGGCAGTGAACAAACAGGAGAGTCCTTGTCTCAAGGAGGTCATGGTTAGTATGTTGAGAAGTTATACACTAAACAAGAAATGATTTCTTTTACATGTGACAAGGGTTTTGATAGGGGATATACAGGGAGATATAGAAGTATATAGAAATGGCCCCAACTCCAATCTAGCCTAGGGGAGTAGGGCTGGTCATATGGTCTATCTCCAAGAGAACCCCAGGGAACTGTGCAGGTCTGTACCTGAGCCCCACATTTTACCGGGACAATGCAGAGGTAAATGTTGAATGTGAGACTAGTGGGTTTTGTATATTGCTATATTTGTTAGGTTGTTTTTCATGGTTGTAGTTGTGGTGGTTGTTACTGCTACATTTTGCTTTGTTGTGTCTGATCACACAATTGCCCTGAGATCCTGGTCTTCCTTGATGTGGTGTGGTGGCCAGGGTTTGGTCTGAAGGTCATCACACACATGCTGGGCTGTGCCTTAGAATCACATGGGAGATATAAAAGTACTGTTTCTTGGGGACTACCCCAGAGTGTTGGAATTCCCATCCGTGGTAAACAACCTCTCCTACATCCTCATCTTCCTTGTGGTATTCTTTTTCACCATTAGGACTCAAAATAACATTTTCCCTCAGCACTTACTAATCTCCCTCTCAAGAGGTTGCTGCTTATTCTCCCAAGTCCCAAATATCAAAGGGCCTATCAGGTAAAAACTTATGATTTAAGGTTTATCCTTTTTTTGAGGTTCTTTTTTTATTGAAGTATAGTTGATGTATAATATAAGTTAGGGATGTATAATACAGTGATTAAAAATTTTTAAAGGTTTAACTCCATTTATAGTTATTATAAAATATTTGCTATATTCCCTGGGTTGTACACTATATCCTTGTAGCTTATTTTATACATAATAGTTTGTACCTCTTAATTCTCTATCCCTATATTGCCCCTTCCCCTTCCTTCTCCCCACTGGTAACCACTAGTTTGTTCTCTATATCTGTGAGTCTTCTTCTTTTTAGTTATATTCACTAGTTTGTTGTATTTTTTTAGATTCCACATATAAGTGATGTCATATGTAGCATTTGTCTTTCTCTGTCTGACTTATTTCACTTAGCATAATACCCTCCATGTTGTTGCAAATGGCAACATTTCATTCCTTTTTTAATGGCTGAGAAGTACTCATTTGTGTGTGTGTGTGTGTGTGTGTGTGTGTGTGTGTGTGTATTACATCTTCTTTATCCATTCATCTGTTGATGGACACTTAGGTTGCTGCCATATCTTGGAAATTGTAAATAATGCTGCTATGAACATTGGGGTGCATGTATCTTTTTGAATTAGTGGGGTTTTTTTTTTTGGATATATACCCAGGCATGGAATTTCCAGGTCATACAATAGTTCTATTTTTAGTTTTTTGAGAAACCTCTATACTGTCTTCCACAGTGGCTGTACCAATTTACTTGATATATCATCCTTCTTCTTTGTTGACATCTTTCAACTTTTGGGAAACCTCCCAAATTTATAAGTTTTGTCCTAAGTCTTCATACATTCATTTAATGAAATGATGTTAATTCATATAAATTAAGTGTCTATAATGTGCCTAGGACTCTTCTGGGTGCTTGGGACACACAAGTGAAATAAACTGGCAACATACCTATCCAAAGTAATCACCTAATATTCTAGTGAAGGGAGGACAAAATGTAAAATAAATAAATTACATAATAAGTAAGAGGTGATCATAGTTCTGAGGAGGAAATAGAGCAGGGTTAGGAGGACTGGGAGTATGAGAGGAGGAAGCAGTTTGCATGGTAAATAGATGGTCAGCACAGCCTTCATCTAGAAAAAGATATATGAGAAAAGATGCCGCTTTTCTCCAGCCTCACTACCACCACTTTAGGAAAAGCCTTCTTATTTTCATGTGGATGCTATCTCTAAACTAGGCTGTCTGCTTCCAAGCCAGCCCCCTCAACCCATTCTCCACACTGAAGCCCAAGTAGTGTTTCTAAGCCCCCTGTCAGGTCAGATCACTCTGCTCCCCTGCTTCAATCCCTTCAGTAACTCCCCATTCATAGCTCCTGTGCAGCCTAGCATGCAGGTTCTTTATCCATATTCTTAAATCTACTGTCATTATCTTTGCCACATCTTCACTCATAAAACACAGACTACTGTCTCCAGGTTTTTGCACATGTAACCATGTCTGCCTAAGACGTGTGCCCCACAGCTCGCTCCTGCTCCCCTCTCAATACCCCACTCAGTGATCCTCTCCCCAGAGGAATGTTTCCCGGGTCCTTCCAGTCTAGCTCAGGTACTCTTCCATACGCTTCCCTGACAACATGTACTTCCCTCTGCGGTAGCCTGTGTTCAGTGTCCTGAATCAACAGCCTCATGTCAGACCACTCTTTTGGACTTCTATGAGTAGAGACTGCTTTCATTCACCTTTGTGCTCCCAGGACCTAGCAGAGTGTCTGATCAGTGAATTATTGGAGAAAATGTGGTCCCCTCACTGGAGACGATACAGTGCAGGGAGACACATCTGAAGGGGCAACTTGTGGAAGAGAGATTTGACTAAATATGTGTACCTCCAGAGGGCAGGCACATACAAGTTGTTGCAAGTTACAAAGAGATTTCAGCTTGGTCATCCTTGCTTTGGATAAAACAGTAATGGTCACTAACATTGATTTAGTTTAGCTCTCTGTCAGGCACTGTGCTAAGTGCTCAACAAACATCATCTTTATTTATATATAATTTTTATTGGAGTATAGTTGATTTACAATATTGTGTTACCTTCTGCTGTACAGCAAAGTGAATCAGTTATACATATACATATATCCACTCTTTTTAAGATTCTTTTCCCATATAGGTCATTACAGAGTATTGAGTAGAGTTAGCTGTGCTATACAGTAGGTCCTTATTAGTTATCTATTTTATATATAGTAGTGTGTATCTGTTAATCCCAATCTCCAAATTTATTCCTGCCTCCCTTTCCCCCTGGGAACCATAAGCTTGTTAGTGCTGCAATGAACATTGTGGTGCATGTATCTCTTCTAACTATGGTTTTCTCCGGATATATGTCCATCAGTGGGATTGCTGGAGCATATGATAGCTCTATTTTTAGTTTTTTAAGGAACCTCCATACTGTTCGCCATAGTGGCTGTACCAATTTACATTCCCACCAAGGTTCCCTTTTCTCCACACCCTTTCCGGAATTTATTGTTTCTGGATTTTTTGATAATGGCCATTATGACAGTTGTGAGGTGACACCTCATTGTAGTTTTGATTTACATTTCCCTAATAATTACTGATGTTGAGCATCTTTTAATATGCCTCTTGCCATCTGTATGTCTTCTTTGGAGAAATGTCTGTTTAGATCTTCTGCCCATTTTTTGATTGGCTTTGCTTTTTTGTTATTGAGCTGAATGACCTGTTTATATATTTTGGAGATTAATCCCTTGTTGGTCACTTCATTTGCAAATATTTACTCCAATTCTGTGTGTTGTCCTTTTGTTTTGTTTATTATTTCCTTTGCTGTGCAAAAGCTTTCAAGTGTAATTAGATCCCATTTGTTTATTTTGTTTTTAATTTTTATTACTCTAGGAGTAATAAAAAGATCAAAAAAAATCTTCCTGTGATTTATATCAGAGAGTGTTCTGCCTATGTTTTCCTCTAAGAGTTTTGTAGTATTCAGACTTACATTTGGGTCTTTAATCTACTTTGAGTTTGTTTTTGTGCATGGTATTAAGGAGTGTTATAATTTCATTCTTTTACACATAGTTGTCAACATCATATCATTTACTCCTTAGAACAACCCTATGAACTCAGAACACCTCATATACTTCCTTTCCTTGTTCCTAGATATTTAATGCCTACAAAGTAATTTGAGACTCAAAGAGATTCATTGCATTATTCAAAATGATGTGAAGTGACAATAACATTGTTTTAAAATTTAAAAACAAATTACCATTGTTTTTCTCTTCGGTGTTATCAATTCTTGGAAAATTTAGATCTGCAGAAAAATTCTCAAGTTTTTCAAACAGAACTCCTTTTCATTTCTGTGAGCTAACTAGCAAAAGTCCTGTTAATAGCTCACCATGGACATAGTAAGCTCTTAGGACTGTCTTAGAACTTAGAATTAAACAAGAAACAGCTAATTCCATTATGCCTTCAGAATCAAGGATTTGCTGTCATCTATTTGGAATAGATGAGAATGCAAGAAGAATGTTTATATTTGTGTATTTCCTTGTAAAACTTTAAAAATTTAAACCTGTCATAAATTCCATTTAGAAAGACAGGGGATGGGAGGTGTTGTGTGAGGTGACCCAGGAAAGGTAATGAATTGTTTCTGATTTGTAAACCCTAAGGTTTTTTTTAGGGTAGGCTTGTATCACTATAAACTTTCCCCTTAGAACTGCTTTTGCTGCACCCCATAGATTTTGGATCATTGTGTTTTGTTTTCATTTGTCTCCAGGTATGTGTTTTTATTTCCTCTGAAATGTCTTCAGTGACCCATTGGTTGTTTAGTAGCATACTGTTAAGCCTCCACGTGTTTTTTTGTTTTTGCAGTTTTTTTTTCTTGTAGTTCATTTCTAGTTTCATAGAGTTGTAGCTGGAAAAGGTGCTTAATATGATTTCAATTTTCTTAAATTTATTGAGACTTGTTTTGTGGCCTGACATGTGATCTATCCTGGAGAATGTTCCATGTGCAGTTGAAATAATATATATTTTGCTAACTTTGGATGGGGTGTTCTCTATACATATACCTATTATGTCCATTTTGTCTAATGTCTCATTTAACGCCAGTAATTCCTTATTAATTTTCTATCCAGATGATCTGTCCTTTGATGTAAGTAGGGTGTTAAAGTCCCTTACTATTACTGTGCTACTGTCAATTTCTCCCTTTATGTCTGTTGATATTTGCTTTATGTATTTAGGTGGTCATATGTTGGATGCATATACATTTACAGTTGTTACATCTTCTTCTTGTATTGATACCCTGATCATTATGTAACATCCTTCTTTGTCTATTGTTACAGTCTTTGTTTTAAAGTCTATTTTGTCTGATATAACTATGGGTACCCCAGCTTTGTTTTGATTTCCATTTGCATGGAATACCTTTTTCCAGACTGTGTGTGTCTTTAGATCTGAAATGAGTCTTTTGTAGGTAGCATATATGTGGGTTTTGTTTTTGTAACTATTGATTAGAACATTTAGTCCATTTACATTTAAAATAATTATCAAAAGGTATGTACTTATTGCTATTTTATTAATTGTTTTGGTTTTGTTTTATAGTTATATTGTTCTTTCTTTTTCTTTTGCTCTCTTCCATTGTGATTTGATGATTATCTTTAGTGTTATGTTTGGATTCCTTTCTCTTTTGTGTGTGTATTTATTATAGATTTTTGATTTGTGGTTACCATGAGGCTTATATATATTATATATATGTGTACAAATTATAATATGTAAGATTAATATAAAAAATATATAATATATATGATTATTTTAAGTTGCTGATCTCTTAAGTTCAAACACATTTTAACAACCCTGCATTTTCACTCCTTCCCCTACATTCACTGTTTTTGACCTCATATTTTACATCTTTTTGTTTTGTGTATCCCATAATTAGTTATAATAGATGTAGATAATTTTACTACTTTTCTCTTTTAATGTTCCCACTAGCTTTATACATGGTTGATACTAATTTTACTGTATATTTGCCTTTACCAATGAGATTTTCCCTTTCATAATATTCATATTTCTAATTGTGGTCTTTTCTTTTCCACTTAGAGAAGTCCCTTTAACATTTCTTGTAAAGCTCATTTTGTGGTGTGAACTCTTTTTAACTTTTGCTTGTCTGTAAAACTTTTGATCTCTCCTTCAAATATGAATGAAAGACTTGTCAGGTAAAGTATTCTTGGCTGTAGCTTTTTTCCTTTCATCACTTTAAATATATTGTGTCAGTCCCTTCTGGAATGCAGAGGTTCTGCTGAAAAGTTAGCTGATAGCCTTAAGGATGTTCCTTTGTATGTAACTTGTTGTTTTTCCTTTTCTGCTTTTAATAGTTTCTCTTAATTTTTGATATTTCAATTACAAGTGTTTTAATGTGGTCCTCTTTGGGTTGATCATGTTTGGGACTCTCTGTGCTTCCTGGACATGGATGTCTATTCCTTTCCCAGGTTAGGGAAGTTTTCAGCTATTATGTCTTCAACTATGTTCTCTGCCCCATTCTCACTGTCTTCTTCTTCTTCTGGGATTCCTATAGTGTGAATAAAAGTATGCATGGTGTTGTCATTCAGGTGTCTTAAACATACTCAATTTTAAAATTCTTTTTCTTTTTTCTATTCATCTTCAGTGATTTCCACTACTCTTTCAGTTCACTGACCCATTCTTCTGTATCATCTAATCTATTGTTGATTTCTTCTAGTGTATTTTTAATTTCAGTTAGTGTATTCTTCAGCTCTCCTTAGTTCTTCTTTATATTCTCTAACTCTTGTTAAAAACTTCTAACTTCTCAATCTGTTTATACTTTCTTCTCCCAAGTTCTTTGAGCATCTTTATTATCATTGCATTGAACTATTTATTGGTTAGATTGCTTATGTCTATTTCACTTAGTTCTTTTTCTTGGGTATTATCTTGTTCCTTTGTTTGGAAAATATTCCTCTGTTGCCTAATTTTACCTAATTTGCTATATTTCTTTCTATGTATTTCATAAGTTGATTATGCTTCCCAGTCTTGGGGAAGTGGCCTTTTATAGGAGACATCTATGCATCCCAGCAGTGCACTCCCCTCTGGTCACTAGAGCTATATGCTTTAGTGGTTTCCCCTATATGGGCTGCATGGACCCTTCTGTTGTAGTGGGCTCACTATTGTGGGTGGTCTTGTAGGTATGGCTGACTCCCAGTCCAGTTGGTTACCAGGCCCTGCCTTGTATGGAGTCTGCTGTGCACTGCTGGGCAGGCCCAGGTCATGAAGCAGCTGGCTGCTGAGCCACAAGGCTGCCTGGGTCTTGTGCTGGCCTACTTGTGGACAGAGCAGGGTTCCAGTGTAGGTGATTGTGGAGGTTCTGGATCTAGTGTCAGCCTGCTGGTGTGTGGGGCCATTTACTGACATGGTTGGCTGTGGTGTCTGGTGTGTCCCAAAGCTTGTGGTGGTCTGCTGGTGTATGGGGGCTCTAACCCAGGTGGTTGTCTGAGGGGCCTGAGATGTCCCAGAGCTGGTGCTGCCCTACTGGTGGGTAGGATGGATTCTGACACAGAAGCTTGTGGGGCTGCAGTGGTCCTGGAGCTGGTAACAACCCACTGGCAGGTGTGGCTGAGGCCTCAGTTATCTCAGGGCTGGGGCCTGCTCACTGGTGTATAAGGTCTGGTCCTGGGGATAGTATTGGCTCATTGGTTGGTGGAGCTATGTCCTGGGTTCTCGGACTGCAAGGCCCAGGGTTCTCAAAGCTGATGTCAGCCTACTCGTGAGTGAGGTATGGCCACAGATGGTCCTGAGGCTAGTGCTATGGTCTCTGGCTATAGGATCCTGGGGACCCTGGTGCCTTCCCCACTGCTGGGTGAGGTTGGGTCCTGGGCCCTCTGATGGATGGAGCAGGGTCCCAGGGTCTCTGGCTGCAAGGTCCTAGGGGTCCTGGGACTAGTGCCATCTCTCTAGTGTGTGGGTCACTAGGGCCCAGGTATTCCCAGGGCTGGTGCCTACCCACTGGTGGGTGGAGCTGGGTCCCTGGTTCTCTGACTGCAGGACCCAGGGTGTCCAGGGGCTAGTTCTCCATATTGGTGGGCAGGACTGGGTCCTGGGCTCTCTAGTGGCAGTCAGCCTGTGGGTGGTGGGGCTGTGTCCACAAGCAACTAGCTGCTTGGTCAGGGGTATCCCAGTACCATTGTCCACAGCCTAATGGGTGGGGTCAGGTCTCATTGCTAATAACTTAGACAGCAGACTCCAAAATGGTGCTTTCTAACACCAGTGTCCTCCTTGTAGAAGAGTTCCCTGAAATGGCTGACACAGAGTCTATGTCCCCAGTGTGAGCTCTAGTTGCCTCCTGTCTCTCTGGAAGGCTCTCCAAGACCAGCAGGCAGTTCTGGCTCAGGCTCCTTTCAAATTATTGCTTCTGACCTGGGCTTGGAGGGTATGAGATTTTACGTGCACCCTTAGGAGTGGAGTCTCTATTTTCTATAGCATGCTGGCTCTCCCCAAAGTAAGTCCTGTTGGCCTTCACAGCCAAATGTTCCAGAGGCTTATCTTCCCAGTGCAGAGTCCAACGTGGGATACAGATCCCTTACTTCTTGGGGACAACCTCTGCAATTGTAAGTATCCTATGACTTGTGGGTTGCCCACACTTGGGTATAGGTCTTGACTATACTGTGTCCCTGCCTCTCCTACCAGTCTTGTGGTTTCTTCTCTATAAAGTTGTATAAGATCTTTTCTGCTAGTCTTCAGGTCTTTCTCATCAGTAGTTGCTCTGTAGATAGTTGTAATTTAGGTGTGCCTGTGGGAGGAGTTGAGCTCAGTGGCCCTCTTGGCCACTCCTCCAGCCATTATTTTAAAATAAAACCTATAATCATCTTGCAAGTATCACATACATTGCATTAATTTTTTGTTAAAATAGTAGTTTGGTAAATATAATTACTTGAAATACATTGTTACTTCATAACCCTATTTTAGCTTTTCTTAACTTTAACTTTTTCTTTGTTCTTTCCTAGAAGCCTCAAAAAACAAAAATAGTCCAGGTCTCATTGGATATCTGAGAGGCTCTGCTGGTGCTTACTACAGATGATCTTCAGGGTTAGCCCCATTCGTGGAAAGAACCTGACACTCTTCGTGTCTCATCTGCCCCTGTTCTGTGCTCCTTGTTCTGCTACCCTCATGTCAAGTTTCTGATCCACTCTCTCTCCAAGGACCAGACAACAGGTCAGGCTTTCTGCTCTGGACACTTGGTGTCCTAAGTCATAGATTGAACTTACCCTTAGATTTTTCTGCTCCACCCACCCACACAACTCCATCCCCCAGAACCCTCTGCAGGTTTTTCCAGATCTTTCCTCCACCCACCTCAGATGGACACTCTTACTTCAAACCTGGTAACCAAACATGTCCATTACTATGACAACACAGATGCTGTAGTGTTTACATAACAATCACTTCATCTAGGAAACAGTGCTGAGGCAAGAAAATGCCAGTCCTCATGTGGAGAAGTCATTGGAAAGGCAGAGGTCACCCCTTCTCCATGGCTCTGCCTGATACAATCTCCACCAATCATTCTGGGACATTTCTGCTCATGCCCAAAGGAAATTTGAGAGAATCCAATACAACTTTCAGACTTTCTGATGTGATTTTGAATCCACATGGAATATTAGACCATGAAATTTGATTAGGTAGCTGGGAAGGGGTCATGTTTTACTTGGCATTAATTATCTATTGATGCGTAGCAAATTACATCAAGGTTTAGAAGCTTAAAATGACAAAAATATTTCCTTGCAGGTTTTTTGGTTCAGGAATTTGGAAGTGTCTTCGCTGGGTTGTTCTGGCTCAGGATTTACCATCAACTTGTGGTCAAGATATGAACTGGGGCTGTAGACATCTGAAAATTGGACTGGAATTGGGTGTCTGCTCTCAAGCTGGTTCCCATGCATGGATGAAAAGTTAGTGTTGGCTGTTGGTGGAAGGCCTCAAATATTTACCATGTGGACATCCCCATGGGGTTGCTGGAGTGTCCTCACAACATGTTGGCTGGCTTTCCCAGATGAATAATTCCAAAGAGAGCACAGTGAAAGGTGCAGCAGCCTCAGAGGTCACACCTCATTGCTACTGCAATATCCTTTGGTTATACAGGTCAGCCTTATTTTTGTGGGAGGAACTTACACAGGGGAGTAAACATCAGGAGAGGAGCATCACTGAGGCCATATTGGAGTCTGGTTACCACAAAAAGAGAGATACAAAGAGGGATTACAGCCCAGCAACTCATTTTAGGGTTTTCCAGATGGAACAGAGGATATGAATTTTTGGTAACCTTATGACCACTCCCTGGCATAAAGCCCTGAACTCTCCCACACTCAAAGCCCCCAAGAATCCTCTATGCTGCAGCTTTCCAACTGAGCCTTGTACACTGGCAAAACCTTAATTAGTTAATGGTGCTTTGAGATACTGATCTCCTCAACCCATGGGGAAATTGAGCAGGGCTTGAGGTACATGGAAAAAAAAGAGCAAATATTATTATTTTCTATGTGTTCTGTGACTATATGCAAATTATATATGTTTATTATATGAAAATCTACTATTGACTGTTAGAAAAATCAAAATCCGGATTCCAAAAAGAGCATTAGGCTCTCATGCTGTGCATGCTGCAATGTTTAACATATGTCTATTAGGCCAGTGTGTTAATAATGTAGTTCAAATATTCTATAAATTAGTAATCTGTTTCCTGTCTATACTAAAAAGTAGTAGAAGATGTGTACTTTAATCTACTACTGTGGTTGTAGGTTTATTTACTTCTTGTTTTTAGTTCTGGTAATTTTTCTTTGTCTATTTTGAAGGTATATTATTTGCTGTTTATGAGTTTAAACCAATTATATCTTCATGGTAAATGGAAAGTTTTACCTTTCTGAAGTGAACTTCTTTATCAGTAGGAATGTTCTTTGACTTCAAGTTTAGTTTCACAGATTCTTCATTAGTGTAATTTCTATGTTTTTACATTTAACCTTTCTGAATGTATCTGTTTTAGTATGTCTTTTTTTTATAGATAGGATATTGTCAAATTTTATTATGTTGTGCTTTGTTTTAAAATACTGACAAGAATAATGTTTTAATTCAACATTATGTTTACATATAATTAATGACCAATATATTTGGATTTAGTTTGCTATTCTATTTCAGAGTTTCTATTTGTTCCATACGTTTGGTGTTTATTTAACTATCATTTCTTGCTTTTTTTGGATTGACTAAGCATGTTTTATCTTTTGATTTTTACTTCCACCAGTTTGGAAGTTTTATCCTGTTTTAATTATTTTACTGGTTACCCTAGAAGCATCAATATTCTTACTTATTTATCTAAATCTAAAATTAATCCAGACATTTACTCTCCTTTGAGATAATGCGAGTCCATTAGAATATTTTAATTTTTTTTACCTTCCTCTCATCTTATGTTATTTATAGCTGACATAATCTATCTTATTTTTATTGCTGTCTTTTAATTATACATTATTATTATTGTTTTATACAACTCCAAGAGGACAGAGACCTGAAGCCACACAACTCAAAATTGTTCATTTCTTTTCTTTTCCCTCGTCTTCTACTTTGCACAGCCCCAACATGACCTTATCTGCTGTCCTCTGGGGATAGGGTGTGATTTATATCTGGTTTTCCCTTACTCTGAGGGACTCTAGTCCCTTTATCTTTGGTAATCTCTGGGCCTTGGCTTCTGCCCTTGCCTGCATACTCCAGGAGCCAGATCCCATATTTCTTGCATCAGCAAATGCACTCAGGGCATGTGCAGCTTTGAGGCTTCAATATTCTGCTTATTTCCTACTTAGAGGATTTCATCCAAAAATTAATTAGTCTGGGAATTCTCCTGTGTCTTTTAAACTCTCCAAAGTTTATAAGCACTTTAAGATGTTGATGATTGTTTGCTATATGAAATTACACATAATTATTTTTAGAAGGATTAATTCAAATAATTCATTGTTATTGAACCTGAAACCTCAATAATTATTACATTTGACTTCAAAATGCACAAGGCAATAAGAACTTCCAAGATTTCTTCTAATAATAGCACTAATAATTTAATAATAATAATATATTGATCATTTATACATGCCGGTCAGGGCATAAGTTTTTTATATGTATTAATTTATCTAGTCTTCATAATTTAGAACAATCCTTGGCATATATTAGCATTCAATAAGTATTAGTTATTATATAATAGTTATTTTTACACTCACTTCTCAGTTGAAAAAAATGTCACTTCCACCCTCCTGTGCCATATATCCACTGTCCAAGGTCTTTTTCTCCCAGTTGCTAGAGTTCTTTATTAGATCACTGAGGTCAATAAAATATGCTACATTGTTATAGCATAGCTGTTTAGTGTGTTGCCTCCTAAATCATTTTTCATGTTTAGGGAGTCTTTGACATCTTAATGTCTAAAGTGTGATTTTGGCGTTTGTGTGCCCTCATATTACACCATGTACCACTAGCTCACAGGAAAAGTCTCACCCTTTTTGATGCCTCCCCAAAGAAGAAAGACTCCTCTCTGACTCTCAGTTTTCTCCCTTCTTTCTGTGCAGACCATATCAAATGTATCATTAGATTAGAATTTGGAGTTTCTCATTTCCATTTCTATCACAGATCTTTGCCAGCATCTTAAAATATAATTATGGCAGGTACAACCAAAGCATTAAGAAAACACACCCTTGACTTTGATTCTGTTTGTTTAAGCTAAATCTCAGCATCATTTTAACAGACTTGGACTGTAAATAGTTTAAGTTCTGGTGCCAAGAACCAATTATCTACAGTGAGCAAAAATCAAATGATTTTATACAGAATGAGTCATGCAGGAGCTTCTAAATTCTCAGCAGGCAAATTGGCTCATATAAGATGTAATATTGTTCCTTGATTAGAGATGAAGCAGCCATCTTAAGGTGACTGTTTTTAGGGGCTAAAGGGGATACAAATCAAATAATACTTATATGGAATTGTTCAAGTTTCATCATGATGCAGGGATTTTATGTACCTCCCTGATTTGGACCTGATTATTACTCTCAAATAGACTTATTTTCACATGTCACAGTATTTTTTTCTTCACAGTTTTTCTAATTAGTCATCACTACATATGGTGCAGTGTACTAACAGCATTGTCTGAGACTAAAGAGTAAAAATTATATTCCCGAACAAATAATAGTTTTTCTCTTCTGAATTTATGATTCCAACAGTCCAGTAAACCTGGAGCCTTCACTGGTCCTTTGTTTTAATTGACTTTCTATATTTACATGTAAAAATCTATATAATGTGGTTTTTAAACTTATTAGAATTATGAATTTTTTTAGAAGCTGATAAAAATCATGACACATCTCCTGTTTTAACTTTTTGGGTTTTGTACTATATGTATCCATATTGGCTCTCCAGATGAAACCTGGCTGAAAAAAAAAGACAACTCTGATCGGACACTTTAAGAGCATATTTACATGGCATAGTGTCAATAAATAGTGATGGGAAACATTGGTCTCAGTGTATTCCCTGAGTGCACAAGAATCCTATTCATAGTTAATTAAGATAGCATCTAGATTTAGTTAATCAGTATGTATTATTAAGAAACATTTTAATTACTTTGATCAACTTGTTCTACATTTATCTCAGTTGTTTCAGTCTTATCAATAAACATTATAAAGAACATATTTTCTGTGAAGAATATTTCTGATTTCTGAAATCTCTGTCATGTCACTTAGATTTTCCACTTAAAAAAGAACTTTAACATGGGAGATATTAGTTTCTGCATTTCAGTCCTTTTGAATGTCTCTTAAAACATGACTACATTCAGTTTCTATGCAGAGCCCTGCTGCTCTGTTGTGCTGTCTGTATTTTGTTGTGAACTTACCACAGGGTAATGAATGTTTTCTACTAAAGTTTTGCTAAGGAACAAAAAGCTGGCACTGGGGTTCT
The DNA here is from genome assembly GCF_025265405.1 of Mesoplodon densirostris. Lineage (NCBI taxonomy): Eukaryota > Metazoa > Chordata > Mammalia > Artiodactyla > Ziphiidae > Mesoplodon > Mesoplodon densirostris. The sequence goes on along the minus strand of NC_082662.1, from coordinate 129,358,981 downwards.
TTTTGTCCACACAGCTGCTCTGGCAGTGGGCCAGTCTACTCCCCCATGAGAAGAACCAGACGGGATTTGCTGACATAATGCCTAGGTCTGGTTTCCGATTATTTAACTGGGCATAGACTTATTCTAACTTAAATCAAACACATTTACACTGAGAAAGAAAACACCTTCCTTTTTCATTTCTTTTAAAACTCACTTAGTGGAAAGTTAGACAAGCTAACAGGTTGTTATTCTCACTTTTAAAAAAATGACAACATTCTATCACCCAAGAGACATTTGTTCATAAAAGTGAAATGCCCTCACTCTCCATTCTTTAATATTTACAAAGTAGGTTGTGAACTGTGACTCAGAGTAGTTGTGATTAGAAGATGCTGCCCACATGATAAGCTGCCCACCAATATTGCCTGAAGGAGGAAACCTCTAAAGTCACAAATTAAAAACTGGAAAACTTGCAGACAATAAATCATCTTTAATTATCTGCAGCTCTCATTTGGCCCTAAAGGAGCTAATCCTTTGCTTATGTTAATATTTAATGATTTGAAATTTCCTTAAGGTGGTCCTAGCTTAAGAACCTAAACTAGTATTTAAACTGATTTTAATTGGTCTTTGCTTTTTATGGAAGAGAAATGCCTTATCAAGCATGTGCTTTGAAGTTGGATTGATCTGTGTTTAATTTCCATCCTCTATTTATAAGCTATGTGACTTAGGGCAAATTGCTTAACACCTGAGCCTCAATTTTCTCATCTGTGAAAATCTACTTATAAGATTTCTGTGAGGACAACATGAGATAATGTCTATAAACCCCAGGAACAATGCCTAGCACATATGGCATTCAGTGATAGGCATCTCTATGGGAGGACTAGAATCTTTTGGCCAGGTTATTGATGAGATCAGTGGATGGATCTATGTGGATAAAATCCTTAGAACTCAGAAATTCTGGGAATTCTTCTAATGCTTGAGTACATGCCATTTATATACAAGAAACACTCAAAATTAGTGCAACCTAATCTGTTTTACACCTGAGAAATAGACAATGGTACAGAGAAAAAATCTTTACTGTAGGGCAGCAAGATCTTTATTTCATCATTGTTTTCAGCTTGTGGTGCTTAAGATGGATCTCTTGGGGTTCCATCTCAGATGCTTGGTGAAAAGGGAAGAAACAGAATCTCTTACTCTTCAGTATCTTGGGGAAGGAGAGAGGTTAGTAGCAAGTGAATTGAACCCACAGGAATGATTAATCTCATAACCAATTAATATTTTCTGAGTACTCTGTGGTTTGATTACACATGAAAAGTGAACTGGAATTATCATTAAGATAACTAACCAAAGAATTTTTGGCTCAATTAGGATAACATTTTTGTACTGTCATTAATCTCATGTTGAAAGATAAAATGAGAGTGAATTTCCACATACCTCCTCTAATTTAATCTGTTTCTTTGCAACACTATTTTAGCTGCTCTGAAAATCCTGGCTTGATCCTGGAAGAGAGTTAAAGGTTCATTAATGAATGTTTACATAGTTACACACACACACACACACACACACACACACACACACCCAGAGGCTGATGTTCATCAAGGCAAATCATTGTTGTTTTTAATAAAAGTAAATGATAATGCATTTGAACTTTTCCCAAAATTGTTTTATAGTTAAACCCCCAATATTAAGTAACATTTAGAGATATTGATGCTAGTAATTGAGGCAACAGATACGCTTACCTTCTAGAATAAAATATAGTCTAGATGATAAAGATATCTTCATTTTGTAAGGGTAAATACAAATTATAACTAAGAGGCTTAATTCTCCCTGTTGAAAATAAGGAAAGGGATTCCCCCTCACCTTTTTCTTAGAAAAGTTGCCATGGTAAGTATTTTTCTCCTCTCTTTGAAATGTATATAAACTCTTTTGAAATATGCCCCAATTTGTCAAGTTTATGACCCAGGAATGTCTTTCTCAAGGACCTGGGAGCCTTCTCAGGTCTATAACCCCAGCAACTAAATCTCTTGGAATTTCCTAGGTGATGAGAGTGTCTTTTGTTCTAACGAGGCAACACTTGATGGGCTCCTGGATAGCTTCAGGATGGGGTTTGGTCACCAGAAAGATCATGCCATGATTAGAAGCTTGGAACTTTTAGCCCCAACTCATTCCCCTATCCTCTGGGAAGAAGAGAGGATTGAAGATTAATTGTCAATCATGCTTACATGATGAAGCCAATGTAAAAATCCCTAAAGTATGGGGTTTGGAGAACTTCTGGGTTGGTGAACACATCTACGTGCCAGGAAGGCAGTGCACCCCATACTCTGTGGGGATGGAAGCTTCTGCTCTGTGGACGCTTCTTCACCTCACCTTATCTATGTATTGATCTGACTATTTATTTGTATTCTTTATAATATCCTTATAATAAATTTGTAATAGTAAGCAAAGTGCTTTCTTGAGTTCTGTAAGCCATTGTAGCAATTACTGAACCTAAGAAGGGAGGGGTGTCGTGGGACTGTCCAATTTATAGCAGGTTGGTAGAACATAAGTGATAACCTGGAACTTGCAGTTGGTGTCTGAAGTAAGGTGGGGGGACAGCCTTGTGAGACTGAGCCCTTTAACCTGAGGGATCTTAGGTAGATCCCTCAGGTTAGATAGATAATGTAGATAGTGTCAGAATGGAATTGAATTGTATGATGTCCAGCAGCTGTAAGAAAATTTGTCAGTTTTGGGGAAAAAAAACCCCATATGATTGGTATCAGATGTATTCAGTGTGTAGAGAAAAGACAGTAGTTTTTCCTTTTAGTACTTATTTCAATTGAATCCTCTTTAAAACAGAAAAGAAAGCATTCATATAGCTGAAAAACCACATTTATCATTAGCCATAAAAGCATAATGAATAAGTGAACTATTCTGGGCAAAAGGAAAGTCTTTTTTCCCCAGTTTTATTGAGATAAAATTGACAAAATATCTTAAATGATGCTGGTGAGGTTGAGTCTCCCTTTGATAAGAAATGGGTGGATGTACAGATAGGATAAATAAATCATAGGAGGGTCTGTAATGCTTTTTAAAATCCTCACAGTTGCTACTGAGTAATCATGCCAGACATATAACTGAAAATAGGAAATCCTCTGTAGACTTCTGATATCTTTAAATCAATCCTCCAACACAAAGAGATGATAGGTCTTTCAGGAAAATCTCACAGACCTATCTTCTCCCAGATACTCAGATCAAACACTTCTTCCTCCCCCTTCTGTAAAGATTCTTCTCACGTCAAAGAATCTTAGTGTTGGGGGGACCTTGGGAGCCATATGGCTAGCTTTTCAGGCTATGCTTCAATTTAAAGTGTCAGAATGTGTTATAGATACAATGTCAAATTAAGACTTCCTTTGTTTTATTCCCACATAGGGAGAATTGTCTGTGGTTTTTCACTCATCAAATATTAGAAGTATCAGAGTTTCTACACATTCATGCATATTTTGAACCGAAACAAAAACTTGATTATCATAATATTAAAATGATACTTAATTTATCAGTCATGGTCCTTACATTTGTCTGTGTTTTTTAAATTTCTCTTTTATATTGAAGTATAGTTGATTAACAATGTGTTAGTTTCAGGTGTACAGCAGAGAGATTCAGTTATACAAATACATTTTATACTTAACAAGTGTAAAAATACATATTATTTTTCAAATTCTTTTCCCATTTAGGTTATTACTGTGTATTGAGAAGAGTTCCCTGTGCTATACAGTAGGTTCTTGTTGGTTATCTATTTTAAATATAACAGTATGTACATGTCAATCCCAAACTCCCAATCTGTCCCTCTCTCCAAACTTTCCCCCAGTAACCATAATTTTCTTCTCTAAGTCTGTTTCTGTTTTGTAAATAAGTTCGTTTGTATCATTTTTTAAAGATTCTGCCTATAAGCGATATTACATGATATTTGTCTTTCTCTGTCTGACTTCCTTCACTTAGTATGATAATCTCTAGGTCCATCCATGTTGCTGCAAATGGTATTATTTAATTATTTTTAATGGCTGAGTAATACATATGTACCACATCTTCTTTATCCATTCATCTGTCGATTGACATTTAGGTTGCTTCCATATCTTGGCTATTGTATACAGCATTGCAATGAACATCAGTGTGCATGTATCCTTTCGAACCATGTTTTTATCTGGATATATGCCCATCATTGGGATTGCTGGGTCATATGGTAGTTCTATTTTTAGTTTCTTAAGGAACCTCCCTACAGTTCTCCACAGTGGCTGTACCAATTTACATTCCCACCAACAGTGTAGGAGGGTTCCTTTTTCTCCACACCTCTTCAACATTTATTGTTTGTAGACTTTTGGATGATGGCCATTCTGACTGCTGTGAGGTGATATCTCATTGTAGTTTTGATTTGCATTTCTCTAATAATTAGTAATGTTGTGCATTTTTTCATGTGCCTCTTGGCCATCTGTATGTCTTCTTTGGAGAAATGTCTTTTTTGGTCTTCTGTTCACTTTTTTTGATTAAGTTGTTTGTTTTTTTGATAATGAGCCACATGAGCTGTTTGTAAACTTTGGAGATTAATCCCTTGTATGTCGCATTTTTGCAAAGATTTTCTCCCATTCTGTGGGTTATCATTTCATTTTTTATAATGGTTTCCTTTCCTGTGCAAAAGCGTTTGAGTTTAAGTTCCATTTGTTTATTTTTGTTTGTAATTCCATTATTCTGGAAAACATTTTGAAAAAGATATTGCTGCAATTTATGTCAGCCTATGTTTTCCTCTGAGAGTTTTTATAGTATTCGATGTCACATTTAGGCATTTAATCCATTTTTAGTTTATTTCTGTGTATGGTGTTAAAGAATGTACTAATTTTATTTTTTAAATACAGCAGTCCAGCTTTCCCAGCACCATTTATTGAAGAGATTGTCTTGCTCCACTGTATAGTCTTGTCTCCTTTGTCATAAATTAATTGACCATAGGTGCATGGGTTTGTCTCTGGGCTTTCTATCCTATACCATTTATGTATATTTCTGTTTTTGTGCCAGGACCACACTGTTTTGATGACTGTAGCTCTGTAATGTAGTCTGAAGTCAGGAAGCCTGATTCCTCCAACTCGTTTTTTTTTTTTTTTTTTTCCTCAAGATTGCTTTGGCTATTCGAGGTCTTTTGTGTCTCTATACAAATTAAAAAATATTTTGTTCTAGTTCTGTGAAAAATGCCATTGGTAATTTGATAGGGATTGCAGTTAATCTGTACACTGCCTTGGGTACTATAGGCATTTTGACAATATTTATTCTTCTAATCCAAGAACATGATAGATCTTTCAATTTGTTTGTGTCAACTTTGAATTCTTTCATCAGCATCTTATAGTTTTTGGAGTATAGATTTTTGCCTCCTTAGGTAGGTTTATTCCTAGATATTTTATTCTTTTTGATGTGATGTTAAATGGGATTGTTTCTTTAATTTCTCTTTCTGATCTTTTGTTGTTAGTGTACAGAAATGCAACAAATTTCTTTGTATTTTTTTTGTACCCTGCAACTTTACCAAATTCATTGATGAGCTCTAGTAGTTTTCTGGTAGTGTCTTTAGGATTTTCTATGTATAGTATCATGTCATCTGTAGACAATGACAATTTAACTTCTTATTTTCCAATTTGTATTCATTTTATTTCTTTTTCTTCTCTCATTGCCATGGCTAAGACTTCCAAAATTACATTGAATAAAAGTAGTGAGAGTGGACATCCTTATCTTGTTCCTGATCTTAGAAGAAATGCTTTCACCATTTAAAATTTAAGTATGATGTTTGTTTTGGGTTTGTCATATATGACCTTTATTATCTTGAGGTATGTTCCCTCTATGCCCACTTTCTAGAGAGTTTTAATCATAAATGGGTATTGAATTTTGTCAAAAGCTTTTTCCGGATCTATTGAGATGATCAAATGGTTTTCTTCAGTTTGTTGATGTGGTGTATCACACTGATTGATTTGTGGATATTGAAAAATTCTTGCATCCCTGGGATAAATTGCACTTGATTATGGTATATGATCCTTTTAATGTATTGTTGGACTCGGTTTGCTAGTATTTTGTTGAGGATTTTTGTGTCTATATTCATCAGTGATATTGGCCTGTAATTTTCTTTTTTTGTGGTATCTTTGTCTGGTTTTGGTATCAGGGTGATGGGGGACTCATAGAATGAGTATGAAGGTGTTACTCTGGGATTTTCTTTTGAATAGTTTCAGAAAGATAGGTGTTAAATCTTCTCTAAATATTTAGTAGAATTCAAATGTGATGGCATCTGGTCCTGGACTTTTGTTTTTTGGGATTTATTTTTTTTTAAATCACAATTTCAATTTCAGTGCTTGTGACTGGTCTGTTCATATTTTCTATCTCTTCCTGATTCAGCCTTGAAAGACTGTAAATTTCTAAGAATTTGTCCATTTCTTCTAAGTTGTACATTTTATTGGCATATAGTTGCTTGTAGTAGTCTTATGATCCTTTGTATTTCTATGGTGTCTGTTGTAACTTCTACTTTTTCATTTCTAATTTTATTGATTTGAGTCCTCTCTTTCTTTTTCTTGATGAGTCTGGCTAAATGTTTGTCAACTTTGTTTATCTTTTCAAAGAACCAGCTTTTAGTTTCATTGATTTTGCTGTTGTTTTTCATTGTTTCTATTTAATTTATTTCTGCTCTGATCTTTATGATTTCTTTCTTTCTACTAACTTTGGGTTTTGTTTGTTCTTCTTTCTGTAGTTACTTTAGTTGTAAGGTTAGGTTGTTTATTTGAGATTTTTCTTGTTTCCTGAGGTAAGATTGCATTGCTATCAATGTCCCTCTTAGAAATGCTTTTGCTCTGTCCCATAGGGTTTTTTTTAAAATCCTTTTTATTTTATAATGGAGTAGAACCGATTAATAATGTTGTTCTAGTTTCAGGTGCACAGCAAATGGACTCAGCCATACATGTACATGTATCCATTCTCCCCCATACTCCCCTCCATCAGGCTGCCACATAACATTGAGCAGAGTTCCCTGTGCTATACAGTAAGTCCTTGATGGTTATCCATTTTAACTTTAGCAGTGTGTACATGTTGATCCCCAAATCCCTAACTATCCCTTCACCCCATCCTTCCCCCCAGTAACATCTAGTTCATTCTCGAAGTCTGAGAGTCTTTCTGTTTTATAAATAAGTTCATTTGTATAATTTCTTTTTAGATTCTGCATACAGGTGATATCATATGATATTTCTCTTTTTCTGTCTGACTTACTTCACTCAGTATGACAATCTCTAGGTCCATCCATGTTGCTGCAAATGGCATTATTTCATTCTTTATACAGACTGAGTAATATTCCATTGTATATATGTACTACATCTTCTTTATCTGTCCCTCTGTCAATGAACATTTAAAATTGCTCCCATATCTTGACTATTGAAAACAGTGCTGCAATGAATACTGGGGTGCATGTATTCTTTCAGACCATGTTTTTCTCCAGATATATGCCCAGGAGTGGGATTGCTGGATCATATGGTAGCTCTATTTTTAGTTCTTAAAGTAACCTCCATAATGTTCTCCACAGTGGTGGTACTAATTTACATTTCCATCAGTAGGAGGCTTCCCTTTTCTCCATACCCTCGCCATCATTTATTGTTTGTTTATTTTAAGTTTAGAGTTTTTTTTATTAGTTATCTCTTTTATACATATTAGTGTATGTATGTCAACCCCAATCTCCCATCTCATCCCCCCACCCTGCTTTCCCCTCTTGGTGCCCATATGTTTGTTCTCTACATCTGTGTCTCTATTTCTGCCTTGAAAACCAGTTTATCTGTACAATTTTTCTAGGTTTCACACATATGTGTTACTATATGATATTTGTTTTTCTCTTTCTGACTTACTTCACTCTGTATGACAGTCTCTAGGTCTATCCACATCTCTACAAATGACCCGGTTTCCTTCCTTTTTATGGCTGAGTAATATTCCATTGTATATGTGTACCACATCTTCTTTATCTATTAATCTGTTGATGGACATTTAGGTTGTTTCCATGACCTGGCTATTGTAAATAACATTGCAATGAACATTGGGGTACATGTGATTTTTTGAATTATGGTTTTCTCTGGGTATATGCCCAGAAGTGGGATTGCTGGGTCACATGGTAGTTTTATTTTTAGTTTATTAAGGAACCTCCATAATGTTCTCCATAGTGGCTGTATCAATTTAAATTCCCACCAACAGTACAAGAGGGTTCTCTTTTCTCCACACTCTCTCCAGAATTTATTGTTTGTAGATTTTCTGATGATGCCCATTCTAACAGATGTGAAATGATACCTCATTGTAGCTTTGATTTGCAGTTTTCTATTAATTAGTGACATTGAGCATCTTTTCATGTGTCTCTTAGACATCTGTATGTCTTCTTTGAAAAATGTCTATTTAGGTCTTCCACCGACTTTTGGATCAGTTTGTTTGTTTATTTGATATTGAGCTGCATGAGCTGTTTATACATTTTGGAGATTAATCCTTTGTCCGTTGATTCATTTGCAAATAATTTTTCCCATTCTAAAGGTTATCTTTTTGTCTTGTTTGCAGTTTCCTTTACTGTGTAAATGCTTTTAAGTTTCATTAGGTTCCATTTGTTTGTTTTTATTTCCCTTTCTCTAGGAGATGGGTCAAAAAAGATCTTGCTGTGGTTTATGTCAAAGAGTGTTCTTCCTATGTTTTCCTCTAAGAGTTTTATAGTGTATGGTCTTACATTTAAATCTTTAATCCATTTTGAGCTCATTTTTGTGTATGGTGTTAGGGAGTGTTCTAATTTCATTCTTTTACATGTAGCTGTCCAGTTTTCGCAGCACCACTTATTGAAGAGACTGTCTTTCCTCCATGGTATATCCTTGCCTCCTTTGTCATAGATTAGTTGACCATATGTGTGTAGGTTAATCTCTGGGCTTTCTATCCTGTTCCATTGATCTATATTCCTGTTTTTGTGCCAGTACCATATTGTCTTGATTACTGTAGCTTTATAGTAGAGTCTGAAATCACGGAGTCAGGATCCTCCAGCTCCGTTTTTTTTTTTTTTCCTCAAAATTGCTTTAGCTATTCAGGGTCTTTTGTGTCTCCATACAAATTTTAAGATTTTTTTTGTTCTAGTTTTGCAAAAAATGCCACTCATAATTTGATAGGGATTGCATTGAATCTGTACATTGCCTTGGGTAGTATAGTCATTTTCACAATATGGATTCCTCCAACACAAGAACATGTTATATTGCTCCATCTCTTTGTGTTGTCTTTGATTTCTTTCATCAGTGTCTTTAGTTTTCTGAGTACAGGTGTTTTACCTCCTTAGGTAGGTTTATTCCTGGGTATTTTATTCTTATTGTTGCAGTGTTGAATGGGATCGTTTCCTTACTTTCTCTTTGTGATATTTCATTGTTAGTGTATAGGAATGCAAGAGATTTCTGTGCATTAATTTTGTGTCTTGCAACTTCGCCAAATTCATTGATTAACTCTAATAGATTTCTGGTGTAATCTTTAAGATTTTCTATGTATAGTATCATTCATCTGCAAACAGTGACAGTTTTACTTCTTCTTTTCCAATTTGTATTCTTTTTGTTTCTTTTCCTTCTCTGATTGCCGTGGCTAGGACTTCCAAAATATGTTGAATAAAAGTGGTGAGAGTGGACATCCTTATCTTGTTCCTGATCTTAGAGGAAATGCTTTCAGTTTTTCACTATTTAGAATGATGTTTGCTCTGTGTCATATATTGCCTTTATTATGTTGAGGTATATTTCCTCTCTGTCTACTTTCTGGAGATTTTTCAGCATAAATGGGTTTTGAATTTTGTCAAAAGCTTTTTCTGCATCTATGGAAATGATCATATGGTTCTTATTTTTCAGTCTGTTAATATGGCATATCACATTGATTGATTTGTGTATATTGAAGAATCCTTGCATCCATGGATAAATCCCACTTGATCATGGTGTAAGATCATTTTAATGTGCTTTTGGATTTTCTTTGCTAGTATTTTCTTGAGGATTTTTGCATCTATATTCATCAGTGGTTTTGGTCTGTATTTCTTTTTTTGTAGTATCTTTTTCTGGTTTTGGTATCAGGGTAATGGTGGCCTCATAGAATGAGTTGGGGGATGTTCCTTCCTCTGCAAAATTTTGGAACAGTTTGAGAAGGATGGGTGTTAGCTCTTCTCTAAATGTTTGATAGAATTAACCTGAGAAGCCATCTGGTCCTGGACTTCTATTTGTTGGAAGATTTTTCATTACAGTTTCAATTTCAATACTTGTGATGTGTCTGTCCATATTTTCTATTTCTTCCTGGTTCAGTCTTGGAAGGTTACACCTTTCTAAGAATTTGTCCATTTCTTCCAGGTTGCCCATTTTATTGGCATATGGTTGCTTGTAATAATCTCTGATGATCCTTTGTATTTCTGCAGTGTCTGTTGTAAGTTCTTTTTCACTTCTAATTTTATTGATTTGAGTCCTCTCCCTCTTTTTCTTAATGAGTCTGGCTAAAGGTTTATCAATTTTGCTTATCTTCTATAAGAAACAGCTTTTAGTTTTATTGATCTTTGCTATTGTCTTCTTCGTTTCTATTTCATTTATTTCTGCTCTGATCTTTATGATTTCTTTGCTTCTACTAACTTTGGGTTTTGTTCCTTCTTCTTTCTCTAGTTCCTTTACATGTAAGGTTAGATTGCTTATTTGAGATTTTTCTTGTTTCTTGAAGTAGGCTTGTATTGCTATAAACTTCCTCTTAGAACTGCTTTTGCTGCATCCCATACATTTTAGATCATGTGATCACTGTCATTTGTCTCTAGTTATTTTTTGATTTCCTCAGTGATCACTTGGTTATTTAGTAGTGTAAGGTTTAGCCTCCATGTGTTTGTGTCTTTACATTTTTCCCCCCTGTAATTCCTTTCTCATCTCATACCGTTGTGACCAGAAAAGATGCTTGATATGATTTCATTTTTCTTACATTTACTGAGGGTTGATTTGTGACCCAAGTTATGATCCACCCTGGAGAATGTTCTGTGTGCACTTGAGAAGTACAGCACTTTCTGATTTCAGATGGAATGTCCTATAAATATCGATTAAATCTCTCTGGTCTATTGTGTCTTTTAAAGCTTGTGTTTTCTTATTTATTTTCTGTCTGGATATTCTTTCCATTAGTGTAAGTGAGGTGTTTAAGTCCTCCACTATTATTGTGTTGATGTCAATTTCCACTTTTAAAGCTGTTAGCACTTGCCATATGAATTTAGGTACCAATATGTTGGGTGCATATATATTTATAATTGTTATACTTCTTCTTGGATTGATCCTTGATCATTTTGTAGTGTCCTTCCTTGTCTCTTGTAACATTCTTTATTTTAAAGTCTATTTTACCTGATATGGGCATAGCTACTCCAAGTTTCTTTTGATTTCCATTTGCATGGGATATCTGTTTCAATCTCCTCACTTTCAGTCTGTATGTGTCCCTAAGTCTGAAGTGGGTCTCTTTTAGACAGCATATATATGGGTCTTGTTTTTTTTTTTTTTTTAATCCATTCAACCAGTCTGTGTCTTTTGGTTGGAGCATTTATTCTTTCACATTTAAGTTATTTATCAATATGTATGCTCCTATTACCATTTCTAAATTGTTTTTGGTTTGCTTTCATAGGTCCTTTTCTTCTCTTGTGTCTCACACTTAGGGAAGTTCCTTTAGCATTTGTTGTAGACCTGGTTTGGTGGTGCTGAATTCCCTTAGCTTTTGCATGTCTGTAGAGCTGTTGATTTCTCCAGCAAATCTGAATGAGATCCTTGCTGGGTAGAGCATTCTTGGTTTTAGGTTCTTTCCCTTCATCACTTTAAATATATTGTGCCACTCCCTTCTGGCTTGCAGAGTTTCTGCTGAGAAATCTGCAGAGTTTCTGCTATTAACCTTATGGTAGTTCCCTTGTATGTTATTTGTCTTTTTTCTCTTGTTGCTTTTAATAATTTTTTGTCTTTAATTTTTGTCAGTTTGATTATTATGCACCTTGGTGTGTTTCTCCTTGGGTGTATCCTGCCTGGGACTCTCTGCACTTCCTGGACTTGGGTAGGTATTTCCTTTCACATGTTAAGGAAGTTTTTGACTATAATCTCTTCAAATATTTTCTCGGGTCCTTTCTCTCTCTCTTCTCCTTCCGGGACTCTTATAATGCAAATGTTTGTGCATTTAATGTTTTCCCAGGGGTGTATTATGTTGTCTTCATTTCTTTTCATTCTTTTTCTTTATTCTATTCCACGGCAATGATTTCCCCCAATTTGTCTTCCAGGTCACTTATCCATTCCTTTGCCTCAGTTATTTTGCTATTGATTCTTTCTTGTGTATTTTTCATTTCAGTTATTGTATTGTTCGTGTCTGTTTGTTTGCTTTAATTCTTCTAAGTGTTTGTATTTTAATTCTTCTAGGTCTTTGTTAAACATTTCTTGTATCTTCTCGATCCTTACCTCCATTCTTTTTCTGATGTCCTGGGTCATCTTCACTATCAGTATTCTGAATTCTTTTTCTGGAAGGTTTCCTATCTCCATTTCATTTAGTTGTTTTTCTGGGGTTTCATCTTGTTTCTTCATCTGGTAAATAGTCCTCTGGCTTTTCATTTTGTCTGTCTTTCTGTGATTGTGGTTTTCATTCTGCAGGCTGCAGGATTGTAGTTCTTCTTGCTTCTGCTCTATTTTTTGTGTTTTTGAGTATAACCGTTTGGACTTGTGTGAGGTGATATTTCATTGTAGCTTTGATTTGCAATTGTCTAATAATTAGAGATTTTGAACATCTTTTCATGTGCCTCTTGTACATCTGTATGTCTTCATGGAGAAATATCTCTTTAGATCTTCTGCCCATTTTTTGATTGGGTTGTTTGTTTTGAGGATATTAAGCCTCATGTGCTGTTTATAAATTTTGGAGACTAATTCCTTGTCAGTCACATCATTTGCAAATATTTTCTCCTAATCTGTGTGTTTTCTTTTCATTTTGATTATAGTTCCCTTTCCTGTGTAAAAACTTTTTAGTTTAATTAGTTCCCATTTGTTTTTTGTTTGTTTGTTTGTGTTTCCATTGTTCTGGGAGACAGATCAAAAATGATATAGTTGTGATTTATGTCAGAGAGTGTTCTGCCTATGTTTTCCTCTAGGAGTTTTATAGTCCTCTAGGAGTTTTATAGTGTCCAGTCTCACATTTAGGTCTTTAATCGATTTTGAGCTTATTTTTGTGTATGGTGTTAAAGAATGATCTAATTTTATTTTTTTTACATGTAGCAGTCCAGTTTTCACAGCATCATTTGTTGAAGAGACTCTCTTTCCACCATTGTATAGTCTTGCCTCCTTTGTTGTAGATTAACTGACCTTAGGTGTGTGGGTTTATTTCTGGGCTTTCTATCCTGTTCCATTGATCTATATTTCTAGTTTTGTGCCAGTAACATTATATTTTGATGACTATAGCTTTGTAGTATAAACTCAGGGAGTCTGATTCCTCCAGCTCCATTTTTCTTTCTCAAGATTGCTTTGTCTATTCGAAGTCTTTGTGTCTCCATACAGATTTAAAAGTTTTTGTTCTAGTTCTGTGAAAAATGCCATTGGTAATTTGATAGGGATTGCATTGAATCTGTTCATTGCCATGGGTAGTTTTGTTGTTTTGACAATATTGATTCTTCCAATCCAGGAACATGGTTTATCTTTCCATCTGTTTGTGTTTTCTTTTATTTCTTTCATCAGCATCTTACAGATTTGGGAGTATAGGTCTTTTGCCTCCTTAGATAGGTTCATTCCTAGGTATTTTATTCTTTTTGATGTGATGGTAAAGGCATTGTTTCTTGAATTTCTCTTTCTGATGTTTAGTTGTTTGTGTATAGAAATGCCACATATCTCTGTGTATTAATTTTGTATCCTGCCACTTTACCAGATTCATTGATGAGCTCTAGTAGTTTCCTGGTAGCATCTTTAGGATATTCTATATATAGATTCAGGTCCTCTGCAAGTAATGATGGTTTAACTTCTTACTTTCCAATTTGGATTCCCTTTATTTCTTTTTCTTCTCTGATTGTCGTGGCTAGAACCTCTACACTATGTTGAATAAGAGTGGTGAGAGTGGACATCCTTGTCTTGTTCCTGATCTTAGAGGAAATGTTTTCAGCTTTTCACATTTAAGAATGATGTTAGCTGTATCTTTGTCATATATGGCCTTTATTACGTTGAGGTATGCTCCATCTAAGCCAGGTTTCTGGAGAGTTTTTTATTATAAATTGGTGTTGAATTTCATCAAAAGCTTTTTCTGCATCTATTGAGATGATCATGCATTTTTTTTTAATTGGAGTATGATTGCTTTACAATTTTGTATTAGTTTCTGTTGAACAATGAAGTGAATCAGCTATATGTATACCTATATCCCCTCCTTCTTGGACCTCCCTTCCACCCCCCAACCCACTCATCTATGTCATCACAGAGGACCGAGCTGAGCCTCCTGAGCTTTACAGCAGGTTCCCACTAACTATCTATTTTACACATGGTAGTGTATTAATGTCAAACCTAATGTCACAATTCGTCCCAACCTCTGCTTTCCCCCACCCATGTGTCCACATGTTCATTCTCTACATCTATATCTCTATTCCTGCCCTTCAAATAGGTTCATCTGTACCATTTTTCAAGGTTCCACACATATGTGTTACTATATCATATTTGTTTTTCTCTTTCTGGCTCACTTCATTCTGTATGACAGCGTCTTGGTCCATCCACATCTTTACAAATGACCCAGTTCGTTCCTTTTTATGACTGAGTAATATTTCACTGTATATATGTACCACATCTTCTTTACCCTTTCATCTGTCAATGGGCATTAAGGTTGCTTCCATGTCCTGGCTATTATAAATAGTGCTGCAATGAACATTGGGGTACATGTGTCCTTTAGAATTTGGTTTTCTCAGGTATATGCCCAGTAGTGGGATTACTGGGTCATATGGTAGTTCTATTTTTAGTTTTTTAAGGAACCTCCATACTGTTCTCCACAGTAGCTGTATCAATTTACATTCCCTCCAACAGTGCAAGAATGTTCCCTTTTTCCACACCCTCTCCAGCATTTTATTCTTCAACTTGTTGATGTGGTGTATCACAATAATTGAATTGCAGATGTTGTAAAATCCTTGTATCTCTGGGATAAATCCCGCTTGATCATGGTGTAAGATCTTTTTAAAGTACTGTTGGATTCGGATTGCTAGTATTTTGTTGAGAACCTTTGCATCTATATTCATCAGTGATATTGGCCTGTAATTTTCTTTCTTTATAGTATCTTGTCTGGTTTTGGTATCAGGGTGATGGGGACCTCATAAAATTAGTTTGGGAGTTTTCCTTCCTCTGCAATGTTTTGGAACAGTTTCAGAACAATAGGTGTAAGCTCTTCTCTAAATGTTTAGTAGTATTCGACCGTGAAGCCATCAGGTCTTGGACTTTTTTTTGTTGGGAGTTGTTAAATCACAGTTTCAATTTCAGTGCTTGTGGTTGTTCTGTTCATATTTTCTGTTTCTTCCTGGTTCAGTCTTCAGCGATTGTACCTTTTTAAGAATTTGCCCCTTTCTTCTAGGTTGTCCATTTTATTGGCATATAGTAACTGGCACTAGTTTCTTACGATTCTTTGTATTTCTGTGGTGTCAGTTGTAACTTCTACTTTTTCATTTCAAATTTTATTGATTTCAGCCCTCTCCCTTTTTTGCTTGATGAATCTGGCTAAAGGTTTATCAACTTTGTTTATCTTTTCAAAGAACCAGGTTTCATTTTTTTAATCTTTGCTATTGTTTTTCTTTGTCTCTATTTCATTTATTTCTGCTCTGATTTTTATGATTCTTTCCTTCTACTAACTTTAAATTTTATATTTTCTTCTTTCTCCAGTTGATTTAGGTGTAGGGTTAGGTTGTTTATTTGAGATTTTTATTGTTTCCTGAGGTAAGATTTTATTGTTATCAACTTCCCTCTTAGAACTGCTTTTGCTGCATCCCATGGGTCTTGGATAATTGTGCTTTCATTTTCATTTGTCTCTATGTATTTTTAAAATTACTTCTTTAACTTCTTCAGTGATCCATCGATTTTTAGTAGCATATCGTTTAGCTTCCATGCGTTTGTGTTTTTTATAGTTTTTTTTCTTGTGGTTTATTTATAATCTCATAGCGCTGTGATCAGAAAGGATGATTGATATGATTTCAATTTTCTCAAATTTACTGAGGCTCTCCTTGTGGCCCAGCATGTGGTCAGTCCTGGAGAATGATCCGTGTACAGTTTAGAAGAAGGTGTATTCTGCTGCTTTTGGATGGATGTTCTATAAATATCAATTAGGTCCATCTGGTCTAATGTGTCATTTAAGGCCTATGTTCCCTTATTGATTTTCTGTCTAGATGATCTGTCCATTGATGAATGTAGGGTGTTAAAGTCCCCCACTATCATTGTGTTATTGTCAATTTCCCCTTCTATGGCTGTTAGCATTTTGCCTTATGTATTGAAGTGCTCCTATATTTTGTGCATATATACTTACAATTGTTATATCTTCTTCTTGGATTGATCCCTTGATCGTTATGTAGTGTCCTTCTTTATCTCATGGAACAGTCTTTATTTTAAAGTCTATTTTTTCAGTATTGCTACTCCAGCTTTCTTTTGATTTTCATTTGCATGGAAATACATTTTGCTCTCCCCTCATTTTCAGTCTGGATGTGTCCTTAGATCTGAAGTGGGTCTCTTGTAGACAGCACATATACAGGTCTTGTTTTTTGTATCCATTCAGCCAGTCTATCTCTTTTGTTTAGAGTATTTAATTCATTTACAGTTAAGGTAGTTATCAATATGTATGTTCTTATTGCCATCTTGTTAATTATTCTTGGTTTGTTTTTGTAGTGTTTTTTTATTCCTTTTGTCTTTTGTTCTCTTCTCTTGTGATTTGATGACTACCTTTAGTGTTGTGTCTGGATTCCTATTCTGTGTGTGTGTGTGTGTATCTACTGTAGATTTTTGGTTTGTGGTTACCATGAGGTTTTGATATAGCAGTATATACATAAATAAGATTGTTTTAAGTTGCTGAACTTTTAATTTCAAATGCATTTCCAACATCCTGCATTTATGCTCTCTTCTCACAGTTGTTGGTTTTGATATCTTATTTGTGTGCAGATGATTTCCTACCTTTACTTTATGTTTGTCTTTACCAGTGAGCTTTTCCATTTGTAATTTTCTTGTTTCTGGTAGTAGCATTTTCTTTTTAGTTAGAGTAGTTCCTTCAATATTTGTTGCAAAGCTGGTCTGGATTTGCTGAATTTTCTTAGTTTTTGCTTGTCTGTGAAGCTTTTGATTTCTCCATCAAATCTGAATGAAAGCCTTGTTAGGTAGAGTATTCTTGGTTGTAGGTTCTTCCCTTTCATCACTTTAAATATATCATGCCACTCTCTTCTGGCCTGCAGAGTTTTGCTGAGATATCAGCTGATAACTTTATGGAAGTTCCTTTGTATGTTCTTTGTTGCTTTTCCCTTGTTGCTTTTAATAATTTTTCTTTGCCTTCGTTTTTGTCAATTTGATTACTATGTGTCTTGGCATGTTCCTCCTTAGGTTTATCCTGCCTGGGACTCTCTGTGCTCCCTGGATTTGCGTGACTATTTCCTTTCCCTTCTTAGGTATGTTTTCAGCTGTTATCTCTTCAAATATTTTATCAGGTCTTTTCTCTTTCTCTTCTCCTTCCGGGACCCCTTTCATGTGAATGTTGGTTCATTTAATGTTGTCCCAGAGGTCTCTTACACTGTCCTCATTTATTTTCATTCTTTTTTCTTTATTCTGTTCTGTGACAGTGATTTCCACCATTCTGTCTTCCAGCTCACTTATCCGTTCTTCTGCCTCAGTTATTTTGCTATTGATTCTTTGTAGTGTATTTTTTTCATTTCAGTTATTATATTGTTCATCTTTGTTTGTTCTTTAGTTCTTCTATGTCTTTGTTAAACATTTTTTATATATTCTCAATCTCTGCCTCCATTCTTTTCCTGTGATCTTGGATCATCTTCACCATCATTACTTTGAATTGTTTTTTTGATAGATTCCCATCTCCACTTCACTTAGTTGTTTTTCTGGGGTTTTATCTTGTTCCTTCATCTGGGACATATTTCTCTTCCATCTCATTTTGTCTAACTTTCTGTTATTGCAGTTTCCATTCCACAGGCTGTAGGTTTTATTTCTTCTTGCTTCTGTTGTCTGCTCCCCTTTTTAAATTAATTAATCTATTTATTTATTTTTGGCTGCATTGGTCCTTCATTGCTGCATACAGGCTTTCTCTGGTTGCAGTGAGTGGGGTCTACTCACTGTGGTGCACAGGCTTCTCATTGTAGTGCCTTCTCTTGTTGTGGAGCATGGGCTTGAGGCATGCAGGCTTCAGTAGTTGTGGCACTCAAGGTCAGTAGTTGTAGTACACCAGCTTAGTTGCTCCATAACATGTCAGATCTTCCCAGACAAGGGCTCGAACTCGTGTCCCCTGAATTGGCAGGTGGATTCTTAACCACTGTGCCACCAGGGAAGTTTGTCTGCCCCCTTTTGGATGAGGCTAAGAGGTTTGAGCAGGCTTCCTGGGGGGAGGGACTTGTACCTGCCCACTGGTGTGTGAGACTGGGTCTTGTTCCTCTGGTGGGCAGGGCTATGTCTGGGAGTGTCTTTATCAGGCAGCTATTTATTCAAGAAGACTTTAAGCAGCTTGTCTGCTGATGGATAGGTCTGTGTTCCTGCCCTGTTTGTTTGGCCTGAGACGCCCCAGCACTAGAGCTATAAGTTGTTGGTTGGGGTCAGGTCTTCATAACAAAATGGTGTACTCCAAGAGGGCCCACGCTAATGAGCACTCACCAGAACTGCCACTGCCAATGTCCCTGTCCCTGCAGCAAGCCTTAGTGATCCCCCACCTCTGAAGAAGACCCTCCAACACTAGCAGGTAAATCTGTTCCAGTCTCTTAGGGGGTCACTGCTTTTTTCCTTGGGTCCTGGTGCACATGACACCCTGTGTGTGTCCTCCAGGAGTGGAGTTTCTGTTTCCCCCAGTCCTGTGGAATTCCTGCAGTCAAACCCTGCTGGCCTTCAATGCCAGATTCTCTGGGGGCTCCTCCTCCCATTACCAGGCCCTCAGGCTGGGGAGCCTGTCATGGGGCTCAGAACTTTCACTCCTGTGAGAGAACTTCTGTGGTATAATAGTTTTCCAGTTTCTGGGTTGCCCACCTGGCATGTATGGGATTTCATTTTATCATGATTTCACCCCTCCTACCAGCTCGTTGTGGCAGCTTCTTTGTCTTTGATTGTAGGGTACCTTTTTTGGTAGGTTCCAGTATTTATTTATTTATTTATTTATTTTGGTCATTGTACAGCAGTTAGTTGTGATTCTGGTTTTTCCATAAGAAAGGGGTGAGGTTATGTTCTCCTACTCTGCTGTCTTGTCTCCTCTCCACATTTGTCTGTGTTTTTATGAGTATGCTTCTCACTCTTTGTTTTAAGCATCAGTGCTTGGGAGGTTTGGGTTGATTTTTCAAATTTAACCTGAATTATCTTGGTACCATAGTGCAATCAGAGTGTCTTCTTTTTATATTTATAGGCAAAAAGATTCCTGTTAAATTCATCTTTGTGACTTTACCTTCCTCCACACTTGAAAATATTTATTTTTTAAATTATATTCTAGATACTACATATTTCGGATCTGAACATCAAAAGTTAGTAAAATATTAACATAGAGGAATCCCCATGGATTTTCTCAATCCAGTTGTTTTTCTTTAATATTAATATTTAGGGGTGAAAGTCACCTAAAGACTGTTCCATCCCACCTATCAACTGCACACTTACTAGCTAGTATGGTAGTGGGAGTAGGGGTGGGCTACACAGATAAAAAGCCACACTAGCAGTGAAGTTGGAAGGTTTTACAAGGTGGATGCATGTCTGTGTGACAGATAGGAGAGCCATAAAAAGAACTCGGGACATAGCAGCACCTGTAATTAGTGAGACTTTGGATATAACTCACCTGTCAAGGCCAATAATAATTACTCTGTGTACTTCAACACTGCATAGGAGTTGGCAACGTTGTATAGCAGCTGGGCTCCCAGTACAAATTTTTGCCATCTAAGGTTAGGAAGATAAAGGAAGGAGAGAGGGGGGGATGAAGGGGGAAAAGTAGGTAATAGAAAAAAACAATGAGGTGAACAGAGAGAGCAGACCAGCCAGGAAGGAGAGAAAGGAGAATTTGCAAATCTGTGAATGTTGGGCTTCAAGACTCAGATAATAATTACATACATGTAATGTCACACAAGAAAGGAAAGAGAATTCAATAGCTGCAGTAGTGTGACCCTGAAATGGCTCCAATTTCTTGCACTCAATTCCCTGTCCTTCTCCTGCTGGAGCCCCAGAGCCAGGAACATCTTTCTGTTTATCTGCTGTAAGCCCACAGGGCTCTTCCTGTTGTCTTGGTTCCTAGTTATTCCAGAGATGTACAGGATTGCTGGTAGTTTGCAAATGGAGCCACAGGGGACCTTAACAAAACATCCTTGCAAAACAGGCTAAACAAACATTCTGTAATTTGCTCTTTTAATTTGACCAATTGACAGGAAACACTTCTATCTTCATCATTTGCATTACTGAGTTCCCAGCAAAACAGTCAATATTTAAGATGTCTTGGCTTGACATTCCTGTGTCTTTTTGTGTAAGAATGTTATTTGTGTTACAACCAATCATGTATACAGTAGACCTATTATGAAGTCTTGGACACCAGCCTCATCTGGGCTCCTAATAGTCTCTGGCAATCTTTTTATAGTTCCCTATTCAGCTGCTACTTCCAATTCTCTGGCAATACTCCCAGCCTCACCACCTTCTCAAGCCCCCACTTCTGTCTCCTAGCATCAACCCTGGAGTGCATCTCTGGCCAAATTCTTGTGCTTTTCTCCTGTGTTATAGAGGAAACTCAGGTTCTTAGGTATGAATGGTCCTGATTTTCTGCCTCACTGCTTACACACTTCACATTGCTATTACTTTTCTTTATCTCCTGCTTTCAGTTCTCCTATGGACCTTGCTGTGTGATAACACAGATCTTCATCCATTCCATCTCATTTTAGGCATAGAATACATGATTATTTGTGTCTAGTGTTTACAACCTGTTGGTAAATGAACTTCAGGGATACTTTTCCTGAGGTTATTATTTTTTAAATTTCTAAATTACTAATATGTTTGATGAATAAAAAAGGAACTTAAGTATGGAATAGAAACTTCTGTACAGTCTCCTGTAAGTTGAGAGATGTAATTGTGACCAAGTTCAACCAAGAATTTACAGTCAGATGCTCTGTCTTTTGCAGAACAAATGTTAACTTAGTTGAAGTATAATTCTAGTAGGTCTTATATTTTTGTAAATCTTTATACATACATGCTTGATCATTTGTCCACTTTCTTTTCTTGTTTGGATGTATTGTGTGTTTCCTTTCCAGTATCTCTTCTTTCTCCCCTTTCATCTTTACTCACATGTTCTCTATCTTTATTCATTCATTAATCCAACATATACAATTCAATACAATATAACATATACATACAACACAGAAACTACTGTGTAGTAGGCATGTACCATTCTAGATATACTATTCAATTATGTGAATTTCTCTGTAAGAAAATACTTTTTACAAAGAAATCTTTCATTCAACAAATATTGAGAAACCCTATGTGGTGGTAGGAAATTTTCTTGGTTCTGGGATCTTCCTCTTTCCCTCTTTTCATATATATATATATATATATATATATATATATATATATGTCTCAGGCATAATTTCATCTCACTAATACTCATGGATATTTATGAGGTAATTTTATTACTTATTCTCTGCAGGTTGCAATATAAGCATTTGAAATCATACAAACTTGAAATAAATTAAATGAACTGTAGTCTCCCAAGATTAAGGCTTTCCTGGAATACAAGATGCCTATATATTTTCTAATCTCATGGTTTTGTCTCAGCCTTTTTCTCCTTTTCTCTAAAAATTCTGTCCAAGGGTTTGCTTGTTTTTCTTTAAATCATGTTCAATACTGGACTTATTCTTCTCAGTATTCATTACTTAGACTTAAGCCTGTATCCAGCATAGCAGTCATTAGTGATGTTCAACAAATATGGCTGGCTCTCTGCTCTCAGAGAACATGTGTGGATGCAACTCTTGGCTACCTTGGTAGGTTCATGTGACTGATCTGGCAAATAAGCTATGAGTGGAAGTGATGAGTGCTGCTTTCAGAACAGAGTATTTAATTGCCAGTGCAAGGTCCTCTGAAACTCTCTCCCTTTGTCATAGCAACTGTAATATTTGAGATGATGGCTGCTCTGAAAACATTAGTCCTGGAATTAGGAGACAGAAGCAGAGCTCCCTGCAAATCTGCATTTGAAACATGAGAGAAAAATAATCCACCCAAGTTTGGAGGTTGTTTCTTACCACAGCACAAACTAGTTTATCCTAACTGATACAACAAGAATCCACCATTCTAGCATATAGTTATGGACTTGGAAATGAAATTCTGGTATGTGTACAAGAAAATAAACACAGGCTATGTTGTCTCTATTATAAGCAGAGTTACTAATCAAAATAAATGGAAAAAACCCTTGGGTTTTATACCTTGAGTTTCCAACCTAGAACTTCAAGGTCACCTTCACCAGAAACTGCAGTTTTGGAAGCTCCTAGAGTTCAGTATGTGAGGGACAGTAGTGCCCTAGAAGGTGGCAGAGTTACTGGTGGACTTGCAGCACCCAGTGAAGGCTATCTCATCTTGGGTACTTGGAGTGCCAAGTAGAGAACTGAGAGTGATTATAGCTGACACTTCCTGAGCACAAAGTATGTGCCAGGCACTGTCCTAACTGCTTTTATATGTAATAAACCCTTTACCCCTCACATGATGACCTATAAAATAGGTTATAATATTATTATTCCCTCATGTGATTCATTATGCTCTGTTGCTGACCAAAGAAACAAATGAAAAAGGATGGAAGTGAAGGAGAGCCAAAGGCCACCTGGACACACTCGCTCTCCCCAGCCTAGCCCTCAGACTCCCCTTCACTCTCTGAGCATAGAGGAGGGAATGTGAGCTCTTACTCACCCCTACACTGGGGACCTGAAGATTTCTAAGACCAAATGAATGCTGGGGAAAAGCTCCTGACATGGAGGGGATTACAAGGACTGGAGCAACAGGAGCAATAGAAAACACGGAGCATAATAAACAATGGAAGCTGTGAAGGATGCCCTCAAGGTCTGGGGAGGGAAGTTCCAGGCTTACATTCAGGGTGGGGCTGGTAGCTAGACTGAAGTGTGACCATAGCATATTTTCACTACCCCTCTCTTGCTTCGTAGTTTGGAGTCCATATACCAGGGCAAAGGACTGTTTGAAACTTTGGTTTTCTTTCTTTTTTAAAAAAATGTGTGTTTAGTTGCTTGTTTGTGGGAAAGGAATGGACAGCACTCAATTCTGAGAGATCCATGTATGTACTGCCACCAACAGTAGCATATGCCAAAGACAAGCCCAATGTAAGTGATGGAAGGTTATGTGAATCCACCATAGGGACTGACTTTTCTGGCTCCCTGTTCCTTATCTCTGAAAGCCATGGTAGGCCACAGATAAAGTATCTGGTGTGCAAGGTGATGATTCACAGTTTGATTCCATCCAGGCAGACTCCCAGACTGAGTGAACAGACATTTTTATTCATCCATCATACTTTTAGGCCTGGATCAAAGGTCTTCTTTATGAAGCTTTCTGAAGAACTTTCCATCTTTATAATTTCTAGGCAGAATTCCATTTTGTTCTCCCATTGTATTTATTTATGCTCAGTATTATTTTATCTCCATGCAAAATGACCAAAAATAATCCTTTAGAAAGCTGAGAGGAAATGCATCACCTGGTTTGTCTATTTCTGTTCAATTTCAATTAACTTTCTAAAAATAAGTTTAGGGAAATATCTGAAATATCAGTCTCAAGTTTTGCAAGTGACAGCAGAGATTTATTGTAGTGATTTATCTCACACTGCCTGAATGGCGCTATACCTTCAGTGTCAAAGTGATTCTGCAGTAAGTTTCTTTCTTGTGTTTATACATTCTTCTAGTCTTGGGGGCTCTTTGTCCCTCCTTCATACCATTTCATCCCAACTACCCATTATTAATGGGTTCAAATATTGCCTTTCAGTCAGCACCATGGGACACCTCCTTCTTCCCCAAAACCCCATTCCCAGGCACAGAGAGTGTCTGTTTTGTACATGCTGTCAAAGCATTTGTTATCTATCTCTGATAATGCATTTCTCAAGAATAACACCTTCACTCCCAGGGATGCCCAGTAGTGGGGTAGGTGGTAGCTCTATGATCACATAGAATACCTTCCTTCAATGTCAATTTGACTTGAAGACTTGGAGACTTTTCAAAATCTCTTAAACATTTTTGATGCACCTATACTCTAGTACATATTATAATAATTCCACTTTGTAAAAAGTTGGTTGAAAAGAAAGTTTAACCCAGTTGCTTATATTACATTTGAATGAAGACATCAATGTAATGAGCTGGCTCAATTATTGGTTTCTTTGTTCCCTATGTTTATAAAGATGATGTTTACAAGCTGTTTACATATGAACAATGAGGTGGTCAAAATGATAAATTTTATAACATAAAAAAGTGCACTGAATAATCATCTTGTAACCAAAACACAATATAGTAGGAAATGACTTGAAGATTTGCCCACACACTATAGTAGTGACTACTTGAACAGGGAAGTAGGAGCCATCTGTCCTGGGGACAGGCAATATATGAAAGCATTCTCTGTAGGAAATTGTCTGCTTTTTATTATCACCACATGTTCCAGCAGTTCTAGGTAATTTCAGTGCTAATATATATATACATATATATATATATATATATATATATATATATATATATATATATATATATATATATATATAGGCAGAATTCCATTATAAAAGTCTCTCTCTCTCTCTCTCTCTCTCTCTCTCTCTATATATATATATATATATATACTTCTATTATATATGTATATACTTTTATTATATATATATATACTTTTATTATATATATATATATATATATATATATATATATGCCTCCCAAAGGATTGACAACACCCATGCACCCCTCCTGTGCCCATCCTGCTACAGAACACTACTGTTATATGGATGAATGCTGACTTATCTAGAAGAAGATGCTACTCAGAATTTATGTACTCAAGCTTTCACTGTTATGTTTCTTCATGAGAAACAATTCCAGACGGAACTCGGCCCAGCAGGGCAACAACCAGCTTTACTCACCACCAGTCCCTCCCATCAGGAAACTTGCACAAGCCTCTTAGATAACCACATCCACCAGAGAGAAACAGAAGAAGCAAGAAGAACAACAATCCTGCAGCCTGTGGAAATAAAACCACATTCACAGAAAGATAGATGAAATGAAAAGGCAGATGGCTATGTACCAGATGAAGGAACAAGATAAAACTGCAGAAAAAAAACTAAATGAAGTGGAGATAGGCAACCTTCCAGAAAAAGAATTCAGAATAATGATAGTGAAGATGATCCAGAGCCTTGGAAAAAGACTGGAGGCAAAGATTGAGAAGATGCAAGAAATGTTTAACAAAGACTTAGAAGAATTAAGAACAAACAAACAGAGATGAACAATACAATTACTAAAATGAAAAATTCACTAGAAAGAATTAGTAGCAGAATAACTGAGGTAGAAGAATGGATAAGTGACCTGGAAGACAGAATGTTGTAATTCAATGCTGTGGAAGACAATAAAGAAAAAAGAATGAAAACAAATGAAAGACAGCCTAAGAGACCTCTAGGACAATATTAAACACAACAACATTTGCATTATAGGGGTTCCAGAAGGAGAAGAGTGAGATAAAGGAACCAAGAAAATATCTGAAAAGATTATAGTGGAAAACTTCCCAAACATGGGAGAGGAAATAGCCACCAAAGTCCAGGAATCTCAGAGAGAAGCATACAGGATAAACCCAAGGAGAAACATGCTGAGACACATAGTAATCACATTGGCAAAAATTAAAGACAAAGGAAAATTATTGAAAGCAGCAAGGGAAAAATGACAAATAATATAGAAGGGAACTCCCATAAGGTTAACAGCTGATTTCAGGGCAGAAACTCTACACGACAGAAGGGAGTGGTATGACATATTTCAAGTGATGAAAGGGAAGAACCTACAACCAAGACTACTCTACCCAACAAGGATCTCATTCAGATTCGATGGAGAAATCAAAAGCTTTACAGACGAGCAAAAGCTAAGAGAATTCAGCACCACCAAACCAGCTCTACAACAAATGCTAAAGGAACTTCTCTAAGTGGGAAACACAAGAGAAGAGAAGGACCTACAAAAACAAACCCAAAACAATTAAGAAAATCGTCAGAGGAACATACACATTGATAATTACCTTAAACTTAAATGGATTAAATGTTCCAACCAAAAGACACAGGCTTGCTGAATGGATACAAAAACAAGACCCATATATATGTCATCTACAAGAGACCCACTTCAGACCTAGGGACACATACAGACTGCAAGTGAGGGAATGGAAAAAGATATTCCATGCAAATGGAAATCAAAAGAAAGCTGGAGTGGCAATACTCAGATAAAATAGGCTTTAAAATAAAGAATGTTATAAGAGACAAGGAAGGACACTACACAATGATCAAGGGATCAGACCAAGAAGAAGATATAACAATTATAAATATATATGCACCCAACATAGGAGCACCTCAATATATAAGGCAACTGCTAACAACTATAAAAGGGAAATCGACAGTAACACAATAATACTGGGGGACTTTAACACCTCATTTACACCAATGGAGAGATCATCCAAACAGAAAATTAATAAGGAAACACAAACTTTAAATGACACAATAGATCACATAGATTTAATTGATATTTATAGGACATTCCATCCAAAAACAACAAATTACAATTTCCTCTCAAGTGTGCACAGAACATTCTACAGGATAGATCACATCTTGGATCAAAAATCAAGCCACAGTAAATTTAAGAAAATTGAAATTATATCAAGTATCTTTTCTGACCACAATGCTATGAGATTAGAAATCAATTACAGGGGAAAAAAAGGAAAAAACACAAACACATGGAGGCTAAACAATACGTTACTAAATAACCAAGAGATCACTGAAGAAATCAAAGAGGAAATAAAAAAATGCCTAGAGACAAATGACAATGAAAACATGACGATCGAAAACCTATGAGATGCAACAAAAGCAGTTCAAAGAGAGTTTATAACAATTCATTCCTACCTCAAGAAACAACAGACATCTCAAATAAACAATCTAACCTTCCACCTAAAGGACCTAGAGAAAGAACAACAAACGAAACCCAAAGTTAGTAGAAGGAAAGAAATCATAAAGATCACAACAGAACTAAATGAAATAGAAACCAAAAAATAGCAAAGATCAATAAAACTAAAAGCTGGTTCTCTGAGAAGATAAACAAAATTGATAAGCCATTAGCCAGACTTATCAAGAAAAAGAGGGAGAGGACTCAAATCGATACAATTAGAAATGAAAAAGGAGAAGTTACAACAGACACTGCAGAAATATAAAGCATCCTAAGAGACTACTACATGCAACTCTATGCCAAAAAAATGGACAACTTGGAAGAAATGGATAAATTCTTAGAAAGCTATAACCTTCCAGGGCTGAACCAGGAAGAAATAGAAAATATGAACAGACTAAACACAAGTAATGAAATTGAAACTGTAATTTAAAATCTTCCAACAAACTGAAGTCCAGGACCAGATGGCTTCACAGGTGAATTCTATCAAACATTTAGAGAAGAGCTAACACCCATCCTTCTCAAACTCTTCCAAAAAATTGCAGAGGGAGGAACACTCCCAATCTCATTCTATGAGGCCACCATCACCCTGATACCAAAAGCGGAGATACTACAAAAAAAGAAAATTACCGACCTACATCACTCATGAATATAGATGCAAAAATCCTGAACAAAATACTACCAAACAGAATCCAACAACAAAATAAAAGGATCATACACCATGATCAAGTGGGATTTACCCCAGGGATGCAAGGATTCTTCAATATATGCAAATCAATGAATGTGATACACCATATTAACAACTGAAAAAGAAAAACCATATGATCATCTCAATAGATGCAGAAAAAGATTTTGACAAAATTCAACACTCATTTATGATAAAAAACTCTCCAGAAAGTGGGCATAGAGGGAATCTACCTCAATATAATAAAGGCCATCTATGACAAACCCACAGCAAATATCATTCTCAATGGTGAAAAACTGAAAGCATTCCCTCTATGATCAGGAACAAGACAAGGTTGTCCACTCTCACCACTATTATTCAACATAGTTTTGGACGTCCTATCCACATCAATCAGAGAAGAAAAAGAAATAAAAGAAATACAAATTGGAAAGGAAAATATAAAACTATCACTGTCTGCAGATGACATGATACTATCCATAGAGAATCCTAAAGATCCCACCAGAAAACTCCTAGAGCTAATCAATGAATTTGGTAAAGTTGCAGGACACAAAATTGATGCATAGAAATGTCTTGCATTCCTACACACTAATGATGAATAATCTGAAAGAGAAATTAAGGAAACATTCCCATTTACCATTGCAACAAAAAAATAAAATAAAATACCTAGGAATAAACCTACCTAAGGAGACAAAGGACCAGTATGCAGAAAACTATAAGAGACTGTTGAAAGAAATGAAACACAATACCAACAGATGGAGAGATATAACATTTTCTTGGGTTGAAAGAATTAATATTGTGAAAATGACTATACTACCCAAAGCAATCTACAGATTAATGCAATCCCTATTAAATTACCAATGGCAATTTTTTTACAGAACTAGAAAAAAATTATCTTAAAATTTTATGGAGACACAAAAGATCCTGAATAGCCAAAGCAGTGTTGAGGGAAGAAAATGGAGATGGAGGAATCAGACTCCCTGACTTCAAAGCATATGACAAATCTACAGTCATCAAGACAATATGGTACTGGCACAAAAACAGAAATATAGATCAATGGAACAGGATAGAAAGCGCAGAGATAAACCCATGCACCTATGGTCAACTAATCTATTAAAAAGGAGACAAGGATATACAGTGGAGAAAAGACAGCCTCTTCAATAAATGGTGCTGGGAAAACTGGACAACTACATGTACAAGAATGAAATTAGAATGCTCCCTAACACCATACACAAAAATAAAACCAAAATGGAATAAAGACCTAAATGCAAGACCACACACTATAAAACTCTTAGAGGAAAACATAGGAAGAACACACTATGACATAAATCACAACAAGATCTTTTTTGATCCACCTCCTAAAGTAATGGAAATAAAAACAAAAATAAACAAATAGGACCTAATGAAACTTAAAAGCTTTTGCACAGCAAAGGAAACTCCAAAAAAGATGAGAAGATAACCCTTAGAATGGGAGAAAATATTTGCCAATGAATAAACAAAGGATTAATCTCCAAAATATAAAAACAGCACATACAGCTCAATATTTAAAAAAAACAAACAACCCAATGCAAAAATGTTCAGAAGGCCTAAATACACATTTCTCCAAAGAAGACATACAGATGGCCAAGAAACACATGAAAAGCTGCTCAACATCACTAATTATTAGAGAAATGCAAATCAAAACTACAAAGAGGTATCACCTCACACCAGTCAGAACGGGCATCATCAGAAAATCTACAAACAACAAATGCTGGAGAGGGTGTTGAGAAAAGGGAACCCTCTTGCACTGTTGGTGGGAATGTAACTTGATACAGCCACTATGGAGAGCAGTATGGAGGTTCCTTAAAAACCTAACAATAGAATTACCATATGATCTAGCAATCCCACTACTGGGCATATACCCAGAGAAAACCATAATTCAAAAAGACACATGCACCCCAATGTTCATTGCAGCACTATTTACAATAGCCAGGACATGGAAGCAACCTAAATGCCCATCAACAGATGAATGGATCAAGAAGATGTGGTACATATATACAATGGAATATTACTCAGCCATAAAAAGGAATGAAATTGGGTCATTTGTAGAGACGTGGATGGAATTAGAGACTGTCCTACAGAGTGAAGTAATTCAGAAAGAGAAAAACAAATATCGTATATTAATGCATATATGTGGAACCTAGAAAAATAGTACAGATGAACCGGTTTGCAGGGCAGAAATTGAGAGTCAGATGTAGAGAACAAACGTATAGACACCAAGGGGGGAATGTGGCAGGGGGGAGGTTGTGCTGGTGGTGTGATGAATTGGGAGATTGGGATTGACATATATACCCTAATATGTATAAAATGGATAACTAATGAGAACCTACTGTATAAAAAATAAAATAAAATACAAAATAAAAATAAAAATCCTGGAGTTGAGGAAGATGGCGGAAGAGTAAGACACAGAGATCACCTTCCTGCCCACAGATACAGCA
Organism: Mesoplodon densirostris; assembly: GCF_025265405.1. Taxonomy (NCBI): domain Eukaryota; kingdom Metazoa; phylum Chordata; class Mammalia; order Artiodactyla; family Ziphiidae; genus Mesoplodon; species Mesoplodon densirostris. Next base: position 129,328,503 of record NC_082662.1, on the reverse strand, counting down.
GAAATACATCTACACGTGGAACTGCTCTTATAGAACAACCACTGAATGCTGGCAGAAGAACTCAGACCTCCCAAAAGGCAAGAAACTCCCCACGTACCTGGGTAGGGCAAAAGAAAAAAGAAAAAAACAGAGACAAAAGAATAGGGATGGGACCTGCACCAGTGGGAGGGAGCTGTGGAGGAGGAAATGTTTCCACACACTATGAAGCCCCTTCACGGGTGGAGACCGCGGGTTGCGGAGGGGGGGAATCTTCAGATCCACAGAGGAGAGAGCAGCAACAGGGGTGCAGAGAGAAAGCAGAGAGATTCCCGCACAGAGGATCGGTGCCAACCAGCACTCACCAGCCCGAGAAGCTTGTCTGTTCACCCGCCGGGGTGGGCGGGTGCTGGGAGCTGAGGCTCAGGCTTTGGTCAGATCGCAGAGAGAGGAGTGGCATCGTGAACACAGCCTGAAGGGGTTAGTGAACCATGGCTAGCTGGGAGGGAGTCCGGGAAAAAGTCTGGACCTGCCGAAGAGGCAAGAGACTTTTTCTCCCCTCTTTGTTTCCTGGTGTGCCAGGAAAGGGGATTAAGAGCGCTGTTTAAAGGAGCTCCAGAGACGGGCGCGAGCCGCGGCTAAAAGTGCAGACCCCAAAGACAGTCAAGAGATGCTAACGCTGCTGCTGCCACCACCAAGAAACCTGTGTGAGAGCACAGGTCACTATCCACACCTCCCCTCCCGGGAGCCTGTGCAGCCCGCCACTGCCAGGGTCCAGAGATCCAGGAACTACTTCCCCATGAGAAAGCATGGTGCGCCTCAGGCTGGTGCAATGTCATGCCGGCCTCTGCCACCTCAGGCTCACTCTGTACCCCTCCATCCCCCCAGCCTGAGTGAGCCAGAGCCCCCGAATCAGCTGCTCCTTTAACCCCGTCCTGTCTGAGTGAAGAACAGACGCCCTCAGGTGACTTACATGCAGAGGTAGGGCCAAATCCAAAGCTGAACCCCGGGAGCTGTGCAAGCAAAGAAGAGAAAGGGAAATTTCTCCCAGCAGCCTCAGGAGCAATGGATTAAATCTCCACAATCAACTTGATGTACCCTGCATCAGTGGAATACCTGAATAGACAATGAAGCATCCCAAATTGAGGAGGTGGACTTTGAGAGAAAGATATATTATTTTTTTCCAATTTTCCTCTTTTTCTGAGTGTGTACGTGTATGCTTCTGTGTGAAATTTTGTCTGTATAGCTTTGCTTTCACCATTTGTCCAAGGGTTCTGTCCATCCTTTTTTTTTTTTACTTAAAATTTTTTTCTTAATAACTATTTTTTATTTAATAACTTTATTTTATTTTACTTTTATTTTATTTTATCATCTTTCTTTCTTTCTTTCTACTTTTTCTCCCTTTTATTCTGAGCCATGTGGATGAAAGGCAATTGGTGCTTCAAACAGGAGTACCTGCTGTGCCACTGAGTTGGGAGACCAACGTCAGGACACTGGTCCACAAGAGACCTCCCAGATGCACGTAATGTCAAACAGCAAAAATCTCCCAGGGAACTCCATCTCAACACCAACACCCAGCTTCACTCAACGACCAACAAGCTACAGTCCTGGAGTCCCTATGCCAACCAACTAGCAAGACAGGAACACAACCACATCCATTAGCACAAAGGCTGCATAAAATCATAATAGGGTCACAGAAATGCCAAAACACACTGCCAGATGTTGACCTACCTACCAGAAAGACAAGATTGAACCTCATCCACCAGAACACAGGCACTAGTCCCCTCCACCATGAAATCTACACAACCCACTGAACAAATCTTAAGCCACTGGGGACAGACATCAAAAACAATGGGAACTACGAACCTGCAGCCTGTGAAAAGGAGACCCCAAACACAGTAAGATAAGCAAAATGAAAAGACAGAAAAACACACAGCAGGTGAAGGAGCAAGATAAAAACCCACCAGACGTAACAAATGAAGAGGAAATAGGCAGTCTACTTGAAAAAGAATTCAGAATGATAGTAAAGATGATCCAAAATCTTGGAGATAGAATAGACAAAGTGCAGGAAACTTTTAACAAGGACCTAGAAGAACTAAAGAGGAAAGAAGCAATGATGAACAGCACAATAAATGAAATTAAAAATACTCTAGAAGGGATCAATAGCAGAATAACTGAGGAACAAGAACAGATAAGTGACCTGGAAGATAAAATAGTGGAAATAACTACTTCAGCGCAGAATAAAGAAAAAGGAATGAAAAGAACGGAGGACAGTCTCAGAGACCTCTGGGACAACATTAAATGCACCAACATTCAAATTATAAGGGTCCCAGAAGAAGAAGAGAAAAAGAAAGGGACTGAGAAAATATTTGAAGAGATTATAAAACTTGAAAACTTCCCTAATATGGGAAAGGAAATAGTTAATCAAGTCCAGGAAGCAAAGAGAGTCCCATACAGGATAAATCCAAGGAGAAACACACCAAGACACATATTAATCAAACTATCAAAAATTAACTACAAAGAAAACATAAAAAACAGCAAAGGAAAAACAACAAATAACACACAAGGGAATCCCCATAAGGTTAACAGCTGATCTTTCAGCAGAAACTCTGCAAACCAGAAGGGAGTGGTAGGACATATTTAAAATGATGTTGGAGAAAAACCTACAACCAAGATTACTCTACACAGCAAGGATCAGGTCCAGATTTGATGGGGAAATTAAAGACTTTACAGATGAGCAAAAGCTAAGAGAATTCCGCACCACCAAACCAGCTTTACAAAAAATGCTAAAGGAATTTCTCTAGGCAAAAAACACAAGAGAAGGAAAAGACATACAATAACAAACCCAAAATAGTTAAGAAAATGGGAATAGAAACATACATATCAAAAAGAACCTTAACTGTAAATGGATTAAATGCTCCCACCAAAAGACACACACTGGCTGAATGGATATAAAAATGAGACCCATATATATGCTGTCTACAAGAGACCCACTTCAGACCTAGGGACACATACAGACTGAAGGTGAGGGGATGGAAAAAAGATATTCCATGCAAATAGAAATCAAAAGAAAGCTGGAGTAACAATTCTCATATCAGACAAGATAGACTTTAAAATAAAGACTATTACAAGAGACAAAGAAGGACACTATATAGTGATCAAGCGATCTATCCAAGAAGAATATATAGCAATTATAAATATTTATGCACCCAACATAGGAGCACCACAATACATAAGGCAAATACTAACAGCCATAAAAGGGGAAGTGGACAGTAACACATTCATAGTAAGGAATTTTAACATCCCACTTTCACTAATGGACAGATCATCCAAAATGAAAATAACTAAGGAAACACAAGCTTTAAATGATACATTAAACAAGATGGACTTAATTGATAATTATAGGACATTCCATCCAAAAACAACAGAATACACATTTTCTCAAGTGCTCATGGAACATTCTCCAGGATAGATCATATCTTGGATCACAAACGAAGCCTTTGTGAACTGAAATCGTATCAAGTATCCTTTCCGACCACAATGCTATGAGACTAGATAACAATTACAGGAAAAGATTTGTAAAAAATACAAACACATGTAGGCTAAGCAATACACTACTTAATAACGAAGGGATCACTGAAGAAATAAAAGAGGAAATCAAAAAATACCTAGAAACAAATGACAATGGAGACATGACATCCCAAAACCTCTGGAATGCAGCAAAAGCAGTTTTAAGATGGAAGTTTATAGCAATACAATCCTACCTTAAGAAACAGGAAATATCTCAAATAAATAACCTAACCTTGCACCTAAAGCAATTAGAGGAAGAACAACAACAACAACAACAAAAAACCCAAAGTTAGCAGAAGGAAAGAAATCATAAAGATCAGATCAGAAATAAATGAAAAAGAAATGAAGGAAACGATAGCAAAGGTCAATAAAATTAAAAGCTGGTTCTTTGAGAAGATAAACAAAATTGATGAACCATTAGCCAGACTCATCAAGAAAAAAAGGGAGAAGACTCAAATCAATAGAATTAGAAATGAAAAAGGAGAAGTAACAACTGACAGTGCAGAAATACAAAAGATCATGAGAGATTACTACCAGAAACTCTATGCCAATAAAATGGACAACCTGGAAGAAATGGACAAATTCTTAGAAATGCACAAGTTGCCAAGACTGAGACAGGAAGAAAAAGAAAATATGAACAGACCAATCACAAGCACTGAAATTGAAACTGTGATTAAAAATCTTCCATCAAACAAAAGCCCAGGACCAGACGGCTTCACAGGCGAATTCTATCAAACATTTAGAGAAGAGCTAACTCCTATCATTCTCAAACTCTTCCTAAATGTAGCAGATGGAGGAACACACCCAAACTCATTCTACGAGGCCACCATCACCTTGATACCAAAACCAGAGAAAGATTTCACAAAGAAAGAAAACTACAGGCCAATATCACTGATGAAAACACATGCAAAAATCCTCAACAAAATACTAGCAAACAGAATCCAACAGCACATTCAAAGGATCATACACCATGATCAAGTGGGGTTTATTCCAGGAATGCAGGGATTCTTCAATATACACAAATCAAACAATGTGATACACCATATTAACAAATTGAAGGAGAAAAACCATATGATTATCTCAATAGATGCAGAGAATTCTTTTGACAAAATTCATCAACGATTTATGATAAATATCCTCCAGAAAGTAGGCATAGAGGGAACTTTCCTCAACATAATAAAGGCCATATATGACAAACCCACAGCCAACATCGTCCTCAAGGGTGAAAAACGAAAATCATTTCCACTAAGATCAGAACAAAACAAGGTTGCCCACTCTCACCACTACTATTCAACATAGTTTTGGAAGTTTTAGCCACAGCAATCAGAGAAGAAAAAGAAATAAAAGGAATCCAAATTGGAAAAGAAGAAGTAAAGCTGTCACTGTTTGCACATGACATGATACTATACATAGAGAATCCTAAAGATGCTACCAGAAAGCCACTAGAGCTAATCAATGAATTTGGTAAAGTAGCAGGATACAAAATTAATGCACAGAAATCTCTTGCATTCCTATACAATAATGATAAAAAATCTGAAAGTGATATTAAGAAAACAGTCCCATTTACCATTGCAATAAAAAGAATAAAATATCTAGGAATAAACCTGCCTAAGGAGATAAAAGATCTGCATGCAGAAAATTATGACACTGATGAAAGAAATTAATGACACAAATAGATGGAGAAATATACCATGTTTTTGGATTGGAAGAATCAACATTGTGAAAATGACTCTTCTACCCAAAACAATTGACAGATTCAATGCAATCCCAATCAAACTACCATTTAAATTTTTCACAGAACTAGAACAAAAATTTTCACAGTTTGTATGGAAACACAGAAGATCCCGAATAGCCAAAACAATCTTGATAACAAAAAATGGAGCTGGAGGAATCAGGCTCCATGACTTCAGATTATGCTACAAAGCTACAGTAATCAAGACAGTATGGTACTGGCACAAAAACAGAAGTATAGATAAATAGAACAGGATAGAAAGCCCAGAGATAAACCCATGCACGTATGGTCACCTTATATTTGATAAAGAAGGCAAGAATATACAGTGGAGAAAAGACAACCGCTTCAATAAGTGGTGCTGGGAAAACTGGACAGTTACATGTAAAAGTATGAGATTAGAACACTCCCTAACACCATACACAAAAATAAGCTCAAAATGGATTAAAGACATAAATGTAAGGCCAGACACTATCAAACTCTTAGAGGAAAACATAGGCAGAACACTCTATGACATAAATCAAGCAAGATCCTTTTTGACCCACCTCCTACAGAAGTGGAAATAAAACCAAAAATAAACAAATGGGACCTAATGAAACTTCAAAGCTTTTGCACAGCAAAGGAAACCATAAACAATACCAATAGACAACCCTCAGAATGGAAGAAAATATTTGCAAATGAAGTAACTGACAAAGGATTTATCTCCAAAATTTACAAGCAGCTCATGCAGCTCAATAACAAAAAAACAAACAACCCAATCCAAAAATGGGCAGAAGACCTAAATAGACATTTCTACAAAGAAGATATACAGTTTTCCAACAAACACATGAAGAATGTTCAACATCATTAATCATTAGAGAAATGCAAATCAAAACTACAATGAGATATCATTTCACACCTGTCAGAATGGCCATCATCAAAAAATCTAGAAATAATAAATGCTGGAGAGAGTGTGGAGAAAAGGGAGCACTCTTGCACTGCTGGTGGGAATGTATATTGATACAGCTACTATGGAGAACAGTATGGAGGTTCCTTAAAAAACTACAAATAAAACTACCATATGACCCAGCAATCCCACTACTGGGCCTATACCCTGAGAAAACCATAATTCAAAAAGGGTCATATACCAAAATGTTCATTGCAGCTCTATTTACAATATCCAGGAGATGGAATCAACCTAAGTGTCCATCATCGGATGAATGGATAAAGAAGATGTGGGACATATATACAATGGAATATTACTCAGCCATAAAAAGAAATGAAATTGAGTTATTTGTAGTAAGGTGGATGGACCTAGAGTCTGTCATACAGAGTGAAGTAAGTCAGGAAGAGAAAATCAAATACCGTTTGCAAACACATATATATGGAATCTAAGAAAAAACAACAACAAAAAAACACAAAAAATTGTCATGAAGAACCTAGGGGTAAGACAGGAATAAAGACACAGACCTACTAGAGAATGGACTTGAGGATATGGGGAGCGGGAAGGGTAAGCTGTGACAAAGTGAGATAGTGGCATGGATGTATATACACTACCAAACGTAAAATAGATAGCTAGTGGGAAGCAGCCACATAGCACAAGGAGATCAATTCGGTGCTTTGTGACCACCTAGAAGGGGGGGAATAGGGAGGGTGGAAAGGAGGGTGATGCAAGAGGGAAGAGAAACGGAAGCATAAGTATATGTATAACAGATTCACTTTGTTATAATGCAGAAACTAACACACCATTGTAAAATAATTATACTCCAATAAAGATGTTTAAAAAAAATCCAACAAAGAAGAGCCTGAGAAAGGTAAATGAGTTAATTATTAATCATAACAATAAAGGTTAACTCATAATGTGATGATGCTCATAAAAATCCTTTAAAATATTGCCATTAATAGGCATTTATCTTAGTGGGCCCAGATTTTAGAAATATTCTGACATCAATGCAGAAAAAGGAATATCCTGATCCAGTCAGCCCCCTTCAATTGACTCCTATTTTCTGGTAATAATAGATTCATCGCAAAAATATTTTTGTGAGTCCAAAGGGTAAATAACATTATTTTCATGATGGCAAGTTATTAAAAACATATGCATATATTGAATTACAAATATAAAATAAACCCCAAATTCACATGAATTTTAAAGATAAAATTTGAAATAACAAATAATTTCATTCTTAACAGAGGGTCATTGTAAGCAAAACCCCCATTCTTTCCTTCTCTGCAGTTCACGGATATTTTCATGAAAATTTTGAAGTTGTATTTTTCCAACATAATATTTATCTTGTTGTCTTATAATTATTTGTTCATGACTATCTTCCTCTTATATGAATTCCTTCAAGGATGTGGATGAAATTGCTTGTCTCTGTATAGTCAGTACCTAGCATATAGCCTGAAAAATGCCTGTCCATCCCTAGGCGATTATGTTTGGTACCACATGACTCTCTGCCACTTTATATATATGTCACTCTGCCACTTTTATTTTATTTATTTATTTATTTATTTATTTACGTACTTACTTATTTATTTATTTTAACATGTTTATTGGAGTTTAATTGCTTTACGTTGTTGTGTTAGTTTCTGCTGTATAACAAAGTGAATCAGCTATAAGTATACATATATCCCCATATCCCCTCCCTCTTGCATCTTCCTCCCATCCTCCCTCTCCCACCCCTCTAGGTGGTCACAAAGCACGAAGCTGGTCTCCCTGTGCTATGCAGCTCTTTCCCACTAGCTATCTCTTTTACATTTGGTAGTGTATATATTTCAGTGCCACTCTCTCACTTCTTCCCAGCTTACTATTCCCCTTCCCCATGTCCTCAGTCCATTCTCTACATCTGTGTCTGTATTCCTGTTTTGCTCCTAGGTTCTTCAGAACCATTTATTTTTCTTTAGATTGCATTTATATGTGTTAGCATATGGTATTTGTTTTTCTCTTTCTGACTTACTTCATTCTTCATGACAGACTCTAGGTCCATCCACTTCACTACAAATAACTCAGTTCCATTTGTTTTTATGGCTGAGTAATATTCCATTGCATATATGTGCCACATCTTCTTCATCCGTTCATCTGTTGATGGACACTTACCTTGCTTCCATGTCCTGGCTATTGTATACAGTTCTGCAATGAAAATTGTGGTACATGTCTCTTTTTGTATTATGGTTTTCTTAGGGTATATCTTTTTCCATCCCCTCACTTTCAGTCTGTATGTGTCCCTAGGTCTGAAGTGGGTCTCTTGTACACAGCATATATACTGGTCTTGTTTTTGTATCCATTCAGCCAGTCTATGTTTTTTGGTTGGAATATTTTATCCATTTACAGTTAAGGTAATTATCAATATGTATTGATTTTTTAAATCAATACAATCCTATTACCATTTTCTTAATTGTTTTGGGCTTGTTATTATAGGTCTTTTCTTTCTCTTGTGTTTCCTGCCTAGAGAAGTTCCTTTGGCATTTGTTGTACAGCTGGTTTGGTGGTGCTAAATCCTCTAAGCTTTTGCTTGTCTCTAAAGTTTTTAATTTCTCCATTGAATCTGAATGGCATCCTTGCTGAGTAGAGTAATCTTGGTTGTAGGTTTTTCCCTTTTATCACTTCCAATATGTCCTGCCACTCCCTTCTGGCTTGCAGAGTTTCTGCTGAAAGCTCAGCTGTTAACCTTAAAGGGATTCCATTGTATATTATTTGTTGTATTTCCCGTGCTGCTTTCAATATTTTTTCTTTGTATTTAATTTTTGATAGTGTGACTAATACGTGTCTTGGTGTGTTTCTCCTTGGATTTATCCTGTATGGGACTCTGCGCTTCTTGGAACTGATTGACTATTTCCTTTCCTATATTAAGGAAGATTTCAACTATAATATCTTCAAACATTTTCTCAGCCTCTTTTTTTTTTCTCTTCTTCTTCTGGGACCCCTATAATTCAAATGTTAGTGTGTTTAATATTGTCCCAGAGGTCTCTGAGACTGTCTTCAATTTTTTGCATTCTTTTTTCTTTATTCTGCTCTGTTGTAGTTATTTCCACTATTTTATCTTCCAGGTCACTTATCCGTTCTTCTGCCTTGGTTATTCTGCTATTGATTACTTCTAGAGAATTTTAAATTTCATTTATTGTGTTGTCCATCATTGTTTGTTTGCTTTTTAGTTCTTCTAGGTGTTTGTTAAACGTTTCTTGTATTTTCTCCATTCTATTTCCAAGATGTTGGATCATCTTTACTATCATTACTATGAATTCTTTTTCAGGTAGACTGCCTATTTCCTCTTCATTAATTTGGTCTGGTGGGTTTTTACCTTGCTTCTTCATCTGCTGTGTGTTTCTCTGTCTTCTCATTTTGCTTAACTTACTGTGTTTGGGGTCTCTCTTTCGCAGGCTCTAGGTTCGTAGTTTCCATTGTTTTTGGTGCCTGCCCCAGTGGGTAAGGTTGGTTCAGTGTGTTGTGTAGGCTTCCTGGTGGAGGAGACTTGTGCCTATGTTCTGGTGGATGAGGCTGTATCTTGTGTTTTTGGTGGGCAGCACCAAGTCTGGTGTTGTGTTTTGGTGTGTCTCTGAACTTATTATGATTTTAGGCAGCTTCTCTGCTAATGGATGGGGTATGTTCCTGTCTTGCTAGTTGTTTAGCATGGGGTGTCCAACACTGGAGATTCCTGGTCATTGAGTGGAGCTTGGTCTTAGCATTGAGATGGAGATCTCTGGGAGAATTCTTGCCGATTGATGTAACATGGGGCCTGGAGGTCTCTGCTGGTCCAATGTCCTGAAGTTGGTTCTCCCACCTCTGAGGCTCATGCCTGACACCCAGCCGGAGTACCAAAACCCTGTCAGCCACACAGCTCAGAAGAAAAGGGAGAAGAAAAAAGAAAGAAGGAAAAAATAAAATAAAATAAAGTTATTGAAATAAAAATTTAAAAAATATTATTAAAATAAAAACAAAAAAATGTAATTAAAAATAAAAGAAGAGAGCACCCAAACAAATCCACCAATGATAACAAGCACCAGAAACTAAACTGAGGTAAACATATAAATCAGAAACTAGTCAGCCACATACAGAAAACCCTGAGTCTACTGTTGCTTCCAAAGTCTGCTGCCTCAATTTTGGGATGGTTTGTCATCTATTCCGGTATTCCACAAATGCAGGGTACATCCAGTTGATTGTGGAGATTTAATGCACTGCTTCTGAGCCTCAAAGATAAATTTCCCTTTCTCTTCTTTGTTCTCACAGCTCCTGAGGTTCTGTGTTGGATTTGGCCCTGCTTCTGTATGTAGGTCACCCTGTGCTGTCTGTTCTTTGTCCATACAGGACGAGGTTAAAGGAGTGGCTGATTAGGGGCAGGCTCTGGCTCATGACTCAGGTCATGGGGGTAGGAGGGGTATGGAATGCAGGGTGAGCCTGCGGCAGCAGAGGCCCCCATGATGTTACAATAGGCTGAGGCGTGCCTTGAGTTCTCCCAGGGAAGATGTCCCTGGATCACGGTACCCTGGCAGTGGGGGGCTTCCCAGTCTCCCGGGAGGGGAGATATGGCTAGTGACCTGTGCTTGCACACAGGATTCTTGGTGGCTGAAGCAACAGCATTAGCGTTTCATGCCTGTCTCTAGTGTCAGCGCTGATAGCCACGTCTCATGCCAGTCTCTGAAGCTCATTTAGTCTTTGTTCTGAATCTCCTCTCCTCGTGCACCCCAAAACAATGTTCTCTTGCTTCTTAGGCAGGTCCAGAGATTTTCCTGCACTCCCTCCCAGCTAGCTGTGGCACAGTATCCTCCTACAGGCTGTGTTCATGCAGCCAACCCCAGCCCTCTCCCTGGCATCCGACCTCCGAAGCTGGAGCCTCAGCTCCCAGTCCCCACTTGCCCAGGCAGATGAGCAGACAAGCCTCTCAGGCTGGTGAGTGCTGGTCGGCACTGATCCTCTGTGCGGGAGTCTATCCACTTTGCTCTCTGCACCCCTTTTGCTGTGCTTTCCTCCATGGCTCTGCAGCTTCCCCCCAACACACCCCTTGTCTCTGCCAGTGAAGGGCCTTCCTAGTGTGTGGAAACATTTCCTCCTTCACAGGTCCCTCCCAGATGTGTAGGTCCTGTCCCTATTCTTTTTGTCTCTTTTTTCCTTTATTCTTTTGACCTACCCTGGTATGTAGGGATTTTCTTGCCTTTCTGGAAGTCTGAGGTCTTCTGCCAGCATTCAGCAGGTGTTCTGTAGAAGTTGTTCCACATGTAAATGTATTTTTGATGTATTTGTGGGGAGGAAGGTGATCTCCATGACTTACTCCTCTGCCACCTTAAAAGTCCTCCCTACCACTTTGATTTTACCTTTTATCTGTCACATTACATATATATACACAGATATACATATATATATACACATACATGTATATACACACTCACACAGACACACATAAAAATATCAGAAAATAAAGATTTTATCAGACATAAACCATTAGCACATTGTTTGGATTTTCTTTTTACAGTTCTTTTGTGATAAATATTTATTTGCTTAAATAAAATTGTGTGATAAGATTATTAGATGTAAGGAGGCAGTCTTTGAATTGGCTTCTCAACACATGTTCCAAATCCTTCCTACTCTTACCTCCTGTGATGTTGATGCTGGAAAATTAAAACTACAGTTCCCAGCCTCTCTTGCAGCTAAAGGTCGGGATGTAACTGATTTCATTCATCTGTGGTATGAAACTTGATGTGGAGCAAAACCCACTGCATGTGGGGCATCTGTTCACTGGCCTGGGTTGTGCTGGAAACAGGGTGGTTTGCAATCTGCAGTAGCAGTAGCAGCTTTCTTTCCTACTTGTGACATAAGCAGAATAGTTCCAGTGGCTGAGTTTTTCCTGGAAGCTCAGCCTACAGCCTGCTCCTCTAGACCTTTCAATGATTTTGTAAACATCTTATTAGTCTACAGGATGTTTGCAATTGAACTATGAACAAAAGAGTGTAATAGTGTGTGTTTTGATTGAGAGTAACTCTGTTTTAAAGTCAAGTTTATAAAATTCTAATAATAAAAATCCAGTATAATATCTGGAGATCAGTCCTCAAATAACCTTTTCTGAAATGTAGCTTAACATAAAGATGGATGTTAAAACCTTATGAGCATATGTAATTTCATGTGCTAAGGTTTATTAGCTAAACATGTATGCTTTCCAAGTTCATTTTATATTCATGTCAAAAAACTGGTTTCATTTACATTATTTCCCCAAAACAAATTAGAAGAGACTGTGTCTGTTAAAGAAGAGTAGACTAATAGCAAGATGTGTTATCTAACTTCCTGACAGTGAAGAATGAGCCAGGAAATTGAGAGAAAAAGTAAGAGCAAAGAAAGTTTAATAGTCTGGTCCATTAGTATAGGTCAGGGGGAACTACACTGGCAACAGCCTCTAGGACATCACTTACAATACAACAAATGCAGATGCCCTTAAAATGGTGACACCAAATCAAGGGGGAGAGTTTTAAATTATGTTGCCCTTTCCCTCTTTAATAACAGGGAAGTCTGATGTCCAGCAACTATGTGTTCTATCCTCCCCTAGCTTCTTGTCCCCCAGGTTCAAAGTGAGGACAGTGGCAGGGACCCAGAGAGAGTTTCGTTTGTGAAGGGATCTCACATCCCCTATCCATGGCTTGTTGTATCCCACAGCATACAAGGACATGAAGAGTTGCTTTAGAGGCTTATGCAAGGCCACTGTGCTCTTACTGGCAACATCACATCAGTAGACCACTTTGGTTTTACATTTTATCTATCACATCGACCTTCTCATCTGGGGCAATGGCATAATGGAGCACAAGAAAAAGATGAAAAGGAGCAATGTGGACAATTTGAACAATTCCATTTGGTGTTCTTACCTTGTGGCCTCATTGATACTTGCACAAGGATAGAAATAAAGCATGAAAATCAAATTTCTCTGGAGAGGTTGAGAGGGAAGGTTGGGAAAAAGAGGGAAAATGCCTTAAGTTTTGTATGAATTTTGATTCCAGCATTTTACTCTTGAGGGAAAATAACAGTAAATTTTTTTTCTTTTCCAATTAGAAGAGGTTGTTTGATTTCAACCCCCTTCCCTAATGGCAGACCCTCAAGAAAGAGGCAGAATTTATCAATTCTGGAAAGACCTAAGGTGAGGAGTTTGTAAAACTCTCTGGCAAGCTAAATACACACACACATATACACACACACATGAATTGCATGCCACAGAAAGATATAAGTCTAAAGAAGAATTATTAGAATTTCTCCAAGCAATGTCTCCAGAAATCTACCATGAGAAACATGTGCTCTCCCTGATCTAAACAATATCTTCCAGATCAACCATACCTCACTCGAAGTACTATAAGAAATTTTTCCAGAGGTTGTCTCTAAATATTATGGTGACATGCTGATAAATGAAATTTATAATGTAAATATCATCATGGCAGTACCTAAAGCTAAATGTGATGAAGCCGTTTCACTGAACAAGCACCAAGACACTGCTCTCACTAACATCATAGGTTGTATCAAGAAACTACCCTTCATCTGCTTCAGTAATCTACAGAAGCTTTTCTCCAAAAGGTAACACTGACTTCATGTCCTTAGAAGTGGGAGAGACTGCAAATTCAAACTGATAGAAACAATTGGAGGTGAAACTGTGCTCAGAACCTTTTTAATATATAGAATTCCACTGTGAATAAAAAACCATGAATTCCTGCTGATGTTACCAGAAACAAAATAATCTTTCCCTTTCCAACACCCCTTCACCTCTCCTTGGTATTGTGGCCTATGCAGGGGGTCAGCCCTTGCCACCTTTCCCAATCATCTCTCCTGGCTCTTTCCTCTTGGATTTAACAGTGCATCAGGACAGCTGTGTAGGAAGTCACAAAAGGAACTATTAGCAACATTTGTTCCTGAGAACAAGAGAGTTCAAAGTCCTTGGTTTTATTTAACAGCAGAAAAAGAGAATGATCTACTATATCGTAGTTCTTCCTTCCATAAAGAAGCACACTTTAAACCTGACACAACTCTTGTTGAATTAATTGCTGCTACTGCTTGCCTATTTTTTTCATGCCAAACCAATGAGCTTTGAAGATCATTTGAAAGCCCAGGGAACTTGTTTGAAGGATCCAAAGCACAGGAATCTCTTGGGGAACCATCTTCAAAATTTTAGCAAGAAGTAGGGTGAGCAGGGCACCCATAAGAAAAAGCATCCTAGGATGGGGTGTTAAAGGACAAACAGGGTGAAGGAAGGCAGAAAAAAGCATGTAACAAGTTTTTAGAACTTAAGCAGAGTGAGGAAAGCATCAACATGAGAGGAGGGGTGGTGGTTATGAGAGTTTGATTACACATGGGAGATTGATCAAATAAGTAAATACATTAAGGGTAATGGAAGCCAGATTTCTCATCATTAGAGAAGGGAGTTTCAAATATGGAAAGGGAGAAAACAAGAATAAACTCAAGTGTTAGATTGAAAATGGAGGTATTGATATGAATTCATCATGTTTCTTGACACAATGGGGTTATGTCCAATAAATCAATTATAAGTTGAAAATACTGTAAGTTGAAAATGCATTTAACACACCTAACCTACCAAACGACATAACTTTGGCTAGCCTACCTTCAACATGCTCAGAACAATTACATTATCCTACAGTTGGGCAAAAATCACCTAAAACATAGCCTATTTTATAACAAAATGTTGAGTATCTCATGTATTTATTGAATATCGTACTGAAAGTGAAGAACAGAATGGTTGTTTGGGTACAGAATGGTTGTAAGTGTATATTTGTTTACCCTTGTGATTATGTGGATCACTGTGGCTGCCCAGCGCCAGGAGAGAGTATCACTCTCCTGGGGGGAAGATCAAAATTCAAAATATGGTTTCTATTGAATGTGTATCACTTTTGCAACATTGTAAAGTTAAAAAAATGTAAGTTGAACCACTGTAAGTTGGGGGCCATCTGTACAGAAATAAATATAGATGTAAATGTGTCTTGATGTGTGAACATCTTACTTGTCTCCTGAGAGGACCTGAGAACAGCAGCACAGCAAGAGCAATGAGCAAACATAGAAAACAATGCTTGGCTTCTAACTGCCATTCTTCACTAAAGGGATCCGGGGATCTATAAGTTTTAGGACCAGGGCTGGGGCAGGGAAAGTATAATGTGAGTCTGGATCACCTTTGATTATTCAGACAATTGCCAGAACCTGAATGGGGTTTGTTAATTTTCTAATGTTGACAGTTTATTGTGGTTATATAAAAGAAAGCTCTAGTTTGTAAGATATACATGCTAAATTAGACAGCAGTGATGGGAATGATGCTGACAACTTACTCTCAAATGGTGCAGGGGCAAAAGTTATTTGTACTGTACTTGCTATTTTTAGATTAATTAAAAATAAGAAAATTAAAGCTGTAAGAATAGAAGTGTACACCAATCCCAATCCTCTGTGTACTTTCTTGATCTCCATTTTAAGAATTTTCTATGGTGAGAGGCAAATGGTATATTTATAAGAAATTAAGTTTTTACATGAATAATTTATTAATTTTTGATGTTGGGCAATTATTGAATTACTCTAACCAGGAGTGACAAAATTTAGAATGAGACACTGAGGAAGGATATAAATATAGTTAAACTAGGGCATTGGTGGCTTGTTTTCAAAAGCTCTCATTTTAGTTTTGTTCCTACAGCTTAAATTGCTTTAATACTTTGGGGAAATAAGGGAATACAAAAAAGGCAGTCTTCCCAAGTGACTATCCCTGGAAGAAGGGCCAAGAAGAACATTAATCTGTATAAATGAATTCTAGTTGTTTGAACAGAGTTAGAAAAGGAAAATACTGCAAAGATAGGTTTCTCCGAGGTTAGGGGCAGTACACATGGTATGAGGCTTGGCCTCATTACTTGCTACAATGAGAAGAGTCAAGACCCTCAATTTGGATGAAGATATGCCTTATAAACTTATAAATCTGAGTTTGTTGTAAAATCAGGAAATTCCTGTATAATTCAGTTGAGAACTAAACTGTTTCTTCCCTCTTTAAATGCATGCAGAGCATAAAGTTTCTCTTTTAAGTCTGGAAAGCTAAAAATACAAAGATACAAAGGAGGGAAATTTTACTAGTGTATGTATCTATGTATTCACTGAGAATAGATAGAGGAGCAGACATAAGAGGGTCAGGCAGCAAGTGTGACCTGAAAGGCTCTTCAAATTCATAGGTAGTGCAAGTATCTTCTAATAACAAAGTATTCCTAATTCCTTCCTCCTGTCTCATGTATCACTGCTGTCATTCATTTCACTTATACATAAACTATAATCATTGAATACATTGTTGCTATTATTATTTTAAAACTATTATCTGTTAGATCAATTAAGAGTAAGAAAAATAAAACCTTTTCTATTACCTTCACTTATTACTTCCCTAATGCGTTTTTTCTTTATGTAGATCCAAGATTCTAACTATATGTTTCCTTCTGAACCTCTTTTAACATTTAAATTCTTTATTTCTCATTCACTTCTGAAAGTTAATTTCTGAGATACAGAATTAGAGGTTGATAATTTTTCTCTCAACTCTTCAAATATTTCACTTCATAATTTTTTGCTTGCATAGTTTCAAGTGAAATCAAATGTGATTTTTAATCTTTGCTCCTCTTTACATAAGATACCAACCCCCTCCTTGTCCCAGCTTCTTTCAAGGTTTTTTTTACTATCTTTGATTTTCTGTACTTTGAATATGATATGCCTTCATGGAATTTGGGGAACATTAATCCTGCTTGATATTCTCTGAGCTTCCTAGATATTTTGTTTGGTGTCTAATATTAATTTGAGCAAAATTCTCAATGGTGAATGAGAATTGTACCGTAGCCATGTCTAAGCTACTGAGCCCATGTCTCCTTCATTTCAGTTACAATTTAAAAAATTTTTTTAACCTTCTTTTTATTCTTTCTTAAAATTTCCATCTCTCTGTTTACATTATTCATTTGTTCTTGCATGTTTTCTACTTTTTCCTTTGGAGCCCTTAGACTATTAATCATAGTTGTTTTAAATTTAGAGTTGATAATTCTAACAGGTGTGACATGTCTGAATTTGGTTCATATGTTTGCTGTGTCTCTTCAAACTGTGTTTTCTTGCCCTTAGTAAGCCTTGTAATTTTTTTTATTGAAAAGGGCCAGACATGAACTGTAGGATGAAAGTAACAATAATGTGGTGGTAAGATATGGGGGGAGTGGGGAAGCATTCTATGGTCCTATGATTAGGTTTCCATCCTTCAGTGAATCTGTGCCCCTGGGTTATGACCTTCATCAGTGCTTATTATTTTTCCCCCTTCCCCCTTGGGGGGACAGTACAATTAGAGGGGGCTGGAGTTGGGATTTTCCCTTCCCTCAGGTCAGTTAGGTTGTGATGAAAACCCCATAAGTTATGTTCTGATAAAATAGATTCTCTTTAAGGAAGGCCTTGTTATGAAGAATACAACCCTCTGGTGTATTTCAAAAAGGTTACTTTCTGCTCCTCTAATCAGAAGTATGAGGAATTATTCTCCAATCTGGATTGTGAGAACCTGGTAGAGCTCCTGGATATAAAACTCACAGAAGTGTGGGGTTCCCATAAGACTTGCATCCCCACTCCCCAGAATTTTTAACTCTCAGACTGGTCCACACTGAGCCTCCAGAAAGTAATCAATTACAGTTTAGGTCTTACTGCCTCAGTACTAGTTCCTGTGGGGGTTCCTCTTTATGGCATTCTGCTCCAATAAGTTGTGATTCTCTGCATTTGCCTAACTGTCTCTCCAATTTGGGATGCAGCAGTTTGCCCTGTAATCTCAATTCTCTGATGGATCTAAGAAGACTTGATTTTTAGTTTATTCAACGTTTTACTACTAGTTAGGATTGAGTGACAACTTCCAAGCTTCATACATGCCAGATGAGAAACCTAAGTCTTGTGTCTTTTTTGTAGAAGAATCAGTGAAAAAGCTACTAGAACAAATAAGTGAATTTAACAAGACCCCAAGATACAAGGTCACATAGAAAAATCAGTTGTATTTCCATACAGTAGCAAGAAGCAGAATAAAAATTAAATTTAATGCCACTTACAAATATCAAAAAATACAAAGGGCTTCCCTGGTTGCGCGGTGGTTGAGAGTCCACCTGCCGATGCAGGGGACACGTGTTCATGCCCTGGTCCAGGAAGATCCCACATGCCATGGAATGGCTGGGCCCATGAGCCATGGCCACTGAGCCTATGCGTCTGGAGCCTGTGTTCTGCAATGGGAGAGGCCACAACAGTGAGAGACCTGCATACTGCAAAAAAAACCCAAAACAAACAAACAAAAAAACTTACAGTTAAAGTTAATAAAATATGTTTAAGACATGTACACAGAAAACTATAATCTATTGCTAGAAGAAATTAAAGAAGAACTAAATAAATTGTAGGGATATACCATTTCATGGAAAAGAATGACAGAATTAAATACATGTATAGTTCTAGTATAATCCCACTGCTAAGACTGACATCTTAACACGCTATTATTGCAGAAAGATAAGTTACTTCTAAAATGTATATGGTATACTGTTAACTTCCTTGCAGATGGGAAGACATGGAGTTCACGTCTCCCCACAACTAGGGCACCTGCTGGATGCTGGTGGGGGACCTCAACACCTAAGGAGATGGGAGGAAACCCTCAGTGACCAGGATCATGGTTCATGAGCCGGGGTTTGGGCCTGAGCTCCTGTGGTAGGTGATCTGAGTCCAAACCACGGGACTAATAGAGAACCTCAGACTCTAGGGAATATTCATTGGAGTGAGGTCACCCAGAGGTCCTCATCTCAGCACCAAGACAAGGCTCTACCCAACAGCCTACAAATTTCAGTGCTGAAAACTTCAGGCCAAACAAGAAGTAAACAAAGGAACACAATCCCAGCCATCAAAAAAAAAAAAAGTAGGATGATGAAAAACTATGTCATAGGTGAAGGAGGAAGGTAAAAACATACAAGACCAAATAAATGAGAGGAAATAGGTAACCTACCTGAAAAAGAATTCAGAGTAATGACAATAAAGATGATACAGAATCTCAGAAATGCAGTGGAAGCACAGATTGAGAAAATACAAGACATCTTTAACAAAGATCCAGAAGAAATGAAAAACAAAAAAGAGAGATGAACAAGACAATAACTGAAATAAAAGATACACTAGAAGGAATCAATAACAGAATAACTGAAGCAGAAGAACGAATAAGTGAGCTGGAAGACAGAATTGTGAAGATAACTGCTGAGGAGCAGAATAAAGAAAAAAGAATGAAGAAAATTGAAGACAATCTCAGAGACCTCTGGGACAATATTAAATGTACCAACATTTGAATTATAGGGATCAAAGAAGAAGAAGAGAAAAAGAAAGGGTCTGAGAAAATATTTGAAGAGATTATAGTGGAAAACTTCCCTAACATGGGAAAGGAAATAGTCACCCAAGTCCAGGAATCATAGAGAGTACCAAAGAAGATAAACCATAGGAGAAACACACCAAGGCACATATTAATCAATCTAACAAAAATTAAATTCAAAGAAAAATATTAAAAGCAGAAAGGGAAAAACAACAAATAACATACAAGGGAATCCCCATAAGGTTATCAGCTGAAACTCTGCAGGCCAGAAGGGAGTGGCAGGATGTACTTAAAGTGATGAAAGGGAAAAACCTACAACCAAGATTACTCTACCCAAGATTACTCTCATTCAAATTTGATGGAGAAATCAAAAGTTTTATGGACAAGCAAAACCTAAGAGAATTCAACACCATCAAACCAACTTTACAACAAATGCTAAAGGAACTTCTCTAACCGGGCAACACAAGAGAAGAAAGGGCCCACAAAAACAAACCCAAAACAATTAAGAAAATGGAATAGGAACACACATATTGATAATAACCTTGAATGTAAATGGATTAAATGCTCCAAACTAAAGACACAGATGGGGTAAATGGAAACAAAACAAGACCCATATATATATATATATATATATATATATATATATATATATATATATATATATATATATATATATATGCTGTCTACAAGAGACCCACTTCAGACCAAGGGACACATACAGATTGAAAGTGAAGGGATGGAAAAAGATATTCCATGCAAATGGATATCAAAAGAAAGCTGCAGTAGCAATACTTATATCAGATAAAAAAGACTTTAAAATAAAGACTTCTACAAGATATAAGGAAAGACACTACACAGTGATCAAAAGATCAATCCAAGAAGAAGATGTAACAATTATAAATATTTATGCACCCAATAGGAGCACTTCAATATATATGGCAAATGCTAACAACCATAAAAGGGGAAATCAACAGTAACACAATAATAGTAGGGGACTTTAACACCCCACTTACACCAATGGATGGATCACCCAAACAGAAAATAAATAAGGAAACACAAGCTTTAAATGACAAAACAGACCAGATAGATGTAATTGATATTTCTTGGACATTCCACTCGAAAGTGGCAGAATACATTTTCTTCTCAAGTGCACATGGAACATTCTCTAGGATAGACCATATGTTGGGTCACAAATCAAGCCTTGGAAAATTTAAGAAAATTGAAATCATATCAAGCATCTTTTCTGACAGCAACACTATGAGATTAGAAATCAATTACAGGAAAAAAAACTGTAAAAAACACAAACACATGAAGGCTAATCAATATGATATTAAATAACCAAGAGATCACGGAAGAAGTCAAAGAGGAAATAAAAACATACATAGAAACAAGTGACAATGAAAACACGACAACCCAAAACCTATGGGATGCAGCAAAAGCAGTTCTAAAAGGGAAGTTTATAGCAATACAATCTCACCTGAAGAAACAAGAAAAATCTCAAAGAAAAACATCTAACCTTACACTCAAAGCAAAGAGAGAAAGAAGAACAAAGGAAACACAAAGTCAGTAGAAGGAAAGATACTATAAAGATCAGAGCAGAAATAAGTGAAATAGAAACAAAGAAAACAATAGTAAAGATCAATAAAATTAAAAGGTGGTTTTTTGAGAAGATAAACAAAATTGATAAACCGTTAGACTCATTAGGGAAAAAAAGGAGAGGATGCAAATCAATAAAAGTAGAAATGAAAAAGGAGAAATTACATCTGACACCGTAGAAATACAAGGATTATAAGAGATTACTACAAACAACAGTATGTGAATAAAATGGACAACCTCAAAGAAATGGACAAATTCTTGGAAAGGTACAATTTTGCAAGACTGAACCTGGTAAAATGAGAAAATATAAACCGACCTAACATAAGTAATGAAATTGAAACTGTAATTTAAAATCTTCCAAAAAACAAAAGTCTAAGACTATATGGCTTCACAGGCAAATTCTATGACACATTCAGAGAAGAGCTAACACCTATCCTTCTCAAACTCTTCCAAAATATAGCAGAGGGAGGAACACTCCCAAACACATTCTATGAGGCCACCATCACCATGATACCAAAACCAGACAAAGATGTCACAAAAAAAGAAATCTATAGGCCAATATCACTGATGAATATAGATACAAAAATCCTCAACAAAATACTAGCAAGCAAAATCCAACAGCACATTAAATGGATCATACAGCATGATCAAGTGACGTTTATCCTAGAAATGCAAGAATTCTTCAATATACTCAAGTCAATGAATGTGATACACCATATTAACAAATTGAAGGATAAAATCCATATGATAATCTCAATAAATGCAGAAAAAGCTTTTGACAAAACTCAACACCCATTTATGATAAAAACCCTCCAAAAGTAGGCATAGAGGAAAGTTACCTCAACATAATAAAGGCCATATATGACAAACCTACAGCCAATATCATTCTTAATGGTGAAAAACTAAAACCATTTCCACAAAGATCAGGAACAAGACAAGGTTGCCCACTGTCACCACTATTATTCAACATAGTTTTGAAAGTTGTAACCACCACAATCAGAGAAGAAAAATAAATAAAAGGAATCCAAATCGGAAAAGAAGTAAAACTGTCACTGCTTGCAGATGACATGATACTATACATAAAGAATCCTAAAAATGCTACCAGAAAACTACTAGAGCTAATCAATGAATTTTGTAAAGTAGCGGGATACAAAATTAATGCACAGAAATCTCTTGCATTCCTATACATTTATGATGAAAAATCTGAGAGAGAAATTAAGGAAGCACTCCCATTTACCACTGCAGCAAAAAGAATAAAATACCTAGGAATAAACCTACCTAAGGAGAAAAAAGACCTGTATGCAGAAAACTATAAGACACTGATGAAATAAATTAAAGATGATACAAACAGATGGAGAGATATACCATGTTCTTGGATTGGAAGAATCAACATTGTGAAAATGACTCTACTACCCAAAGCAACCTACAGATTCAATTTAATCCCTATCAAACTACCAATGGCATTTTTCACAGAACTAGAACAAAAAATTTCACAATTTGCATGGAAACTCAAAAGACTAAGAATAGCCAAAGAAATCTTGAGAAAGAAAAATGGAGCTGGAGGAATCAGGCTCCCTGACTTCAGACTATACTACAAAGCTACAGTCATCAAAACAGTATGGTACTGACACAAAAACAGAAATATAGATCAATGGAACAGGGTAGAAAGCCCAGAGTGAAACCCACACACATATGGTCACCTTATCTTTGATAAAGCAGGCAAGAGTATACAATGGACAAAAGACAGCCTCTTGAATAGGCAGTGGTGGGAAAATTGGACTGCTACATGTAAAAGAATGAAATTAGAACACTCCCTATCACCATACACAACAATAAACTCAAAGTGGATTAGAGACCTAAACGTAAGGCCAGACACTATAAAACTCTTAGAGGAAAACATAGGTAGCACATTCTATGACATAAATCACAGCAAGATGCTTTTTGACCCACCTTCTAGAGAAATGGATATAAAAACAAAACTAAAGAAATGGGACCTAATGAAACTTAAAAACTTTTGCACAGTAAAGGAAACCATAAACAAGATGAAAAGACAACTCTCAGAATGGAAGAAAATATTTGCAAATGAAGCAACTGACAAAGGATTAATCTTCAAAATTTACAAGCAGCTCATGCAGCTCAATATCAAAAAAAGAAACAACCCAATCCAATAATGGGCAGAATATCTAAATAGACATTTCTCCAAAGAAGACATACAGATGGCCAAGAAACACATGAAAGGATGCTCAACATCACTAATCATTAGAGAAATGCAAATCAAAACTACAAGGAGGTATCACCTCACAGAGGTCAGAATGGCCATCATCAAAAAATCTACAAACAGTAAATGCTGGAGAAGGTGTGGAGAAAAGGGAACCCTCTTGCACTATTGGTGGTAATGTAAATTGATAGCCTCTATGGAGAACAGTATGGAGGTTCCTTTTAAAACTAAAAATACAACTACAATATGACCCAGCAATCCTACTACTTGGCATATACCCTGAGAAAGCCATAATTGAAAAAGAGTCATGTATCACAATGTTCATTGCAACACTCTTTACAATACCCAAGACATGAAAGGAACCTAAGTGTCCATCAACAGATGAATGGATAAAGAAGATGTGGCACATATATACAATGGAATATTACTCAGCCATAAAAAGAAATGAAACTGAATTATTTGTAGTGAGGTGGATGGACTTAGAGTTTGTCATACATGGTGAAGTAAGTCAGAAAGAGAAGATCAAATACCGTATGCTAACAGATATATATGGAATCTAAAAAAAAAACCCCAAAAAACAAAAAAACGGTTTTGATGAACCTAGGGCCAGGACAGGAATAAAGACACAGACATAGAGAATGGACTTGAGGACACGGGGAAGGCGAAGGGTAAGCTGGGACGAAGTGAGAGAATAGCATTGACCTATATATACTACCAAACATAAATTAGATAGCTAGTGGGAGGCAGCTGCATAGCACAGGTAGATCAGCTTGCTGCTTTGTGACCACCTAGAGGGGTGGGATAGGGAGTGTGGTAGGGGATATGGAGATATATGTATACGTATAGCTGATTCACTTTTTTATACAGCAGCAACTAACACAACAATGTAAAGCAATTATACTCCAATAAACATGTTTAAAAAAAAACCAACTAGTCATTAAAAAAAAATGGGCAGAGAAACTAAGTAGTTTTTCTCAAAAGAAGACATACAGATGACCAACAGACACATGAAAAGACGTTCAACATCACTAATCATCAGGGAAATACAAATCAAGACCACAATGTAATGTCACCTCAAACCTGTTAGAATGGCTATTATCATAAAGACAAGAAATAACAAATGCTGGTACATATGTGGAGAAAAAGGAACCCTGGTGGACTGTTGGTGGGAATGTAAATTGGTGCAGCCACTATGGAAAACAGTATGGAGGTTCCAAAAATTTTTTAAATAATAGTATCATATGATCCAATAGTCCCACATCTGTGTATATATCCATAGGAAGTGAAAATGTAATATCAAAGAGATATCTTCAGTCTTATGTTCATTGCCTTATAATTCACAATATCAAAGATATGGGAACAACCTAAGTGTCCTTCAATGGATGAATGGATAAAAAAGATGTGGTATATATATCCCATGGGATATTATTCAGCCATGAGAAAGAAGGAAATTCTTCCATTTGTAATCACATGGATGGACTTTGAGGGCATTAAGCTAGATGAACAACATTAGAGAAAGATAAATACTGTATGATATCACCTATATGTGGAACCTACAAAGCCAAACCTACAGAAACAGAAATTATGGCCACCAGGGGTTAGGAGGTGAGATAATAGGAGAGACGTTGGTCAAAGACTACAAACTTCCAGTTATAGTATAAATAAGTTCTGGGGATCTAATGTACAGCATAGTATTTATAGTTAATGATACTGTATTATATACCTGAAAGTTTGTAAGAGAGATCTTAATTGTTCTCACTACAGAAAGAAATGTTAATTTTTGATGTGATGCACATGTTAGCTAATCATTTTTCAACGTATCAGTGTATCAAATCAACATGTTGTACACTTGAAATTTATACTATGTTAATGTCCTCATAACATATGTTATTTGTCAATTATATCTCAGTGAAACTGGTAAAACCTGAAATACATGATCCTTTAAAAAATATTGATTGGATCTCACCAAAATAAGAATCTTCTCCTCTTTGAAAGTCACATTAATAAAATGATAAAAAAACAAGCCACAGACCATGAGAAAATATTTGCATACACATAACAAACAAAAATTTGTTTCAAGACTATATAAGGAAGCTCTACAACTCAATAATATAATTAAGCCAATAAAATTGGGAAAATATTGAACAGACCCTTCACTAAAGAAAATATACAAATGACTAATTGACTAATAAGCACATGAAGAGATGCTCAATATCAGTGCCCATCAAAGAAATGCATATTAAAATCACAATGAAAACAGGTGGTCCAAGATGTCCTCTTTCAAGTGGAAATACTTGAGCAGAGATCTACATAATATGAAAAAGGTAAACACACTCCAATTTGGGAATAGAGAATTTTATATGGAAGGACAACAAAAGCTCTGAGATAGATATAAGTATGAAGTGTTCAAAGTTCAAAAGAAAGAAAGTGTGGTTTGAGTGGAGTGAACAGAAAAAAGGCAAGAGATAAATCATAGATGTGTTCTCCTTCTTATGGAAAGAAGTCTGGATTTTGTTCATATTACTATTGGAACCATTGAGGATTTTTAAACAGGGGAAATAATATGAATTAGATAAAATATAGATATATAAATATAAATCAATCTATGTATATCTATCTATCTACCTATCTAACTACCTATCTATATATAATTCAGGAAGCTTTATGGAGAATAGACTATAACGGGGCCAAGAGTGAGAATAGAAAATTGAGTTGGGGCTGTTATGATCATTCAGGCAAAAGATGATGGTGGTTTGAACCTAGGCTGAGATATTAAAGATGGTCAGCACTTGAGGTCAGGCTATATTTTGAGACAGACCTGACATGTTTATGTATTAGATGATGGTACGGTAAAAGAAAGAATGGGATTATGGTTTATTCCTAGGTATTTTAGCTCTAGCTACTAGATAGATGACATTGCCATTTACTGAGAGGATTTACTTTGCAGGGAAACATCAAAAACCTATTTTTTTAACTGTTAGTTTTGAGGTTCTTATTAAACATTCAATTGGAAATTCTTTTTTTTTTTGAATTAGTTGAAGATCAAGGCCAACAGATACATATGTGGGAGCACTTGCCTATGGGAGGTATTCAAAGACATAGGTCAAGGTTCGATCACATAGGGAGAGAGTATACATAAAGAAGAGGGCCCAACGCTGAACCTTAGAGCATTGCAATATTTAGAAATCACCCCAAAGGAAAGCCAGCAAAGGAAACTGAGAAGGGGTATCACCACAGTAGGAAGGAATACAAAAAAAATGTGCTGTTTACAATATCTACAAAAAATGTTTCAAGAAGACAGGAGGTACAACTGTGTCAAATATTATTGAGAGGTCAAATAAAATCGGGGAAAATTTGATTATTGGATTTGGCAACAGGGAAATCACTAGTAATCTTAGTAAGATCATTTCAAGAGACTTGGGGGGACTGATACCAAAGGGGTGAGTTGAGAGATGGGAAAATAAAAGTTTGTAGAGTTAGTTGTTTATTAGTCTTTGAATGCTGATGTGAACAAGCCAGTCGAAAGGGAGAAAATGATGAAATAATAGAGAAATAAATTGCAAGAGGAAATTTCTTGAGTTGGAAAGAGAGCACGGGATCAGAGCAAAAGTGTAATGGTTGAACCTAGGAGCAGAGATGCATTTTACATTATAACAACAGAGAAGACAGAGTTTCACACAGAGCCAGGTAGACTGTTAGATTGTACAGGGAGAAGATGAGATTATTGACATAAAATTCCATCCATTTTTCTTCAGTAGATTATAATCAGTAATCAGTTGACAGTGGGGTGAGAATGGGTGTTGATGGGGGGAGATAGAGAGGAAGGTGTGCTTAAGGCTTCTGAAAGAGTGAGAAAGTAAAGAATTACAAAAATCAATTGGAAATATAGATATCCATTTGAGATTTACAGTAAGAAGAGTGAGAAAGTTTATGTGATCGTCTCCAGCAACCTTCGGGTACTCAGGTACAAGTGTGTGGTTGTTGTGCTCAACCAGGGTTGAGGTTTTGCTGGGTGAACATGATGGTGGGCAAGAAGGGAAGTGAAAGTATTTGCAAGACACTTACAATTTCTGCTGGACCTGGTGAAATCTAAGCTGGTTTACTAGAAGCTGCTAGCTGTTTAATAAAATTCACCCTTACCTCTTATTCTCAAAAACTCAACTAGACCTGAAGTGATTTAACCATCTCAGTTTGCTTGGGATTGAAATGTTTCCCTGGATACAGGGATATCAGTACTAAAAGAAGGAGTAAATTCTGATCACATTCATTCATATACTTTCAAGGACCTAAGTCATCTTCTAATTTCTATAATTTCAGCCAAAACAGCAGGGGTTCTCTACCCTAATCCTGAATTATCATAATCTTGGAAGACCATTCAGAAGGTTCAATTTAAAACTTCATCTGGAGAGGTTCAAGTCTGTATACAGAGGCCCAAGTACTCAGGTCAGTACTGAAACTCATACTGTGGATAAGTGATACCTCCTACTGGCCTGAATATTCCAACTCCCTAACCTACTATTTGAGCAAACATTTACATGTACCTAGTATGATGCCTTGCAGCAGAAACCCAACAAATATTCGTTATTTATTTTTTATGTTTCCTAGAAGCACACTTTCTTTTCTGTCAACACAATAAACAGTAGCTGTAATGAATGCATCCACTTCCACCCCAAAGAATATGATTCAAAGCCAAAGCAATCTGTTATTATTGCCATTGTTATTATCATATTTTATTACTGTTATTAAACCCCTTTTCTGCCAAAACCTAAGGAGTAATTCATGTTAATAGCTGTTATAATTCTGTGAATTCATATAATTGCAATGCCAGTTTGTAAATATTAAATGTTATATAAATGATAAGCAAGATCAATAACAATGGGTTTGAATTTATTTAAATGTCATGCAGCACAAGAAACGCATAGATTAACTCTCTTTCAAATCTGAGAAGGTAGTTGAGAATATTTAATGAAAGATCATAGTTTTCCTATAGTCTTCAATACATATTTCCAGCAAAGAGTTTTAACATGAATTAACTTACAATGCAGTAAAAAAAATATTTATATTGAGAATATAGAGGAGCTAGTGCAAGCATTCAAGTTAACTATAAGTCATACATCTTTGTTCAGGGAGAGTAGAAAACAGAGAAAGATTCTTAAAGATAGAAGGGACCTTTGGAATATAGTTGAATCGTCTTTACAGATGTAGAGACTCAGAATCACAAAATTGTATGTCTCTGCTCCTAAATAACACTGAATTTTAAGAGTAGTCTCATGAGCCTGATGGCCTTTGAAAACCATTGAGATCTTTAGAAACTTCATAGAGCACTGGGAAATGTGTGGAGGCAGCATAAAAGTAAGAGTGGTAAACAGGTAAGAAGGAAGTGACCTCATTGGAGACTAAAGTTTGGGTGGTTCAGTGACCGGTGAGATAAACACAAGTTGGAGAGGTGAGGTTGAGTACCCATCACCTTCTGTGACATATACTTTACTCAACAAAGGAAGAAGACAGGACCCAAACTTTCCACTGCATGCCATCTTATCAGTAACAATTTCTTGGCTTCCCAACAGGTAGGGAAAGTTACACTTTCTCAACTATTAGAACAGTGATTCTAAAGTAGGATATGCACAACGCTTATGATTCATTAGGGCACAGGACAAAATGATGAAAGTTGTATATATAGATAATATCCCAAATTATATGAAGTTAAGCCTTGCTACTATTTTATATATGAATTTACACTAGCAATAATGAGTTGCACATTCTTCTTTCTATCAAACACAAGTATTTAAAATGTTTAACTGTTGTGTGATGAAAAGTTAGCAGCATGTTTCCTAACAAAAACTCCCAACAATACAAATACAGTTAATTTTTCCCTTCATTATAAAGATGATTTTAGAGAAATGAGCGAAAACAACTAAATTTCAAGACAAAAAACTTGTGAGATGGTAAGAACACTTGTAAAACTGATGTTTGGAAATATATCTATTGTTTCAAAATGTTGTTACCTAAAACAATGCATGTCATTTACTAGGCTTCTCATTTCTGCTCACTTAAACTAGGAATCCAAATTTTCCAACATGTTAAAAACAATCTTCCAAGTGAGTTTTAATTTTATTTGTAGGAAATATCATAATGTAGTACCTTCCAATTAGTTTGCTTGAATGGTGATTGATGCCCAGAAAAATGGAAATTTGTTAAGTGAATTTCAAGAAAAACATGGACATAATTAGAGAACTTTATTGAAAATAAATATCATGATTTAGTACATTAATCCAACAATGCCCAGCTTTCATTTGAATCTAGGAATCTGTGGGATATCTTTTCCAACATTTAATACTGACCAATGAAATAAAGCAAACTAATGATAACATCTTCAGATTGCTATATAACAAATTTTTAAAACAAGATTTTATAGTGAATCAAAATCCACATTGTTCTCCTTAAAAGTGTAATTAATAATAAATAAAACTAATAATAAATAAAATTTTAAAATACTTTATTTTCTTTGCCTCATCTCAAACACTTTGAGATAGATCATTTCATTTTGATTTCATTATTATCTATGAGAATGAGAGATTGGATATTATTAAGTCCATTTTACAGATGTTAAGCACACTGGAAAAATTAAATGCTGGCAATTGTCAGAGCCAGGATTTAAATTCTAATCTTCTGACATCTCCTGAAATGCTCTTTTCTCTATATGTCTACCCAGAGCAAACATATCAAATAGCCCAAAGCTTTATTCTAAATTACCATGGACCCCCAGATTTACCTTGCATGGAACACATATGGCTTGGTATTTATGTCCAAGATGCCGAAATACTCAAGGTTGCAAAAAATAGTAGAATCACAAGACTAAAGAGACTTTACCTTAGAGAGAAAGTGTGTTCTAAAACCAGCCCAGTACACACCTTCCATGCTGTCAGCCTCTCAAGCCATCAGCCTTCAGAGGCAATGGGATCAGAGAGGAAGTGGTCTTAGCATACTCTTAACATCTGGTGAGCTTGGTTTGTTGTGCAAGCCTAAGCCTTCTCACCCCTATGCGTGTACACAGCCTCATCCCTCTGCCTACTTGCCTTTCCTTCAATTGTCTCTCTTCTTCCAGGCCCGGTTCACAGGTCACATTTTTCTGGAAGCTTTTTTTTTCAAAGCCAGCTTGGATTACAATCTCCTTCTGAACTACTTGAGGTAGGCTAGTCCCTTTGCTGACCCAGTCACAGCACTGGTCACCTCGTATCATAATCTACCACATCTTTGTCCTCAGCACAACATGAGAGATTCCCAGAACACAGAGCCAGGCATGGAGCTCCGTGTCTTTGCTGAGTTGGATCCATTCACTTGTATTGCCAATAGGGTTAGGCGTCTCACTCCTGTGGTAGCTAAAGCATTTCAATCTTTTCAAGGCAAATCTAGGAGGTCCTCAGAGACCGGTATGAGGTGATTATGTGAGTGAAAGCTTATTTGGGAATAACAGCTGTGGGCCCAGTTATTTAATTTGCACTCTCTAAGCTCAGTTGAACCCTTTAAAATAGCCTCTAAACTCCTTCCAAGTCTGAGGTAAGCAGAATTTTTTCCCTTGAGTTACACAAAGCCAAATTCTCTCCTTGTCCTCTTTCATGTCCCAAAACCCAGCAGGTCAAATCTCAGAAGGCCCAGGCCAACAGCTGCTGAGTGGTCTCACCGCAGTGTCTGACAGAGACGTACTGGCATCAAGCATTTGGAGCATAAAACAGGGCTGATTCAGGTGCTGGGCTTGGTTCTTTAGAAGCTACCATCTGGATATGCTCCACCTCAGAGAAAATTGCTGAGCTCAGGAGTTCATCAGGAAGGAGGGGTTCCAGGTGCACCTTTGAGCAGCATCAACTCATTACTTTATACTCATTGGATTACAGCAATAGTACATAATGAGAAATGGTCCATCTGTTATAAAGTCTTACCAGGTCATATAATGACATTGTCTGGCATGAATCTGGTGGTTACCTGCAAGGGGCAAAGTGAAAGCAGATAGGGTCCTGGGTTGGAGTTGGAGCTCAAGGTCAAGTGAGTGGATTCAAAGCAAGTGCGATAGAGCTCATCTCTCAGACATGCCTGCTTAATGCTGTGGGCCTGCTTTTCTCCCTCATGGGAAGTCTTTTCTGCTCTGTTTACTTAAAAATGTAAATAAATAAAACACTTGTAGATAAAGGGTAAGCCTCAATTGAGCAATACAAAGAAGATGTTATGGAATGAATGAAAATTTTAAAATAAAAAGTTTCCTTTGCCTCAAGAGACACACACTTAGAATTATTTATGTTTTGACTTAAATCAATACATTAATAAATGAGCTATCACATTTGAAAAAAAAGTATTTGCTTCTTCTGAACTTAATTGTCAAGATTTGTTGGCTTTCATACAAAAACTGGATTTTGCCTCAACTGAACTTATTTCAAACCTTAAATGATTAGCTCTTGAGTGGATGCCATATTAGTAACAACTCCACCTGATTTTCATATACCTTAGTTCCTAAAGTTTGTTGAATATTATGTTTACTACACCTCTTTGAAACCAGGAGATAATTATAGACAAAAGCCATAGAGAAGTCAAGTCCAGTTTACTACTCAGGATCCCAGTCCCAAGTAACACCAGGACCTAGACATGGATTCTCCTCAATCCTTGTCTTTCATGTTGTTCAGGGAGAGCTGATTTTAGTTCATTCCCAAACTCTTCTCATTCTCACCTCCTTCTGGGCCCCTAGTTGTGACCCAGGAGCACAAATGGAACATGTTCAGATCTTCATCTTTTCATTTCCCCCTCCACTTGCTGATGCTTAAAAATTAGCCAGAATATGGTCATTAATTGTTTTACATAATCATATGTGTTACTATATTAAGCTTAGCCAATAGAAAGGGAAAAGAAATAAAAGCATATACTAATTAATACACTCTATGGTATAGCCCTAGCAACTAATTGCCTAGGATTCTGCCCTGATTTGTTTATTATACTGATTCATTCCCTTAAAGAGGTAAGAGTTTCTCTTAATGCAGGGGGTAGAGTCCGTATTACCACTCTGCAGCTTCCCTGCACCCACATCTCCAACTTTATCTCAGGAATGTGTACAAGAATGCCTTTCATTCAAAATCAAATCCCTTTTTGGGGTAGAAATAAGTTTTTATTTTCCACCTCCTGCTGGTGAGCCAGGTACACACCTGGTGTGTGCATAGAGAATAGGCAGAGGCATTCTGCTTCTTTCACAGCCTCCAGAGGGAGGGACATTTAAGCTACTGGAACAGTTACTTATTAACAAGCATCATCTTCATCATTTATTTTTAGATTTCTTCTCTCTCTACTCAGTAACAATGTAGAGGCAGAAAGAATGCACTGATAATTAAGTTTTGTTTACAGCATTCTTCTATGCTATCAGCAATACATCTTCCATGAGCAATACAGTTGTTAATGAGGATAATTGAGCAAAGCAAATCTAAGTAGTATAGGTGGAGAAAGCATTTTAAACATTGAAATATTTAATTTAAAAACATTTAAACATTTGAAACATTGCTTCAAAATGATATAAAGTCAATTAATTGGTGAGATGAATGAAATCCTCTTTGGGACAAAAGTTGCAGTTAGAACCAGGAACACACAGTGGAAGAATGTGATTGTGATGGCCTAGCAAATGCTTCTAGGAAAATTCAAAAGAGCCTATGCTGTCTGTGTGGGTAACACACAACAGGAGAGATGAGAAAGAAGCTTAGAGTAAAAGTTAACACTCTAAGGAATGGAACCAATAGGTACAACCAAGTACAGAGGTTCGGGATTGATTTATCCCCAGTTTCCACTCTGACCTGAGGCTTTCCTCCTCTTGCTCAATCAGTATCAAATCTTTTACAGCTAATCTTTCAAGTTCCATCAATGGCTCTGATTCCTTCTCCCAGGCTTCTCAGAACACCCAACCTTAAGCATTACCAACATCATCTGAACACTCATGGTGTCCACTGTTCTTAACTATACATTTGATTCCCTTCTCAGTGTTATGTGTTCTTGATGTGTGTGTGTGTGTGTACGTATGTATTTCTTATTCATGCATTTATTGCATCCAAAAATATTTTTGGAATATCTGTTATGTGCAATGCTAAAGACACGGTAGAAAATAAGAATCAGTATTTGGTCTCTAGAGGAGAATCAGAAAGGAAATATATAATTTCAACACAGTATGATAAATAATCTGAAGAGATAAAGACAAATTTCTATGGGAAACAAGTTTTTAAAAGGATCTAATCTAAAAGGATCAGAAACTTTTTTTCCAGGAAAGGTGAAATTGATGCAGAAATGTGCATTATCCAGAGGAAGAGAATTTCTCCACAGTGACTTGATAGGTGGTCTGGACCCACTGTGGACTCTCTGATTCCCATAAAACAAGCACCTTTTTTTATGTTCATTTATTCCCTTCCTGAGCCCAGCCATCTCTATGGAGTCAAAACTTTTCCATATAAATGATAGGTTACTGCTAGGAAATCCTAGTAAACTAGCACCTTTAATTATCTGGTGTCACTTTGTTACATTAAATAGCTATAGCTTAGCTATAAAACTACCTTTCTCTTCACTCAGCATGTTTTAAAATTATGTATTTTTGCTTCTGTCTATGTTTATTAAGACAAAAGCTCTGGCTATACCTCCATTTCTTTGCTTCCTATGGTTCTGATACATGAAGAGTGAAACCGAATCAATCAGCTCTTGGATTCCTTCCAGCAAAAAACCTTTCAGCAAGTCCTCTTACTCCAGGGACTCACATGCAAAGGACAAGAGAAATCACCAGAATCTTTAGATCTTGTTTCAAGATTCATAAATTTGGAATTGAACCCCAACATAGAATCTCTTGTTTTTTCAAATATATTCATATTTTCTAAAATTCAATCTTTGAATAAAATTTGGATATAAATACACAGTGAATTCAAACGAATTAATCAAGACCACACTTATGGTTCACTCCCCTTAGAAACAAACCCAAGAGGGAAATGTCTAACAGTCAGCAAATGCCTGTATCTCCAGACACTCCCACAGCTCAGTCATGTGTTTATTAATCCTTAGCAAGTCCCTGAAACATGTAGTTAACCTGGAAACTTCCTCTACTGAAACTTTGCCTACCAAGAGGCAAGTTCATTAGCATGTGTATGCTACCTCGTGTGTAGATTGATTCTTCCTCTAGGAATAGATTTTGAGAATCAATAGTCATTTAAAAAGAACAACAGAGTAACACACTGTGTACAAATCCACCTGATTATATGTGTCTAAAAAAAGACAAACACTTGGTTTTGCAGTTCAGTACACATGAATGAGTCTACATGTCAGCATTGTGGTCTAAATCAAAAAACCTCAGTGTAGTCTGGGTAGCACCACTAAGGAGTTCTGTGACCTAAGGAAATTAATTAACTGCTCTGAACCTCAGATTAGTTATCTAGAGTAGAGGCACTGGAATGACAGCTCACACCACAATACATAAGACTAAAACTTTGGACTAAAACTAAGCTATTGTGATATGGTCCTTTTCTCATATTTACCAGCCTTGTTAGCTCTTTACTCCATTTTTTTCATAATAGGAGAAACAGGTGAAAAAACCCCACTTGATCATGGTGTATGATCCTTTTAATGTACTGTAGGATTCTGTTTGCTAGTATTTTGTTGAGGATTTTTGCATCTATGTTCAACAGGGATATTGGCCTGTAGTTTTCTTTCTTTGTGACATCTTTGTCTGGTTTTGGTATCAGGGTGATGGTGGCCTCGTAGAATGAGTGGAGACAAAAGACCTGTATGCAGAAAACTATAAGACACTGATAAAAGAAATTAAAGATGATACAAACAGATGGAGAGAAATATCATGTTCTTGGATGGGAAGAATCAACATTGTGAAAATGACTCTACTACCCAAAGCAATCTACAGATTCAATGCAATACCTATCAAACTACCAATGGCACTTTTCACAGAACTAGAACAAAAAATTTCACAATTTGTATGGAAACACAAAAGACCCCAAATAGCCAAAGCAATCTTGAGAAAGAAAAACAGAGCTGGAGGAATCAGGCTTCCTGACTTCAGACTACACTACAAAGCTACAGTCATCAAAACAGTATGGTACTGGCACAAAAACAGAAATATAGATCAATGGAACAGGAGAGAAAGCCCAGCAATAAACACATGCACTTATGGTCAATTTATCTATGAAAAAGGAGGCAAGAATATACAATGGAGAAAAGACAGTCCCTTCAATTACTGGTACTGAGAAAACTGTAAAGCTACATGTAAAAGAATGCAACTAGAACCTTCTCTAAAACCATACACAAAAAGAAACTCAAAATGGATTAAAGACCTAAATATAAGTTTGGATAATTTAAAACCCCTAGAGGAAAACATAGACAGAACACTCATTGACATAAATGGCTGTTATATCTTTTTGGATCTCTCTCCTAGAGTAATGGAAATAAAAACAAAAATAAACAGTTGGGACCTAATTAAACTTAAAAGCTTTTGCACAGCAAAGGAAACCATAAACAAAACGAAAAACAGCCTACAGAATGAGAGAAAATATTTGCAAATCAAGCGACCAACAAGGGATTAATCTCCAAAATATACAATCAGTTCATATAACTCAATATTTAAAAAAAACAAACAACCCAATCAAAAAATGGGCAGAAGAACTAAACAGACATTTCTCCAAAGAAAACATACAGGCACATGAAAAATGCTCAACATCACTAATTATTAGGGAAATGCAAATCAAACCACAATGAGGTATCACCTCACACTGGTCAGAATGCCCTTCATCAAAAAGTCTACAAATAATAAATGCTGGAGAGGGTGTGGGGGAAAAGGAACACTCCTACACTGTTGGTGGGAAAGTAAATTTGTACAGTCATCATGGAGGACTGTATGGATGTTCCTTAGAAAACTAAAAATAGAGCTACCATATGATCTTCC
This sequence comes from Mesoplodon densirostris, assembly GCF_025265405.1. Taxonomy (NCBI): domain Eukaryota; kingdom Metazoa; phylum Chordata; class Mammalia; order Artiodactyla; family Ziphiidae; genus Mesoplodon; species Mesoplodon densirostris. Next base: position 129,292,162 of record NC_082662.1, on the reverse strand, counting down.
AATCCAACTCCTGGGCATATACACAGAGAAAACTATAATTTGAAAAGGTACAGGCACTGCAATGTTCATTGCAACACTATTTATAGTAGCCAAGACATGTGAGCAACATAAATGTCCATCAACAATCATCTCACACCAGTCAGAATGGCCATCATCAAAAAATCTAGAAACGGGCTTCCCTTGTGGCGCAGTGGTTGAGAATCTGCCTGCCAATGCAGGGGACACGGGTTCGAGCCCTGGTCTGGGAAGATCCCACATGCCGCGGAGCAACTGGGCCCGTGAGCCACAACTACTGAGCCTGCGCGTCTGGAGCCTGTGCTCCGCAACAAGAGAGGCCGCGATAGTGAGAGGCCCGCGCACCGCGATGAAGAGTGGCCCCCGCTTGCCACAACTAGAGAGAGCCCGCGCACAGAAACGAAGACCCAACACAGCCATAAATAAATAAATAAATAAAGCAAACTGTAAAAAAAAAAAAAAAAAATCTAGAAACAATAAATGCTGGAGAGGGTGTGGAAAAAAGGGAACACTCTTGCACTGCTGGTGGGAATGTGAATTGGTACAGCCACTATGGAGAACGGTATGGAGGTTCCTTAAAAAACTACAAATAGAACTACCATATGACTCAGCAATCCCACTACTGGGCATATACCCTGAGAAAACCATAATTCAAAAAGAGACATGTACCAAAATGTTCATAGCAGCCCTATTTACAATAGCCCGGAGATGGAAACAACCTAAGTGTCCATCATCGGATGAATGGGTAAAGAAGATGTGGCACATATATACAATGGAATATTACTCAGCCATAAAAAGAAATGAAATTGAGCTATTTGTAATGAGGTGGATGGACCTAGAGTCTGTCATACAGAGTGAAGTAAGTCAGAAAGAGAAAGACAAATACTGTATGCTGACACATATATATGGAATTTAAGAAAAAAAAATGTCATGAAGAATATAGGGGTAAGACGGGAATAAAGACACAGACCTACTAGAGAATGGACTTGAGGATATGGGAAGGGGGAAGGGTAAGCTGTGACAAAGTGAAAGAGCGTCATGGACATATATACACTACCAAACGTAAGGTAGATAGCTAGTGGGAAGCAGCCGCATAGCACAGGGAGATCAGCTCGGTGCTTTGTGACCGCCTGGAGGGGTGGGATAGGGAGGGTGGGAGGGAGACGCAAAAGGGAGGGGATATGGGAACATATGTATATGTATAACTGATTAAATTTGTTATAAAGCAAAAAATAAAAAAATAAAATTAAAAAAAAAAACAAATGAAAGAATAAAGAAGATGTGTTATATTTATACAATGGAGTACTACTAAGCCATAGCAAAGAATGAAATAATGCCATATGCAGCAACATGGATGGACCTAGAGATTATCATACTAATGAAATAAGTCAGACAGAGAAAGAAAAATATCATATCATATTGCTTACCTGTGGAATCTTAAAAAAAAAATGAGACAAGTGAACTTATATACAAAACAGAAATAGACCCACAGACATAGAAAACAAACTTGTGGTTACCAAAGAGTAAAGGTTGGGGGGAGGGATAAATTAGGAGTTTGGAAATGACATATACACACTACTATATATAAAATAGATAACCAAAAAGGACCTACTATATAGCACAAGAGACTATACTCAGTATTTTGTAATAACCCATAAGGGAAAAGAATCTGAAAAAATATATATGTATGTATAACTGAATCACTGCCATACACTTAAAACTAACAACATTGTAAATCTACTATACTTCAACTAAAACAATCTAAAGTTCTAAATTTTAAAAAAAGATAGGAAAACAGCCTCCAGCTGAGAAAGCAGTAGGCAAAGTTGTGCCATTGGAGGTTTCAATCCTGTAAGGAATTCGAGGGAATATTCTAGTCACACAAGTATATCTAGTCACTGAACTCAGGTCTTCAGACACCAAATATAGGTCTTTTTCTACTTTATCACAGTTTCTATATGATAAATATACTTTTTCTTCTTGGCTTTTGGCCCTGTTTTGAGGCTTTTGTGATAGTCCTGGAGATAAGTAGAAAATCACTGAAGATGGTCCTGAAATAACTCTAAGGTATATATGAGATTTAAATCTTAATTGCTTTATAATATTATATGCATTTATGTTCTTTTTTCAGCATTGTAAGTAGAAATAAGTTAAAATAGAAATAATTAATGTTTTTTTTTGTTTGTTTAACCTGATTTTGAACTAATGAAAAAGTGTCTAGAAGGCCCAATATTTGCACCTTCCCTTCTATTTGTTTCGTCCTTTAACCCCATGTTAACCCTCTGCTTAGACATTCATATGTAAATCCTTTCTGACAACTTTGGCTGCTCCTAGTCATTTTACTTGCCCTAAAATCCTCATTTTTCTTGAACTCATATTTCACTCCTTTTCAGAACATCTGTGACAAATTCTCCCAACATGATGCAATGTTATGTATTTAACAGGCTAAAACATTAGAAATACATGCTCACACATACACATACACATAAATACATGCAGACTCCAAGTTTTGCCACTTGCTAATGGTATGACTTTACCCTAATCTCTTAACAGCTTAACTGGTCTGTAAAATGAAGATAATAAAAGTGCCTGTACCATAGGGTACTTATGGGAACTAAATAGGAAAGTGCATATATGGAAGCCAGCACAGAGCCTGAGACACAATGAGAAGTCAGTAAATGCTAATACTGACGTGCGTCACATATGCACTGCCCAGCAAATTCACACACATGTGCACACCTAAGGAGAGGGATAGACTTCTCCTGAATTACAGATGTACAAGTGAATGCTCTTTTATGCACTTCTCTGTCTTCCTTCACAACACTATTCACAAACATTCCAATCTGGATATCTTGAATATCAAATCATGTGTGGGTTTTCACATTCAGAACAACCTATCAGGTCCTCGATTTCTCATCTTTTCTCAAATTTCATTCAAGAGCTCCTTTTTCTTCCTTTCCTCTAGTCCTTAGGATTTTCCCCTTTGATTTTTAACCATTTAAAATCTGAAATAAAACGCTGTTAGAACTAATGTAATCCAAAAAAAACAGTGTTTATTTAGCAATCATTTTTTAAAAGTTCCTTTTAAGTGAACCACTTAATACTTCAACAAAAATTGAAAATTAATTTCTCTGTTGGTGTTTTCCCCTGACATTCGTTGGTGAACATAGTCATCTAATTAAGTGTATCTTTCTTATTCATATGTTTTGCACTGCAGTCCAGACAGGAAATGAATAGATTTAGGGTGGAAGCAAAGCTTGAGATATAAGATCCTCTCAAAGGTGACATGACCATAAGAGAGCTCTCCTCATAGGAATCTGCCAACATGAAATTAAACTTCAAGTTCAATGTTCTAACATTTACTTCTGTGAAAACAACATAATCTTCCCTGGATTCTGTCAGAGATACACAGATGAATAAATATTCCCTTAAATTATAAGCATCTGCAAGTAACTGATGAATGAAAGGTAAAGAGAACTATTTAGGACATGACACTTAGTTCAATTTTAAACTGCTAAAAGTGGGGTGACAAAGTACTGCTGTTTCAGAAAGGAGCTGGAATTCTTCTCACTTTCACCTTTCCCTGGGGTTCCTTACCTTGGTCAGTGAAAGTCTTCAGATGAAATATTCCTATAAACTGAGCTATAAGGTAAAAAGGATACTGAACTAGAGACCAGAACTTCTGATTCAGATGAAATTAAGGTAGGAAGAATGGAGGGGAAAGGCTAAATGTTTGACCTCCTAGACAGTTTTCCCCTAAATCTAAATCAGGTTAAAAGGAATTTGATTATTCAAATTCAAAATAAAATTTAGTTTGATTATTCAAATTCAAAATTCCTTTTGATTCAAAATCAAAAGGAATGTGATTATTTCTGCTTTAGCATCTCTCTATTTGTAATGCTAAAAAGAAGAGAGAGAGAGGATTAGTGTGCATTTTATCGAACACAGTTAAGATCTGGATCTATTCCATCATTATTGTTAACTTTATGAGGGAATATGGATTCACTTCTATTTTCTGTAAAATTTGTAGGGAGAACTAGATATAGTTAAAACTTCTAAAATTGGCCTACATCTTTTTTTTTTTTCTTTAAGAAGAATTTAGATAATAAGACCTGCCTTGACAACAGAGTCAAAAGAGATAATGTATGTGAAATTGCAAACTACATACTGTTAGTCAAATGTAAGTCCCTCTTACTTTTCTAACTGAGCCACATAAGGGTTAGGGAATTTTCTAAGATAACACTGCTTGTGCATGGTATTTCTTCACTTTCCCAAACAGAGTCCAACTCAAATTAGAAACTAAAAAATATATTTTTTGATGAATAATACATGAGCTGGGGTTTGAACCCAGTATATCTGGCCCACACCTGGGAGTTTAACCACTGTGCTATGCTGTGTTGCATTTACCAGCAAAGAAAGATAAGTTAAAGTTAGCTATAGGGAAGAGATGGAGTAATTCTATGGGGTTAGTACCAACTTAATTTAGAATAATGAAGGCAGAGAGCACCACTCTAACTAAGGCATGGGGAACTATTCTACTGGAGAAATAGTTTAGAATGAGAATGATTTTCATGGGTTAAATGCTTCTGAGAGGTTAGACAATTCCAAAATGTTCCCATGTTTCAGATATTGTGGTACAGTAATGTTCCGCCTTTCCCCCATAAAAGGGAAAAAATACATAGATTAAACTACAGTTATTTCCCCCAGGACACTGACCCATCCCTGAGAGGTAGTAAATTTACAGGATGGAAAACAATGCCCGGGTCTGCTCCCAGAGAGGAGAGGCCAAAGTAATGGCATAGCTCAATAAAGAACAATTAAAGGAAGTTCCATTTTGTCTGACTTAAGCTCAAACCAAAGTTGCTGAAAAGACCAATATGACCTTTATTCTCCTTCCACACTGCTTACATATACAGTCTGCTTCCATGTCAGTAGCATAAGATACTGAAACCTGACCTCTCCCTTAGGAGTCAGCCAATTGTCTTTAGCCTAGTCCAAATAAAACCTTTCCTGGCCCCAGACCATCTTCTGAGAATAAAAATGTCTAGTAGCTTAACTTTCTGTTAGGTTCTTAAATATACTTTGCTAAAGTATTTATTTTAAAAATAAAAGGTCTTTTTCTTAGTGTTAAAGTAAAGTATTGCAGAAAACCTAGAAAATATCGAAAAGCATGTATAATGAAACTGGAATCAACACTATGATATATTCCTTTCATATGCATGTATATATGTATAATCTTAATTTTGTATTTAGTATATATGTACCATGTATATATCATTCATTTCTTATATTTAAAAAACAAAATTGTGACTCATTTAATATAATATCTTTTAAATTTAATATACTGGGAACACAGTCTTATATGATGAAATATTTTAAATCATGGATATTTAGGAATTTCTTCAGGCTGTAATGGAGTAGATTATATCAAATTAATCTTTTGAAGAAAGCAATTATAAAAGCTGGATAAAATATCAGAAACACAACAGCATAAAGGTTTTGGAGAGCTACCAAGACAGACAGGCCTTGAGGGGCCAGTATTCCAGAGAGAGGGGAAATGAAATGTTGTAAGATCAATATTTCCCCTGATCTGCATCTTGAGGCATTTGCTATTTGTAAGCACTTCAGGGCATATAAGCCAAATAGAAAGATGGGAAGCAAAAATTTACTATGTTCCAGAGCTTCAGGTGTCAAAATAAAAGAAAGATGAAGAAAGAAAACTACACTGAAATAATTCCAGCACTCTGCACTGCTTTCCCTCTCATATCATATGTCATTTCTTAAGTTGTAAGTCATGAGAGTGAGGTTTTCCAAAAAGCCAACCAGGAAGTGGCTAATATAAACATCAAGGACTAAGTACATTCTCATGGTGCTGGTGAAATAAAAATTGGAGTTCAGAAATCCCAGGAAGAGGAGGTCCCAGTAAACAACTTAGGCCTTTAGTTGAGACCAAGGAAGAGTCAGATCTTAGGAGAAAAGGCAAACAAGTAAAAGACCAGCCATCACAAAGATTATGAACCAGTTTCAGACTACCCAAATAGTCAAAATAATGTGGCCTGACTCTGTCTGCCAGAAGAAAATTAATTTCTATTTCAAAAATAAAGTAGCCAGAATCTCTATAATTGTTCATATGCAATGTTGCAACATTAAAACATTACCATGTATCAGAAGATTGGACCAAGTAAATAAAAACTATGAAGAAAACACATGAAGTCATCAGGATAGATTTTAAAATAATTTTTATGAATATGCTCAGCAAATAATTAGATGACAAGATATGGAGCTTCAGAAAATAACTGGAAATTATAAAAAAAGAATTCAGTGAAAATTCTATAATAGAAAAAAATAAGAATACAATAAATACATAAGAATACAATAAATACATTTATCAGTGATTAGACATAGTAGGAGGGGGGATTAGTCTTCTGAAAGATAGGACAGTAGAAAATATGAAACCTGAAGCACACAGAGAAAAGATGGAAAATACAGAAAAAAAAAATACAAGAAATATGAGACAGTGTGAAAAGAAAATATGCACATAAGTGGATTCCTAGAATGTGGGTAGAAATAGAATGAGTGAAGAAAAATCCAAGAGATAATTGCTGAGAAGTCTTAAAAATGGATGAAATACACCAAAGCACAGATTTAGGTAACATTACAAATGCTAAGAAGCATAAATAAGAGTAAACAAGATCAGAGCATTTTATAATAATACTGCTGAAACTAAGGAAAATAAGAAAATTTTAAATCAGTCAGAAAAATGCCTATATTTCTACAGAGAACAATAATAATATTGAAACTGAATTCTCAAAAAAATTGTGGAATCAGGAAGAGAATGGAAGAATATCTTTAAAGTAATGAAGGAAACACACTGCCTTTGTAAAATTTGGTATCCAGAGAAATATTCTGGATAACTTAAGGTGAAATAAAGACAGTCTTAGACAAACAAAAACTGAGAAACTGTGTTGTGAGTGAACTTATATTTAAATAAATACTAGAGGAAAGTTTTCAGGCAGAAGTAAAAAAAAAAAAATGATCCTATATTGAAATACAGAAATTCAGAAAGAAATAAAGATCACAGATGTGGTAAAAATGTAGATAAGTATAATTTAATACTGACTGTAAAGGGGAATAACAGTAATATTTTGTAGAATTCTAAATATATGTAGAAATAAAATAATGACAAAAATAGTAAAAAAAAAAAAAGAGGACAATAAATAAAATTAAACTATCTCAAACAGTTTTTGCACTGTTTGAGTTTGAGAAATGGTAAAAGTGTTAATTTATGGTAGATTAAATTAACAAAGGATGCATGTTTAAATCTTTAGGGTAACCACTAAAAGAAAATGGAATGATAATTTTAAAAACTATTAACACAAAGAAGCTTTAAAAGAAAAGAATAAAAAGGGAAAGAAAAACAAATCAGTCAAATAGAAAACAAATAGTGATTTGGTAGATATAAACACAGCTCTGTAAGTAATTACATAAAATATAAATAGACTACCTATGCTAAGTGGAAGACTATCAGACTGAATAATAAAAGTCTACATTGCTTATAAGAGATACATCTTAAATTCAAGACAGAGAGAAGTTAAAAGTAAAAGGATGGAGAAAGATTTACCATACAAACACTAACCACAAGAAAACAAGGATGGCTATATTAATATCAAGCAAAGAAGACTTTAAGAGTATTACTAGAAATAACAGGGTCATATCATAATGATAAAAAGTTAACATAATAGTAATATATAATGATTCTATATTTTATGTACCTATAACATTGCCTCAGAATACATAAATGAAACCTCACGTAAGTAAAAGGAGAAACAAATTCACAATGATAGAGATTGTAATGCACCCCTTTCTGTTACTGCTAAGGCAAGCAGACAAAACATCAATAAGTATACAGAGGATCTGAACAAAATTATCTTTTTATTGGCATAATTCACACACATAAAAGACTGAACCCAACAACTAAAGAGTATGTTTTTTGTAGCATATTAGGAAAAGAAGTATTACAGGAAGTATTTACCAAAATAGATCATGTTGTTCTATACAGCAAAGTCCTATGACCACAGTATACTTAAACTGGAAATCACTAATAGTGAGATAATAGAAAATCTTCAAATAAAATACTTGGAAATTAATAATCTATTAGATTAATAATGTGACCAATAATCAGATTAATGCAGAAGTTGTAATGAAAACCACAACATATTTGAACTAAATGATAAAGAATGTACAACACACAAACCCTGGGATGGAAAATTCTGCCTCTGCTTAACATTTAGAAAGTGACAAAGACACATAGCTCCCATATTAACAATTTAAAAATCCAGCTAATGTACAAAGATATAACTTTAAAAAAATCTTTCAGAGAGCTAAGGTCTTAAGGCAGTAGAGTATTCTGACTTCCAGAGAAGGTGAGCCATTCCAGGAGACAGGACACATCACTTACTTCACCTTTGGAAGAGCTCAGAAAATTGTAGAGGAGGGAAGACTTTCCTAAATTTTTATGAAACCAGCATTACCTTAATACTAAAACCATACAAAGACATTACAAAAAAATAAATAATACACATCAATGTTCTTTATCACCATGTATGTAAAACTCATTAACAAAATATTAGCAAGTCAAAGCTAGGAATGTAAAAGGAGAGAAAAACCTCCTTTGGTTTATCCCAGGAATTCAGGACTGGTTCAACGTTCAAAAACCAATCACTGTAATATATTATATCTACAAAATAAAATTAAAAAAATAAGAAAATAAAAACATATATAATCATCTCAATGCAGAAAAAGCATTTGATAAGATTCAACATCCATTCATTAGAAAAACTAAGAGAAAATTAAGATTAGAAGGGAATGTTGTCAAGAAGCCATGTGCAAAAACCTAAAGCTAACCTTATACTTAATGGTGAAAACTGAATACATCCCTTCCACATAATATCAAGAATAAGACAAATTTGTCTGATCTCTACACTTCAGTATTTACTGGAGATCCTAACATGTGCAGTGATGCAAGACATAAAAGGAATACAGTTTGGAAAAGAAATAAAGTATTAGTAGATGATATGATTTGTAGATAATTCTACAAGACTCTACAAAGAATCTACTGGAACCAGTAGGCAAAGTTGCATGATACAAGAGTGCTACACATCAATTAATTTTATTTTTATATACTAGCAATGAACGACTGGAGATTGAAATAAAAAGTACTATTTACAATACCATAAAAGCATGAAATGCTTAGGGATATATACATCAAAATATATGCACAAAGCTTTGCATTCTGAAACTACAAAACATTGATGAGAGAATTTAAAGAAGACCAAAATAATGGAGTGATATATCTTGTTAATGGGTCAGAAGACTCAATAACATTGAGATGTCAGTTTTTTCTACATTGATGTATAGATTCAATACAGTCCCAGTCAAAATCCCAGTAGGCTTTTTGGATAGAAATTGACAAGCAATTCTAAAATGCATATGGAAAAACAAAAGACCTAGAATACCCGAAACAACTTTGGAAAAATAAAAAATTAAGAAAAAATTGCATGAGCTGAATTAAAGATTTTATATATCTAAATAATCAAGACAATAGGTATTGGCCTAAGGATAGACATAGATATCAGTGGAATAGAATACAGAATACAGAAATATACAGATCTCTACAGTCTCTTCATACCATATATAAAAATAAAATGGATTGTAGACTTAAGTATAAAACCTACAACTATAAAACGTTTACCAGAAATCACAGGATAAAATCTTTGTGACCTTGTGTTAGGCAAAGATTTTTTTAGGTAAGACACAAGGAGCATCATTCATGAAAGAAAAGTATCTTTGAAAGATACTATTTAATAAAAAGAGAACCCATAAATTGGGGGAAGATATTTGCAATACATATCTCTAATTAAAATATGTATTGAAAACATATGAAGAAATCTTCTTAGGAAGTCAAAGAACCCAGTAAAAATAAGGTCAAAATATTGAACAGACACGTCAATAATGAAGATATGCATGTGGAAAATAAGCATGTGTTAAGACACTCAGTATTAATTAGTTATGAGAGACAAGCAAACTAAATCCACAATGAGATACTAAAAGCTGCCTAGGAAGAGTGTGTTTATCCATATGTAGACAAACAAGTCCATACAATAAAAAGAAACAAATTATTTAAACATGGAGTAACAAGAATCAATCCTAAATGCTAAATGAAAAACAGCCAAATACAAAGGCTATACATTGTGTGATTCAATTTATATGACATTCTGGAAAGTCAGAGCCAGAGGGACATGAAGCAGATCAGTGGTTGAGAGGGCCTGGAGTGGGAAATGGGAGCTGACTACAAAAGGCATAAAGAAACCTTTTGAGGTGATGCAAATACTCTGTATGTTGGTTTTGGTGGTGGTTAGAGTGATCTATACATATATAGAGTGATTATATATGTGTCAAAACTCATCAAATTGCACACAAGAAGGGTGAATTTTTATGTATAACATTTTTTAAAAAAAGAATAACACTTGTGAAGTATAGATATAGATAAAGTTGTGCTTAAAAAGACATTTATAGCCTCAGACCCATACATTAGAAAAAAGGAAAAGTTAATCTTCTAAATACCTCTCTCAAGAAACTAGAAAAAGTAAACAAATTAAACCCCAAGAATGTAGAAGGGAGCACAGTGTAACATGGACCACAATGCTAGACAATGGACCATGGTAGAGATGAGAGTCCGGAAACCAGCCCACACATATAAGTGTACCTGACATATGACAAGGTGTCACTGATGTAGTAGAGAATGAATAATATTTTCAATAATTGGTGCTTGGTCAATTGGACATACAGATTTTTTTTTAAAAACTGGTTATTGGTCTCTACCTCACCCTATGTACAAATATCATTTATAGGAAGATTGTATATATAACAATATAAGATAAAACAAAACTTCTAGAAAATTATATATATTGTCTTGACCTTGGGGTGGACAAATAGTAGACAGGAAAATTATATTCACCATAAAATATGGAGAAATTGAACTTTATTAAAATTAAAAACTTCTGTTTATCAAGTGATACAATTAAGACAGTGAAAAGGCAAGCCACACAACCGGAGGAGACATTTTCAACACACACACACACACACACACAGAGTAAAATAGTCATTTCCAGAATATACATGGAATTCTTTTTTTTTTTGAAGCTTTTTTTTATTAGTTTCTGCTTTATAACAAAGTGAATCAGTCATACATATACATCTGTTCCCACATCCCTTCCCTCATGCATCTCCCTCCCTCCCACCCTCCCCTACATGGAATTCTTAAATTACAATAAGAGTAAGTGTCAACCTAATAAGAATGGGGGAAACAAAAGACAGGAACTTTAACACCCCCAAAAGGATAAAATGGTCAATAAATATAAGAAAATATCTTAAACTATTTAGTCATTAAGAAATACAAACTAAAACCACATGAGACACTGATGATGAAAACTCGGCCTCTGTGCACCAGTGCTGAAATGAGTCTCAGAGACAGAGTTTTGGGTGAAGTAGAAAAGAACAGCTTTATTGCTTTGCCAGGGAAAAAGGGACACAGCAGTCTCGTGCCTCTCAAAACTGTGTGTCCCAACCCAGGAGGGTTTGGTGAGGAGTTTTATAGCAATGGTTCAACGGTGGGGTTGCTGATAAGGATTATGGTGTGTACAGGGCCTGCACTCCTTTAATCTGGCCTCAGGTGGTCTCTTGATAAGCTTCTCTGGAATGAAGAATGCTAACATTTTCCATTAGTTGGGGGTTCTAATTCTGTAAAGAGCTCAAAGATATTGTTATGTGTATCCCTTGAGGCAGAACGAGGACCTGCCCCAAGGCCACACTATATCGTTTCTTGACTGCTCCTTCCTTGTCTCTGCATCCCCTCCCTTCCCTGATTAGCAACTGTTCAAAAGACCTCCATGCCTAGGAGCCCCAGAGGGTCCTGCTCAGTTTCACTTCCCACTTTTCTCTGGTACTCCTCAATCTTGAGGAAAGCATATATGTTGGACAAGAAAGGTAATGATCATTTTGGATAGAGATGTTAATCATAAACTTGACAGAGGAACTCAGTTTTAGGGGGACTTGGTTTTAATGCCCACTTCTGTTTTATTTTTCCCCAAATCTTTCAGGGAACAGGCCGATGACCACTCTGACTACTTCCTGCTGGAATGGGGCATAGTCCTGCCTAAATTTTGGAGAATGGATACAGAATTAGAAATATTTGAGTTCCAAGTCCTGAGTTCTAGTCCTGTATGATTAAGATCTCAATCACTTGGTCCACCATTTTGGTGCAACAGATCCAGCTAGAAGTAGGAGGAGTGAAAACTGGAACTTTGATAGATAAAATAGATCTCATTCCCTGAGGAACTCAGAAGAACAAGCCTGAAACCGAATCTGGAACTGGGACTTCAGGGAGACTTGCTGTAGCCAGTTGTCTAATTTTACCTAAGTAGATTTTAACTTTTGATGTAGACTTAACATATATTGAGTTGGCCAAAAAGTTTGTTTAGGTTTTTCTGATGTTACGGAAAAACCGAATGAACTTTGTCCAACTCAATACATAACAGGAGCTATTGGCTACTACACATATGTCTTATCTTTCTGTTAATATCTGATCTAATTCCATTGCCTAAAAATTTTAAAGTTATGAGAGGAGACCTTGAAAACATAAGGTTGCAGCTACCAGCAGATATTGTTTTGAGAATGGCTAGTGGCATTATGAGTCTGGCATAGCTCAGAAAATTCAAGCTCTCAACAATACTGGACTGTGTCTGAAATCACATCCACAATGGTCATTTAGTTTTACCTTGGATGTCTGAACCATAATTACTCAAATTTTGACTTTTGAATGCATTCCCCTCTTCAACGACCAAAGCAGATGTACCAATGCATGTCTGAAATGCCACAGAACAGGCCACTTTGTTCAGTAAAATTTAAGTTAAACCATTTATAAGCCAGAGTGACTTCAACAATAACTGTCTATAAATGATAGAAAGACTTAAAAAGTCACAAAGATCTAATTGCCATGTTTTTGACAAAATAAACAGTTACTCCTGCAACATGCAACGTTTTAAAATAACTAGAAATATGACTGACAACATTTTTTACCAGGACATACTAAATTTTTAGGAATTACTCACTTGACAATGTTTCCCAAGTAATTCAACATGTTAATTTAGTACTTGTCTAAGATGCCTCAAGGTTCCTCTGAAGCATCTCAAAGTTGGCTAGAGGTCAGAAGAACTTTTAGAATCTTCCAAAAATATTTATTTATTTAATCAAAGTGAAAAGATTTCAAAGGAAAATACAGATCACTTAAAGGCAAAGGAACTCACAAGTTATCAAAAGCAGTATTCCAAGAAAACTTCAGAGGGAGAAACCAAATCCAGCCTTGCCCTGGCACACTCCCAACAAAATCTATTTACCCAACTAAATTTAATCCAATCTTAGAAAATCCTGATCATGCACAACACTTTTCTCAGTGTCCCCTTTTCACAAACTTTCCATTACCTCTGTATCCGTATTATTTTGTCCCTTATTTTCTTTTCCCATTCAGAAAAAAAAAAAAAACAGCTCTAGGCAAAATGACTTTGTTTTTCCCTTTAAAAAAATGTACCTTCTTTACTGAAATCACATATCCTACTGTCCTCAAGCAACCATGAACAGTCTTCTACATTAGCATTCTATATATTCGTAAACCTAAATACCAATAATTTCTAAAAACATGTGCTTTCTTATAGAGAATATCTTAGGGCAGCACCAAATGTATTTGTTAATAGTCCTAATACCTTAGGTTTCTCTTTTTGATGTCTCAGTATCTTATTTTATTTGGAAATAATCTAGCTATTCAACAAAGTTCCATCATTTAACTTAATTTAACAGAACTCTAAAATTTCATGTTACCAAATATCTGGAGAGATCATCCTCAAGTAGAAATTCCCCAAACTTAATTAATCCTGTAGCGTTTACCTGAAAGCTCTTATCATTTACATTTACTTTCTTTAAAAGTTTTTTTTCACATGAATTAGTTTCCTGGTTGACAAATTTACAACAGATATAAGGTCTTATTTGATCTCTAATAAACCTAGGTACAGTAGAAGTATTGTACTTAACATTGATGACTCTAAAGACATGTGTATATTAATCAAAGCTAGCTTCAATACCAGATATTTATTCAATACTGAATATGTCCCTGGTCTGAAATTCATCCTGGCCAATTTTCTAAATATTTAGATTTAATTTTCAAGAGCTTACTTCTAAGTCAATTAAATAGAGCTCATTTACAAGTTAACTTTTACATAAAGACAGAACCAGAGATCTCAATTTTTCTGCTTGAGTTTAAAAAGGCCTTCTTTCTTCCCTTTTTCATTCAGTCTCAGGAACAAGAGATGGTCTAGATAAGATAAGTGTTCCTGAGGGCCCAGGCACAGGGGGAGAAAAATACCAATTCCTTTACATGGAAGCAAAGCGGAAGGTCTCCCAATTTTGTAAAAATAACCTAGGGGCAGCTACGAGATGGAACAGAGCTCTGGTAACCCATAACAAGGCTAGTACAAAAGGGAAAATCCCAACCAATGCTCCACCACAGGTGAAGCCCAATGTAATAAGGAAGGATACTCTGGTGTCATTACACATGAACCCTGTTATTCACCAAAGACTTCTCAGCCAGTCAATACAAGTACTGACACACATACATGCAAACAACAAACATAGTCCCACAACAAAATACCAGACCAGGTATAGTGCAAAGATTCCAATTCTACTCCCAGACAGAGAACTCAAAGTGGCTCACAATGAGCAGCTAGAATTTTCCCATCCTGAGCTAAGCCAGGGTGGCTTACCCTCAAACAATACACACAAAAACACAAATGACAGATAAGCTATGGTCACACAGACAGAAAATCAGAGGTGGTATAGTCTAAAAATTCCACTTCCACGCCCGGACTGAGGCTTCCAAACAGACTGGCTCAGATCTTGAAAAAGAACAAATCCAGAGCTGTTCTCTCAGGGAGCCCAGAGTGGCTAGCCCAGATGCAGTGGAAAGAATTCCCAACATATCTATTCCTGTGACAATACAATTCTAGCTGAAGATAATAATTTAGGTTACCATACAAAGGCCACCTCTCCTTATTTTTTTTTTTTTTTTTTTTTTTTTTTTTTTTTTTTTTTTTTTTTTTGTGGTACGCGGGCCTCTCACCGCTGTGGCCTCTCCTGCCGCGGAGCACAGGCTCCGGACGTGCAGGCCCAGTGGCCATGGCTCACGGGCCCAGTCGCTCCGCGGCATGTGGGATCCTCCCGGACAGGGGCACGAACCACTGTCCCCTGCATCGGCAGGCGGACTCCCAACCACTGCGCCACCAGGGAAGCCCTCTCCTTATTTTTAAGAATATATATTATATTGGCCAAACAGAATTACAATAGAATTTCTTTTTTTTTTTTTTGTCATAGGTTTATAACTATATGTCAACCAGTCTGCCAGGATTTTCCTCAGGTTGTTATCAGATGGAATTGAAGAAGAAGCACTTCCCATGTTTGACTGCTAGAACACCCACATGTTCTATCAGCAATGGAAGCCTCAAACTGAAGGAACCAAAAACCAAACAGAAACCAGAAACCAACATCACAAGGCTCAAATATGTCTTCAAGTCCCAACTTAGCCCATGACCTCTATCCAAGCAGTGAGCCTTCCAAATGGGATTTCCCAGAATTAAAAATCCCCCAAATGGGAACCAAGGTTCCCCCAAATAGAAAGGGCCAAAGGGGCCTTGGAATGCATCATGGGGGATTTACCACATGCTGGCTGAGGAGTAGTGATGTCCCAGACACTACTTTTCTCCTTCCCCAAAATAATTCCTCAGAGTAGTAAGTCCAGTGTGGTCCAAGCAGGAGGAAGAGAGGAATGTCCTCAAGGCAAAGACGGCCTCAGCAGCTGCTATGGTGGTCCCTCTTCCACCATCTACTCTTGCTCTGGAGTTCCAACTGCTGGGATAGTGCATGGGGTATGACTGGGGTTCAGCCTTTCCAGGCAAGGGTCTCAGGCGATCTGGCCTCTAAAGGAATTCTCCAACCCTCCACTCTCTTGAATGAGGCTGGTGGGGAGAAAACCTCAGAGCATCCAATCAAGCCAGGGGACACTGTGGGGCTTTCTTTGAGTTAACCCCATGTTAGGTGCAAAATTTGATGCCAAATTTACCCCCCCCCCAAAAGGATAAAATGTTCAATAAATATAAGAAAATACCTTAACCTCTTTATAGTCATTAAGAAATACAAACTAAAACCACATGAGACACTGATGATGAAAACTCGGCCTCTGTGCACCAGTGCTGAAATGAGTCTCAGAGACAGAGTTTTGGGTGAAGTAGAAAAGAACAGCTTTATTGCTTTGCCAGGGAAAAAGGGACACAGCAGTCTCGTGCCTCTCAAAACTGTGTGTCCCAACCCAGGAGGGTTTGGTGAGGAGTTTTATAGCAATGGTACAAGGGTGGGGTTGCTGATAAGGATTAGGGTGTGTGCAGGGCTTGCACTCCTTTAATCTGGTCTCAGGTGGTCTCTTGATGAGCTTCTCTGGAATGAAGAATGCTAACATTTTCCATTAGTTGGGGGTTTTAATTCTGTAAAGAGCTCAAAGATATTGTTATGTGTATCTCTTGAGGCAGAACAAGGACCTGCCCCAAGGCTGCACTATTATTTCTTGACTGCTCCTCCCTTCCCATATTAACAACTGTTCAAATGGTTTCCTTGCCCAGGAGCCCCACAGGGTCCTGCACCTTTTCAACACCACCATAATCACACCAGAATTGTTATAATTAAAAAGTCTGGCAATATGTATTGACAAGGATATAATATAATTGAAATTCTCAGACACTGCTTGAGAAAGTCTAAGTTTAGATAATTCGGCACTATCAACTAAAGCTTAACAAATACATGCCATACCCCAGCAATTTTACTCCTAGGTACACACCAACAGAAATAAATACACATGGGCACCACAAACATATTTGAGAATGAATATTCATAGCAGCATTATTTGTAGTAATTTGAAAACCAGAAACAACCCAAATGTCCATCAAAAATAGAATACATAAATATAGCGTGGTATATTTACATAATAGAATAAAATGCAACAATGACACATTGCAACATGGAGAAAAACTCATAAATAGTTTATTTGAGCAAAAGAAGACACACAATAGAGTATATACTGAATAATTATATACATATAAATTTTAAAAGTATTCAAACCTAATCTATGATGTATAAGAGTCAGGATAGTGATTGCCTTTGGAGGTGTAATGATCAAGAGGGGGCATGAGAGACTTCTGGGGTGCTGATAATGTTCTATTTCTTGATCTGTGTGGGGTTACATGATTGTGCTCATTTTGTAAAGCTTTGTGGATGCACTTATGGTTTATGCACCCTTCTACATGAATGTTATATTTCTATTTTTATAATTTTACTTTAAAAGTTTTTTAGGACTATATAATATTTGACCATATGGATATCCATTGTTTGTTTAACCCACTCTGATTGTTCATTTTAGATGTTTGTTATTTTTGCTGTTATGAAAAATACTTAGCTTTTTATTTTATAAATATCTTGTCTTACTTTTCTAATTCAAATCTTTGACTATTTTCTAAACATATGTTCCTGGAAGTAGAAGTGCTGATTCAAAGAATCCAAACTTTTAAAACACACCAAATACATATTGCCAAATTGCCCTCCAGAAAGATCATCTCACTATTAAAATATCAAAGGTCAGTATTATCAAGATGTTAAATGTTCATAGCCCTTCTTGTTTACTAACTGTATGAATTTAACTGCATATTAGGAAGTAACTGGCTGAAATCATGTTTTTAATATGTGAGCCAGAACCACCTGATTTATAATTGGTGCTTCAACCACTGTGGTCTCCTATGTTATGTCTACCCAGCTGGCTGAGATTTTAAGGGCTGAGTTAGCCTGATGTTTAGGAGCACTGCAAGGCTCTTCGTGAAACTTTTCCTCTCCTTTGTTTTGTTTTATTTTGTTTTGTTATAAAGGCAACAGATCATCAAGTTTATTTGCCTATATTCTACACTGGAAAGCAGAATACTCGCATTAATTTACTTACACCTGTCACCATATAATACAGAACTCTGTCTCTTTAATACACACACACTCTCTCTTTAATGACATCTTCATTCCCATAATACCACTCAAGAAATGCCTGCTATGAAATTAAACAGTAATGAGGTGCTCAGAGAAGAGAAAGCTTTGTTTGTGGCAGAGAAACCAAAAGCATTAGGAATTGGTCTTAACACCAGGGTCTGAGGAAAAGGTGGTGATGTACCACTGCTTCTGTGGAGAATGGGATCTGTGCTTCTCAGGCACAACACTTGACATCTGCAAAGCTCTTACTGATTCTTCAAGACCCAGATCAGTCATTGTTCTGTGTGAAGACTTTCATGACCTGTAAGAGGAGTTAATCACAACCTTCCATTGACTCAGATGTACTTTTGAATCCAAGGCCCAGAATTTCTGAAGGCCTGGTGTCAGCTGGCTCCCAAACTACAGAGAGCATAGTAGGACTCCTTAGCATAAAACCAGGAGGAGAATTTGTTTGAGACTCTGAAGAGGGGAGGACATCTTTGGGGGTCCACATGTATAAAACTGGAGAAAGAGGAAGAGTGATGAAGCCAATATTCCCTAGATAACCAAGCCAGGATTAGCTAACACCAAACCATAGCTCTATTATTGTACTTAAATGATATAGCAGGACTTTCCTGATCATAAGTAATACCCCTAAAAAGCAGGGACTTTGTCTTATTCACACTTTTACACTGTCAACCTAATAGAAAGCTGGAACAGAGAAGACACACAGTAAATGTTTGATGAATGAACACGTAGGTAGAAAATGATACTTGAGCCATAGACACTAAGAGAGAATCAAGCTCATTATCATCACCTTCCCTACAGAGAACACAAAATAGAGATCACTAGCTATTCATGAATGTCACAACATCTTTTCCTGCACAAAGAGTTTTCAAATTTGTACGAAGTTCCCTGCCCAGCTCTTTACTGTACATCCCAGCCAGGTCCCTGGGAAATTTACTGTGTGACTGGCACTGTGAAACCCCTTAAGAATATATCTCTAGAGCAAGGTGACAGCTATGCATTAAGTCCAGATTACATTTTCTTAACTGGCTTGCAGACCTAAACACTTTGGAGTTAGTGGAAAATTTCCTTGAAATGTTATAACAGACCAAAGCAGAGCTGAAAGCAAAGCAGCTGTTTGCCTCTCTGGGCCATGGAGCTGAAGTAGAGACAAGACTCTCAGCTAGCTAGGCCTCTCATACTTCTGTTATTGATCAAAAAACCTTCTCATAGGAAAGACAAAAGGAGACGGGGTTGGAATATTTAAACATAATTCCTTTGAGTGCTCTTTTACAATCAAAGACTGTGATTGCTTTTCTCTGAGGCACCTCTTTCTACAGGGAAGCTTTCTTGCTTGCTTGCTTTTTCAAATTTCTAGCTAAAAAGCAAAGTTTTTGGACTCAAGGGGAAGCTATGAGGAAATGAGTAGGGAAAGCTGAGGACTCTGGACAACATTAAGACTGTAAAACTAAGAGGGTATAATTCTAAGAGCATCACACAGCAAGAGGTAGAGCCCTCAGTCTATGGCATGGATCATTCATCCAGGTGAAGATCAGTGGAACCAACACTGGTCCATTCATCCCAACAAGGAAGCTGTTTATTCTTGAGCAAATAGACTTCTCTTGGAGCAAAAATGAAGCCTAAAGAGGAATAGTAAAAAGTGTGAGAGGGAAAAGGACGTCAGGACACTACCACAACCATGCCTTTGTTCCTATAATGTTCCTTTCTCTACACACACCCCTACCTCATCCCCGCCAATCTCCAACCTGCTCTCAGAAGGGACATTTTCTAGCCACTTTCCTCTCAGGGCAAACTTAAGCCTAAGGCTTTCCTCCATCAGTTGCATTGCAAATCTTCATTCTGATTGCAAATTATGACTGACCTCTTCATAATGGCATTTAAAGTGTCAAGGAGAAGGTGCCACCTTCTCCATTACTGCCAGATACCAGGGTAGGTAATGTCTCATTCCCGTTCCACTAGTCCTTTTTTTCTTTTTTTGATCCATTTGTAATTTATTTTGTATGTCTTTTTTTTTAAATTTTACTGAGGTATAGTTGGTTTATAATGATGTATCTGTTTCTACTGTACAGCGAAGTGAGGTAGAGTTTCCTATGCTATACAGAAGGTTCTTATTAGTTATCTTTTTATACATATTACTGTTGTATGCCTACCTGTCTCCCAGTTCACCACCCCCCTTTCCTACCTTACTGTCCATACATTTGTTCTCTAAATCTGTGTCTTTATTTCTGCCTTGCAAACCAGTTCATCTGTACCATATTTCTAGATTCCACATATACTTGTTAATACATGATATTTGTTTTTCTCTTTCTGACTTATTTCACTCTGGTCCATCCACGTCTCTACAAATGACCCAGTTTTGTTCCTTTTTATGGATGAGTAATATTCCATTGCATATATGTATGACATCTTCATTATTCTTTCATCTGTCGATGGACATTTAGGTTGCTTCCATGACCTGGCTATTGTAAATAACACTACAATGAACATTGGGGTGCATGTATGGTTTTGAACTAAGGTTTTCTCTGTATATATGACCAGTAGTGGGATTGCTGGGTCATATGGTAACTCTATTCTTAGGTTTTAAAGGAACCTCCATACGATTCACCATAGTGGCTGTATCAATTTACATTCCCACCAATAGTGCAAGAGGGTTCCCTTTTCTCCATACCCTCTCCAGCATTTATTTTTTGTAGATTTTTTTTTGATGATGGCCATTCTGAATGGTGTGAGGTGATATCTCATTGCAGTTTTGACTTGCATTTCTCTAACAATTAGTGATATTGAGCACCTTTCCATGTGTCTCTTGGCCTTCTGTATATCTTCTTTGGAGAAATATCTATTTAGGTCTTCTGCCCATGTTTTTATTGGGTTGTTTACTTTTTTGATATTGAGCTGTATGAGCTGTTTATGTATTTGGGAGATTAATCCTTTGTCTATTGATTCATTTGCAAATATTTTCTTCCATTCTGAGGGTTGTCTTTTCATCTTGTTTATGGTTTCCTTTGTGGTGCAAAAGCTTTGAAGTTTCATTAGGTCCCATTTGTTTATTTTTGTTTTTATTTCCATTACTCTAGGAGGTGGATCAAAAAAGATCTTGCTGTAATTTATTTCAAAGAGTGTTCTTTCTATGTTTTCCTCTAAGAGTTTTATAGTGTCTGGTCTTACATTTAGGTCTCTAATCCATTTTGAGTTTATTTTTGTGTATCGTGTTAGGGAGTGTTCTAATTTCATTCTTTCACATGTAGCTGTCGAGTTTTCCCAGCACCATTTATTGAAGAGACTGTCTTTTCTCCATTGCATATTCTTGTCTCCTTTGTAATAGATTAGGTGAAGATAGGTGCATGGGTTTATCTCTGGGCTTTCTATCCTGTTCCATTGATCTCTATTTCTGTTTTTGTGCCAGTACCATACTGTTTTGATGACTGTAGCTTTGTAGTATTGTCTGAAGTCAGGGAGTCTGATTCCTCCAACTCTGTTTTGTTTTGATTTTTTTAATCTATGTTGCTTTGGATATTTGGGGTCTTTTGTGTCTACATACAAATTTTAAGAGTTTTTGTTCTAGTTCTGTAAAAAATGCCATTGGTAATTTGATAAGGATTGCATTGAATATGTAGATAGCTTTGGGTAGTATAGTCATTTTCACAATATTGATTCTTCCAGTCCAATAACATGGTATATCTCTCCAATTGTTTGTGTCATCTTCGATTTCTTTCATCAGTGTCTTATAGTTTTCTGAATACAGGTCTTTTATCTTCTTAGGTAGGTTTATTCCTAGGTATTTTATTCTTTTTGTTGCAATGGTGAGTGGGATTGTTTCCTTAATTTATCTTTCTGATCTTTCACTGTTAGTGTACAGGAATGCAGGAGATTTCTGTGCATTAACTTTGTATCCTGCAACTTTACCAAATTCATTAATTAGGTCTAGTAGTTTTCTGGTGGCATCTTTAGGATTCTCTATGTATAGTATCATGTCATCTGCCAACAGTGACCGTTTTACTTCTTTGCAATTTTGGATTCCTTTTACTTCTTTTTCTTCTCTGATTGCTGTGGTTAGGACTTCCAAAGCTATATTGAATAACAGGGGCAAGAATGGACATCCTTGTCTTGTTTCTGATCTTAGAGGGAATGCTTTCAGTTTTTCACCATTGATAATGATGTTTGCTGTGGGTTTGTCATATATGGTCTTTATCACATTGAGATAGGTTCCCTCTATGCCCACTTCCTGCAGAGGTTTTACCATAAATCGGTGTTTAATCTTGTCAAAAGCTTTTTCTGTATCTATTGAGATTATTATATGGTTTTTATTCTTCAATTGGAAGATTAAGATTGACATATAATTACACTAATATGTATTAAATAGATAACTAATAAGAAACTGTTATATAAAAAAAAATAAGAGAAAGTAAAATTCAAAAAGATTTGTTAATATGATGTATCACATGGATTGACTTGTGTGTATTGAAGAATCCTTGCATTCCTGGGATAAATCTCATGTAATCATGTTGTATGATACTTTTTTTTTTTTTTCTTTTTGCGGTATGCGGGCCTCTCACTGTTGTGGCCTCTCCCGTTGCGGAGCACAGGCTCCGGATGCGCAGGCCCAGCGGCCATGGCTCACGGGCCCAGCCGCTCCGCAGCATATGGGATCCTCCCAGACTGGGGCACGAACCCGTATCCCCTGCATCGGCAGGCGGACTCTTAACCACTGCACCACCAGGGAGGCCCTGTATGATACTTTTAATATGTTGTTGGACTGTGTTTGCTAGTATGTTCTTGAGGATTTTCGTATCTACATTCATCAGTGATATTGGTCTGTAATTGTCTTTTTTTTTTGTAGTATCTTTGGTTTTTGTATCAGGGTTGGTGGCCTCCTTGTAGAAGGTGTTTGGGAGTGCTCCTTCCTCTGCAATTTTTTGGAAGACTTTGAGAAGGATGAGTGTCAGCTCTTCTGTAAATGTTCGATAGAATTCACCTGTGAAGCCATCTGGTCCTGGACTTTTGTTTTTTGGATGATCTTTAATCACAGTTTCAATTTCACTACTTGTGATTGGTCTGTTCATATTTTCTATTTTTTCCTGGTTCAGTCTTGCAAGGTTACACCTTTTGTCCATTTCTTCCAGATTGTCCATTTTATTGGCATAGTGTTGCTTGTAGTAGTCTCTTAGGATGCTTTGTATTTCTGCGGTGTCCATTTTTACTTTTTTTTCATTTCTAATTTTATTGATCTGAGTCCTCTCCCTCTTTTTCTTGATGAGTCTGGCTAAAGGTTTATCAATTTTGTTTATCTTCTCAAAGAACCAGCTTTTAGTTTTATTGATATTTGCTATTGTTTTCTTGTTTCTATTTCATTTATTTCTACTCTGATCTTTATGATTTCTTTCCTTCCGCTAACTTTGTGTTTTGTTTGTTTTTCTTTTGCTAGATCCTTTAGGTGTAAGGTTAGATTGTTTATTTGTGATTTTTCTTGTTTCTTGAGGTAGGATTGTATTGCTGTAAAATTCCCTCTCAGAACTGTTTTGTTGCATCCCATAGGTTTTGGATCATCATGTTTTCATTGTCATTTGTCTCTGGGTATTTTTTAATTTCCTCTTTGATTTCTTCAATAATCTCTTGGTTATTTAGTTGCATATGGTTTAGCTTCCATGTGTTTTTGTTTTTTGCATTTCTTTTTTCCTGTAATTTATTTCTAATCTCATAGTGTTGCGGTCAGAAAAGATGCTTGGTATGATTTCAATTTTCTTAAATTTACCAAGGCTTGATCTGTGACCCAAGATGTGATCTATCCTGGAGAATGTTCCGTATGCACTTGAGAAGAAAGTGTAATCTGCTGTATTCAGATGGAATGTCCTATAAATATCAATTCAGATGGAATGTCTTATAAATATCAATGTCCTATAAATATCAATATTGTGTAATTTAAAGTTTGTGTTTCCTTATTAATTTTCTGTATGGATGATATGGCCATTGGTATAAGTGAGGTGTTAAAGTCCCCCACTATTATTGTGTTATTGTCAGTTTCCTCTTTTATAGCTGTTAGCATTTGCCTTATGTATTGTGGTGTTCTTATCTTGGGGGCATATACATATTTATTTGTTATATCTTCTTGGATTCATCCTTTGATCACTATGTAGTGTCCTTCCTTTTCTTGTGTAACAGTCTTTATTTTGAAGTCTATTTTGAAGTTTATTTTATCTAGAAGTATTGCTACTCCAGGTTTCTTTTGATTTCCATTTGCATGGAATAGCATTTTTCATCCCCTCATTTTCAGCCTGTACGTGTCCCTAGGTCTGAAGTGGGTCTCCTGTAGAGAGCATATATATGGGTCTTGTTTTTGTATCCATTCAGCGAGTCTGTGTCTTTTGGTTGGAGCATTTAATCCAGTCACATTTAAGGTAACTATCAATATGCATGTTCCTATTACCATTTTCTTAATTGTTTGGGTTTGATTTTGTAGGTCATTTCCTTCTCTTGTGTTTCCCACTTACAGAGGTTTCTATAGCATTTGTTGTAAAGAGGGCTTGGTGGTGCTGAATTCTTGTAGCTTTTGCTTGTTCATAAAACTTTTGATTTCTCCATCAAATCTGAATGAGATCCTAGCCAGGTAGAGTATCCTGGGTTGTAGGTTCTTCCCTTTCATCACTTTAAATTTATCGTGCCACTCCCTTCTGGCTTGCAGATTTTCTGCTGAGAAATCAGCTGTTAACCTTATGCGAGTTCCCTTGTATGTTATTTGTCTTTATTCCCTTGTTGCTTTTAACAATTTTTCTTTGTCTTTAATTTTCTTCAATTTGATTACTATGTGTCTTGGCATGTTTCTCCATGGGTTTATCCTGCCTGGCACTCTGTGCTTCCTGGACTTGGGTGGCTATTTCCTTTTCCATGCTAGGGAAGTTTTTGAGTATAACTCTTCAAATATTTCCTCGGGTCTTTTCTCTCTCTGTTTTCCTTTTGGGACCCCTATAATGTGAATGTTGGTGTGTTTAATTTTGTCCCAGAGGTATCTTAGGCTGTCTTCATTTCTTTTCGTTCTTTTTTCTTTATTCTGTTCTGTTGCAGTGATTTCCACCATTCTGTGTTCCAGGTAACTTATCCATTCTCCTGCCTCAGTTATTCTGCTATTGATTCCTTCCAGCATATTTTTCATTTCAGTTATTGTATTGTTCATCTCTGTTTGTTTGTTCTTTAATTTTTCTAGGTCTTTGTTAAATGTTTCTTGCATCTTCTCAATCCTTGCCTCCATTCTTTTTCTGAGGTCCTGGATCATCTTCACTATCATTATTCTGAATTCTTTTTCTGGAAAATTGCCTATCTCCACTTCATTTTGCTGTTTTTTCTGGGGTTTTATCTTGTTTCTTCATCTGAGACAGTCTTTTGCCTTTTCATTTTGTCTATCTTTCTGTGATTTTGGTTTTTGTTTTGAAAGCTGCAGGATTGTGGTTCTTCTGGCTTCTGCTCTCCATTCCACTAGTCCTGATGAAAGATCATGTTCAAAGGACAACTTTGTCCTTTCTCATGTGTATCCTGATATGTCTTACAGAGGAAGTTCTTTCACTGAAGCTTATAAAACTGCTTTATCAAAGAATACTACAATTTAAAGCAATATATACAAAGTCAAATACTCTTTGAATAATTATATGTGAATATTTTAACCATTAGTTATTCACCAAATTCTTTAAGAAAAATGTTTCATTCATTGTTTAATAAGCTTCATCGTTAAACATTAAACATTGTTGTTTAATAAATTCATTGTTGGGGAGATGGAAGTGTAAGCTGTGAAAAAGCGAGAGAGTGGCATGGACATATATACACTACTAAACGTAAAATAGATAGCTAGTGGGAAGCAGCTGCATAGCACAGGGAGATCAGCTCGGTGCTTTGTGACCACCTAGAGGGGTAGGATAAGGAGGGTGGGAGGGAGGGAGACGCAAGAGGGAAGAGATATGGGAACATATGTATATGTCTAACTGATTCACTTTGTTATAAAGCAGAAACTAACACACCATTGTAAAGGAATTATACTCCAATAAAGATGTAAATAAATAAATAAATAAATAAATAAATTCACTGTTTGATGAGGATGTTAAATGTATGCCAGGTACTGGGCTAGATGCTGGAAACTAATACTTGCCATAACTTAAAGATTTTAGTGTTACTTCATTTTTTAGTAGACTGAAAGGAGTTTAATTCAAATTAAGTAATCGATTTTACCTGGTTCACTGAAACTGTCATATTGCTTTATTCATTCATTCAAACATTTTTGTAAGTTTCCATCATGTCCTGGGAACATAGAAGCTGACTGAGTAGCTTAATGCCTCACAAACTCCAGAATCTACCAAAGGGTCTCCAGTTTAAGTCTGACTTACTAGCTGTTCATGAATTCTCTAACCCTCAATGTTCTCATCTTCAAAAAAGGTGTAGTGATAGCATCTGTTTCATAGTCATGTGTTAAATATTTAATGAAGAAATCCAGTATAACGCCTAACACATGATACACGTGAGTTATTTAGTTGGATGTAAGACATTATGTCCATAGTCATTTGGAAGAAAAACCCTGGAGTTCAATTTATATATCAGATTTAGAGAGATATATTTCAAGAAGAGGTGTAGCCATTGGAGGCTCATGTACTTAGAGAAACAGAAGTTGAACTGCAGTGGATATAGTGAACTCCACACCATCAGGTCTAATGAGTCTCCAAGGAAACAAAGCAACAGCAGCAGTAGCACTGCACCTTAGATTAATCATTACCACCTCTGCTGCCACAATCACCATCACCAGCACTACCATTACTATTGATACTTCTACTAACTTGAACCAATTCCATCATCTCCACCACCTTCACCAATGCCATCACTTTCACCATCACTACTATCATCACCATCAGAACTACTGTTATATTTCTACTTCCACTAATCTCCATCATTATCAACACCTGCACCACTCCTAACATTACAATTATTGCTAATATACATCCCAGTGTTTCTCAAAGAATGGCACATCACCACCTGATTCAGAATCCCCTGGGATTCTTATTAGAATGGTAGCACATTGTGCCTCACTCTAAACTTAATAAATCTAAAACCTGTTCATGGGGGGTGGAATCAAGATGGTGGAGTAGGAGGATGCAGAATTCATGTCTCCTCACAACTAGGGCACATACCAGGCACTGGTGGGGGATCTCAGACCCCTAAGGGGACAGAAGGAATCCCCACATGACCAGGTAGGATGTCAGGGGTAAAAGGGAGGGAGAAAAAGTGGAGACAGGATGAGACCAGCACCCCTGAGGGGAGGCTGGGAGAAGGGAGGGGTTTCCACGCTTGGAAGGGGCCACTCATGGTGAGGGAATCAGCAGGGATGGGGCAAGAGCTTTGGGGGATCCAGGGATCAGAGGGGATCAAGGCCAGCATCTCCCCCACATGATCAGGCCCTGGCAAAACTGCTGGGGACCTGGGCCTGAATCTCTGCCCTCTGGGGCCCCTCTGGCTATGTGGGTCCTAAGCCTAAGCCACTCCCCTGGGTCTCTTCCAGTCACGAGGTTCCTGGGCCTGAGCACCATCCTCCCCACCCCTGCTGCCAAGACCTTTTCCAGCCTTTTGTTTGTTTGTTTGTTTGCTGTTGTGGTTCAGTTTTGCTTTGTTGTTCTTGTTTCATTGTTATTTTTATTTTTTTAATATATTTTTCATTTTTCTAATTTTATTTTATTTTTTATTCTTTGTTATTGTTCTGCTCCTCTTTGTTGCCTTTTTTTTTTTTTTAAGCTATACCATGTGGCTTGTGGGGTATTGGTTCCCAGACAGGGGGTTAGGCCTGAGCTCCTGTGGTGGGAGTGCCAAGTCCAAACTGCTGGACCAACAGAGAACCTCAGACCTCAGGGAATATTAATCAGTGTGAGCTCTCCTGGAGGTCCTCATTTTGTCACCAAGAACTGGTTTCACCCAACTGCCTGCAAACTCCAGTGCTGGACGCCTCAGGCAAAACAACCAGAAGGACAAGAACAGAGCTCCACCCATCAAAAAAATAAGACAGCAAAAAATATGTTACAAATGAAGCAGCAAGGTAAAAACCTACAAGACCAAATAAATGAAGAGGAAAGAGACAATCTATCTGGAAAAGAATTCAGAGTAATGATAGTAAAGATGATCCAAAATCTCAGAAATAGAATGGAGACACAGATTGAGAAAATGCAAGAAATATTTAACAAGAACCTCAAAGAATTAAAGAACAAACAGTGATGAACATCACAATAACTGAAATGAAAAATACACTAGAAGGAATCAATAGCAGAATAACTGAAGAAGAAGAACGAATAAGTGAGCTGGAAATAGAATGGTGGCAATAACTGTCAAGGAGCAGAATAAAAATAAAAGAATGAGAAGAAATGAGGACAGCCTCAGAGACCTCTGGGACAACATTAAACACAACAGCATTTGAATTATTGGGGTCCTAGAAGAGAAAGAGAAAGAGAAAGGTCTGAGAAATTATTTGAAGAAATTATAGTCAAAAACTTTCCTAAAATTGGAAAGGAAATAGTCACCTAAGTCCAGGAAGAGCAGAGAGTCCCATACAGGGTAAACCCAAGGAGAACCACTCCAAGACAGATATTAATCAAACTAACAAAAATTAAATTCAAAGAAAAAATAGTAAAAGCAACAAGGGAAAAGCAACAAATAACATACAAGGGAATCTCCATAAGGTTATCAGCTAATTTTTCAGCAGAAACTCTGCAGGCCAGAAGGGAGTGACAGGACATAGTTAAAGTGATGAAAGAGAAAAACCTACAACCAAGGTTACTCTACCCAGCAAGGATCTCATTCAGATTCAACAGAGAAATCAAAAGCTTTACAGACAATAATAAGTTAAGAGGATTCAGTACCACCAAACCAGCTTTACAAAAAATACTGAAGGAACTTCTCTAGGCAGGAAACACAAGACAAGAAAAACGGAGCTGGAAGAATCAGGGTCCCCAACTTCAGACAATAGTACAAAGCTACAGTAATCAAGACAGTATGGTACTGACACAAAAACAGAAATATAGATCAATGGAACAGGATAGAAAGCCAAGAGATAAACTCATGCACCTATGGCCACCTAACCTATGACAAAGGAGGCAAGAATATACAATGGAGATAAGACAGTCTCTTCAATAAGTGGTGCTGGGAAAACTGGACAACTAACTACATGTAATAGAATGAAATTAGAACACTCCCTAACACCATACACAAAAATAAACTCAAAGTGGATTAAAGACCTAAATGTAATAAACTCAAAATGGATTAAAGACACTATAAAATTTTTAGAGGAAGACATAGGAAAAAACGTTCTTTGACATAAATCACAGCAAGATCTCTTTTGACCCACCTCCTAAAGTAATGAAAATAAAAACAAAAATAAAAAAATGTGACCTAATTAAACTTAAAATCTTCTGTACAGCAAAGGAAACCATAAACAAGATGAAAAGACAACCCTCAAAATGGGAGACAATATTTGCAAACAAAGCAACTGATGCAAGATTAATCTCCAAAATATACAAACAGCCCATGCAGCTCAATACCAAAAAAACCAAACAACCCGATCAAAAAATGGGCAGAAGACCTAAATAGATATTTCTCCAAAGAAGACATAAAGATGTCCAAGAGGCACATGAAACGGTGCTCAACATCAGTAACTGTTAGAGAAATTCAAATCAAAACTACAAAGAGATATCACCCCACACTGATCAGAATGGCCATCATCAAAAAACTACAAACAATAAATGCTGGAGAGGGTGTGGAGAAAAGGGAACCCTCTTGCACTGTTGGTGGGAATGTAAACTGATACAGCCACTGTGGAGGACAGTATGGAGTTTCCTTAAAAAACTAAAAATAGAACTACCATATGACCCAGAAATCCCACTACTGGGCATATACCCTGAGAAAACCATAATTCAAAAAGACACATGTACCCCAATTTTCATCACAGCACTATTTACAATAGCCAGGACATGGAAGCAACATAAATGTCCAAAGACAGATGAATGGATAAAGAAGATGTGGTACATGTATGCAATGGAATATTACTCAGCCATAAAAAGGAATGAAATTGGGTCATTTGTAGAAAAATGGATGGACTTAGAGTCTGTCATACAGAGTGAAGTGAGTCAGAAAGAGAAAAACAAATAGCGTATCTTAATGCATATATGTGGAATCTAGAAAAATGGTACAGATTAACCTATTTGCAGGGCAGGAATAGAGACGCAGATGTAGAGAACAGACATATGGACAATGGTGGGGAAGGGGAAGGTGGGATGAACTGGGAGATTAGGATTGACATATGTACACTACCATGGGTAAGATAGATAGCTAGTGGGAACCTGCTCTACAGCACAGGGAGCTCAACTCGATGCTCTGTGATGACCTAGATGAATGGGATTGGGATGGGGTGGGAGGGAGGCCCAAGAGGGAGGGGAAGGGACATATGTGTCTATATATATATAAGCTGATTCACTTCATTGGACAGCAGAAACTAACACAACATTATAGAGCAATTATACTCTAATAAAAAATAAAAAAATTAAAACCTGTGAATATTCTCTGGAAAATTGCATTTAACCAAGCTCCCAGGTGATTTGTAGGGAGCTAGAATAGGAATATCACTAAATCTGGGGACATAGGTTTCCATGTAACCCAGGTACCTTGTCTATAAACTAGGATTCCTTAAGTTTCTGTTGAAGTCTCTACTGGGTGTTTACTAAACATTAGGGCCTGTGAGGTGTTAAAAGGAGAGTTCAGAGACATCAATGCATGCTGAAACTTAGGGCAAAACTAAATGTATGAATAAAAGTGAAATTGTATCCAGACCAAGTGCTTATGCATTCTAGGAAGTTATATCTGAAGTTCATCTCTCTGACCCTGAGGTCCCTCACCTGTAAACTAAGGAAATACCCAAAGTTAAATGGTTGCTAATGGCAGACCTTGGACTAGAAACCATGTCTCTGACTCTCAGACTGGTTTGGTTGGTTTTGCAAGGAGCTGGTCCAGGAGAAGGGATGCAGAGGGAGACAGCAGCAAAAGCAGACTGATTTGGGCCCAGCTGTGACTCATCTCATGGACAAGATATAGTGTGTATCATTACGGGAGATAATGATATGGAGCCAGGGACCAGACCTGGATAGAAAAATATGAGAGGAGAAATTTTCTTTGGACACTTTGATTTCTCTTTTCCATTTCTGCTTTTCTTTTTAATTCAGCCTCCTGTTAAGTCTCTCCCCTCTTCTATCTAGTGCCCATAGGCTACTTGCATCAAGGTCCACTCTCCCATCTAAATCTGCTGGTACATTTCCTTCATGATCTTCTCTCTCCCACCTGTCAAATCTCTGCTACTACTCTTCCCTGGACCTCTCCACTCCAACCACACTGAACTCCTTGCCATATTCTCAGGGCCTTGACTCTCCCTGGTCCTTCTGCCCAAATTGCTGCCTGTTTCTCTCCCTCACTGACTTTCAGTCTTTGTTCCTATGCCAGCTTATTAAAAAGCTCTTTCCTGATAGCCATGTGTAAAAGAGGTCATGCCTGACTCTATCCCTCACTATCCCTCTACCCTGCGCTATTTTTCACTATCTGACACATCATCTAAATATTTGGTCACTTGTTTCTCTTTCTTCTCACCAAAAAAAATTTTTGTCTGTTTTGTTCAAACAGTTCCTCACACATAATAGGCATTCAATAGATATCCAGACAAAGGAATCACTCGTGAATAAACAAATGCTCTCTCACTCTGTCGGAAGGCTAAGCTTTGCTAACATAAGTTAATACCTGTTAATACCTTACTATTTTCCAGAGTATACATTTACATTTGATAAGGACTTCAGGAGAAAATGTTCTAGTTCAAAGAATTGCACCAGTGGCAGATATTGCAACATCTGTGTCCATCCAATGAAGTTGACATTTTGAAGCACATGCGCAAGCCACCCTGCAGTCACCATTCATCACTGTAAACTCAGCACCCTGTGTAAGGCCTGGCACATGGGAGTTGTTCCGTAATTGCCTGCTGAACTTGGCTGCGTGGGAGACTCTATTTTGCCCACATGGAAGGCCTGCTGTGACTAATAATTCAATCATCACTTCCAGGAAGTTTTCTAATTGATTACTGTTACCCCTTTTGCTTATAAAACTGTAACCTCATAGTCAGCCTGACAGCCAGGCACAAATTTAGGTCTTGCTTCTCTTTTTGCTGATGACTTTGTGATCTGTTATTGCAAGTTTTCCTACATGTCACTTACAGGCAACATAAGGTGGTGGCACAAAGAAGCCAGACTTTCTTTAGAGAGCAAATAATTGCCTAAGTTCATGGGTATAATTAAGATCTCAATTATAATTGAGATCCAGTTGTATGTTTTACTTCAGGCTTTTCTAGTAAGCCATTTCCATAAGTGGGAAGGAAACAGTTGTGCCAAGCAATTGTACCTTAACCCATCTTACAGCTCAAGGATTTAGTTTTTAATCAGTGTTAAATTTATCATATCTTGCCTGGATTTGCAATAGAACAGCTGCCAAGAAAACTGTGAAGGAACAGAAAGCGTCAATGTTCAGCTAAAACTAGCAAGGAAATCCTTCCTAATCAAAGCCAGCAGTCACTGTCAAAATGAGCACACCCTGACTGGTTGCTGCTAACAAATGGAATTCCGCACGCCCAAAGCTTCTGCATAACACCCTGGACACATGTCCATGAGCAATTTTTCATCTGTAGTAAAGAATTTCCATTCTCTAGACAAAGATGCCAAGATAGGGGGTCCATTTTTAAATGTATCATAAGTCAAATGATTGGATAACTCCTACTGCTTTTAAGGTTTACCCATTAAACGACTTGTTTTCAAGTTCTTATTCATTTTACCATTTATCTCATTTAAATAATATAATTTAATAACTTCTGATTTAACAGTATCTGTGTTTATTCTACTCAGGGTTGGGTTTTTCAAATTTAGCTAAAATATCATAGTTATCACTTGCTTGGTGAAGAAATCTGCTGACCCTATATAAAATTTTAAGCACCTCCCCCAATATTCTTTATGATTTCCATTTTATTGTCCTTCAGAGCACTTATCACTGTTTAACATACTATTTCTTATGTACTTATTTTATTTACTTTCTATATTCTTCTTACCCACTCCCCTCAACTAAACTGTCAACTCCACCAGGTGGAGATTTTTGTTTGTTTTCTTTACTTAGAGTATGCCTGACCTAGAGAAGATGCTCAATAAATATTTGTTCAACGAATGAATCAATGAATAAAGGTTAAGAATTTTGGCTTCAGAGTCAGGCTATCCAAAGTTAAATGCAGGTTCTATCACCTGAGGAAGATGTTTAAACATTTTAAGTCTCAGAAGAGGAAACTCTTCTGCAGAACAGGGATGATAATAATACTATTAATACTGCAACTAATAATAATAATAAATCTCATAATGTCATGAATAGCAAAGGAATGATGCACGTAAAAAGTGAAAAACATTCTGTACAGAGAGAATCTCCCTGGTAGAGGTAGATGCTATTGCTTGCTTTTGTGCTACACTGAATATCCCTAAAGCCTTCAAGAGCCAAGGGGACATGACTGGAGGCCTTGAGGGTTGGGGATTTAGGATCCATTCACAAATCCCTTCAACCAAAATAGCATCTCTGTTAATTGTTTTTTCTTTTTAATTGTTTTACTATTACAGGTAAGATTTCATCCAGGAAAAAAAAAATAAGTGTGTTCTACACTTTTAGTTTGAAATTCATCACCATCAGTAGTTAGAAAAGAAACATTTCACTTTCATTCTTCTGAGATTGAGCATTTGTGCTTTATATTACAGCTTTGCATCTGTCTAGTGGACACTGTTGTTCATCCCAGTCTAGGAGAGAGAAAGGGACTGGAAAGGTAGATAGCATGGAGAAAGAAAAAGAGAAAACGGAGAGCCAAGTTATATTGCTTGCCAAGTATAATACCTGGCACAGAGCAAGTGCTCAGGAAACAGCAGTTCCCATCTCTTTCATTGTGGATGCATAAGGTAGCCACAAACCCACATCCAAAAGAGAAGCAAACTAGCTTACTCTAGGTTTCAATGACCATGATGTGAGGATTACCTGTTATTTGGGATCATACATAGCACAAATCCTATGCACAGTAGGAGCTAGGAGGGCACTTGTGATGTCTTGAGAAGATTTTAGAAACTTAGCCCTGATCTTTGTTTCCACTTCTTTTTTTCTGTATTAACAACCAGAGAAACTGGAGTTTGTCTGCAGGCCCCACAGCAAAAGCAAGCTTAGCCAGTGTCCCAGGAAGAGCCCACCTGCCAGTGTACTCAACCAGCACTGGGATGGACATAAGGGAAAACTCCTGGAGTTCTTTCCTGAATAAATGTTTCCAGAACAAAGAAAAGGTCAAGAGTGTATATTTGCTACAGAAAGCCCCTCTCCTGGAATCAGCAGCCATGGCCATTAGTGCATTTCTGTGGCTGCACTCAATCACCTTAGGCAATGATATTGCCATACTCCCAGGCTGAACCTTCTCCTTTTTTGCCTCCTCACTGCCATATTTCGAGGTTCTAGTGAAAAGTCTCTCTTGGCCAATAAAAGACAAGAAGGCAGTAAGGAATTGTCTTGGGGCCAGCACATGAAGACAGGACTTGAAGAGACTAACCTGGGAAAAGAACAACAGTGGGCTTTGGAAAATGAGTCCTATGTGTTATTGACAAAGAATGGAGTTCGGGAAATAACTCAGGACTCCTGCAAGCCACTGGGCCTAACTCAGGATTAGCTTAGAAAGAGAGTGACACTAAGAGTACAGAAAAGAGCAGAAGGATGGGAGAGAAAGGAGGGAGAGCCGTGTGATCTCTTGGACAAGGTATGGTTAGAAATGACAAGGCAGACCCTGAGTTTCAAAACTCAAGGTCTTTCTTCAAGGTCTCTGCCAGATGTGAATCTCTATCCCCAACCTGGCCTGAATTACCTTGACTTCACCCTCAGGGCTCACTTTGAACACTGTTCAGTCCATCTGTATCCACTGACCCACATCATGAATGCCACTAACACGGTCTCCACACCTGGTCTTATATTAGTGCTTACCTGGGCTGGACTAGTAAGCAAAGCTCCTGGTTCTGATGCTTGCTGGCAGCCCACCCCTTGCTCTGGCCTCTGGTGCCCTCAACTACTTCAATAAGAATGTATTGTTGTCAGTAGTTCAAACCTCATGTTAGGTACTACAGATACAACCATGAATCAGGCTCTGACCATATGTCATAGAAGTTTTAGTCTAGTGCAATGTTTTTTAAAACCTTTATTAACCCCAATTAACAAAAAGATACAATTTTATATCATTACTCAATACACATACACATATGTAGTTAGATATGTGTATGAAAATAATGACAATTTCACAAGACAATACTAAGGAGCCATAAAATGAATACTGTTATTTTCTATTCTATTCTACTCATTTTTCAATACCAGTAACAACCCACTAAGTTGATCTTATGACCTGCAGTTTAATACCCTCTAGATTAGTGCAGGATACAGACAAGAAAACAGATTATTATAACACAGTTTTGGAGGTGTTATTATAAGGTCACAGCTGGGGGTACCACTGGAGCACAAAGGAAAAGTATTAGCCTGAAGGCAAATGCCAGTAATATGCTTAATGGCAGTCTGGACTGCAGAATCTGTGCTCTGAACCACTGTGCTCCACTACCTCCCAGGGGCTCCAGGAAGGTGACAACAGGTGTGACTTTTACATGGCTAGGGATGAAAGGAGTTGAATCATCAAAGAGGAGAATGATTGGAGGAACAGGAAAAAGTCTTGCTGGCTGAAGTGGCAACATATGGAATAGTCAAAGTCCTGAAAGCTAGCCTTGTGTGAGAAGGCAGACAGTTGGGTGTAAGTAGAACATAGAATGCTGAGAGGGAAGAGCTTTGTCCTGAGAGCCTTGGGAGAACCTGCAAAGGGTTTTAACTAGATCAGGTTTATGTTTTAGGAAAATCTCTTTAGGTGCTGAGTATAAAACAAAATATGTTCCATGGCCACAACAATTTGGAGCAGATAATTTCAGACCAAAATGCTCACAATTTACTCTGTGGTAGGTTTTTAATGTGGTTTTTAATAGTAGGGGAGAGAAAAAGGAATTAAAAGTCTAAGATTCAATGGTAATTTTTCAAGTTTCTCTTCCTAGCCTTCTACTCTTACTTAAGTTCCTAAAATAGA
This sequence comes from Mesoplodon densirostris, assembly GCF_025265405.1. Taxonomy (NCBI): domain Eukaryota; kingdom Metazoa; phylum Chordata; class Mammalia; order Artiodactyla; family Ziphiidae; genus Mesoplodon; species Mesoplodon densirostris. The sequence continues at coordinate 129,255,759 of NC_082662.1, read as the reverse complement.
ATGAATTTCAGACTAGAATTCCTCTCAGAATACACTGGAGAAAGTTGAGGGCAGATGGACACTGCCTGTGCAGAGGTCATCTGGCAAAGTAACTGTAGGAAGGGATCATATAGGAGGGCATTTTTGTCCTAAATTTGTCCCTTTGAATTTGTGCTGTTCAATATAGTTGTCACAAGATCTTTGTAGCCCTTTATATTTAAATTTAAGTTAATATGAGTTAAATTTGAAAAATTTACTTCCTCAGTCATAAGCCACATTTCAAGAACTCAGTAACCATATGTGGCTGAGGGTTACTGTAGTGGACATTTCCATCACCACAGAGCATACTATTGGACAATGTTGTTTTAGAGAGTCTCATTCAGTCATATGTTAAATCATGCTTCTTATCTCACTACTTCTGTATTCAGAGACAAATCTGTAAGTATAGAACCATCCTTGGAGAACCAGGATGTTCTGCTTTACTCCCAATTGTTTCCAGTTATTCCTGGTGACCTTTTGTTTGAACCCAGGCCATAGAACGGACTCTCTCAAGGCTCGTTCATTCTCAGTCTTTTCCTCTCACTCTTGTTCTCAGCCTCTCTCTCTCTCACACACACACACAAGAAAATATGCACAAACACACAAAACAATCTTTTAACTTGAGAACCTTTTTCTGTGGGGGAAGAAACATATTTAGTAATAAGCCAGGCCATATCTAGTAGGACTTGGGCACCTCTTCCCTTCCCCAACAATTAGTACAGAAAAAAATCAGGTTACCATGAGAATTCAGGGCAACCTTGATCAACTGGACTTTCAGAGAATAAATATTAGGAAGAATAATCATTAGGAAGATATGTTACAGAGGGGTAACTTCCCACAAGGAACCAGGAGGAACAGAATGCTGCTTCTAATTACATTTTCCATAACTGCAATTGGCAGTGTTCCCTCAAAGCTTGCTCAGAGGACAGTCTTACTTAAGTCAGTAGGGAAGGCCCATGAGCTTTCAAAGGGCCTCCCCAAAACAGGCTGCATCCAGCAAACTCATGGGACTCCCACCCACTATGTACACTGCCCCTGCCCATCACCTTGCCTCCTCATCTGCACCTGGACACACTGACCTGGGGTTCCACTGGATTCCACTTATTGTCCTCATTTTACAGATGAGGGAATTATAGAAGAGGAACTGTTTGTTAAAGCTGCCTGTTGGATAATTGCAAGTCAAGGTTCAGAACCTGGTTCTCCTGATACCTAGCATGGAGCTTTTCCCAGTGGATTTCAGAATATTTCATATTTAGTAAAACTCTATAAATTATTAATTTTGGAAGAACTATTTCTTTTCTTCAGAGTGAAAAGAGAATGAGTAAAGTGTAACTTGAAAAATATACATGTGAAAAAAATACACATGTGGTCACAATTAACACATAATTCTGCCATGCACTGAAGATTTTAAAAAGAAATTGTACCTAGGTAAGTCTTCTTACCATGTTTTATGGAGTCTTTGACAAACTGGTCATGTAAATGGAGATTAAGGCCATTCTTATCTTTGTGACTATGTAGTGGAATTTATACTCAGACAAACTGGATTAAGGCCATTCTTATCTTTGTGACCATGTAGTGGAATTTATACTCAGACAAACTGGGTTGAAGTCCAAGCCTGTCCATTTAATAGCTGGAGGCCTTGGAGCAAAACATATTCTAGAAAAAGGTGGTGTGGTGTAAAAGTACTTATGGGCAAATTTATATCAAATAATGTATGCCCAGAAAGTGAGCAATATAGATGAGTTGTTTTCCTCATTTTGACCTCATCATTAGCATCTTCAATGAGTGATCAAGTGTGAAAGCATATCTATTCTACTTTTAAAACCTTCACAATCCTTGACATGGGTCTTGGTAATGATTTCTTTCTTTTTTTTTTTTTTTTTTTTGGATATGATACCTAAAGCACAAGACAACAAAAGCAAAAATAAGCAAGTGGGACTACATCAAACTGAAAAGCTTCTGCACAATAGAGCAATGAATGAATGAAGTCAACCTACTCAATGGGAAAAAATATTTGCAAACTATATATCTAATAAGGGTTAATATCAAAAGTATATAAAGAACTCCTACAACTCAACAGCAAACCCCCAAATAATCCAGTTAAAATGAGCAAAAGAATTGAATAGACATTTTTCCAAAGAAGATGCACAAAAAGCCAGTAAGTACATGAAAAGATGTTCAACATCACTAGTTGTTAGGGAAATGTAAATCAAAACCACAGTGAGATATCATCTCATAACTGTTAGGATCACCATCATTAAAAAGATAAGAGATAACAAATGCTGGTGAGGATGTGGAGAAAAAGGAACACTTGTGAACTGTTGGTGGGATTGTACACTGGTACAAACAATGTGAAAACAATATGGAGGACACTTCAAACATTCAAAATAGAACTACAATATGATCCAGCAATCCCACTTCTAGGAATATATCCAAAGGAAATAAAAACATTAACTAAAAGAGATATCTGCAGCCCTGTGTTCATGGCAACATTACTTACAATAGCCAGGACATGGATACAACCTAAGAGTCCATCAGTGGATGAATGGATAAAGAAGCTGTGGTGTATATATACAATGGAATATTATTCAGCCATAGAAAACTAGGAAATCCTGCTATCTGTGACAACATCAATGGACCTCGAAGGCATGATGCTAAGTAAAATAAGTTAGAGAAAGACAAATACTGTATGAGCTCACTTATATGTGGAATCTTAAAAACAAAAAGCAAATAAACAAAAAATATAGAAAAAGAGATCAGATTTGTGGTTACCAAAGGCAGTGGTGGGGGTGGAAGGATTGGAGAAAGGTGGTCAAGAGGTACAAATTTCTAGTTAGAAGATAAATTAGTACCAGGAATGTAATGTGCAATATGATGACTATAATTAACACTACTGTATGATATGTATGAACTTTAGAGAGTAGATCCTGATAGTTCTCATCACAAGGACGATTTATTTTCTTTTTTGCTTTCTCTTTTTGATGTATCTATGTGTGATGGTGGATGCTAACCAAACTTACTGTGGTCATCATCTTACAAAACATGTAAGTCAAACCATTATGCTTATGCTTTAAATTTATGCAGTGATGAATGTCAATTATATCTCAGTAGAACTGGAAAAAAATAAATGTTAGACAAAACACAAAAAGATTCAGGACAGCATCCTTAATATACTAGGAGCTGTGCTATTATAAACAATAAGTTAAGAGCCCAACTGGTCTCTCATTCCTTCCACATGGCTTTTTCATACATTTATGAGAGTTTTTCATCTTGCTGATGGCACTGATTTATCTTACTGTCTTGCTGTTCTTATGATAATTAGAAGCATCAAATATGTTGTGTACTTTGCAAGAGAATGAAAGGTTTACAACCTTTATGTTGTGACTATGATTCTTAATTGCATATGCAATAGGAGCTCCTGAATCTCCTTCACGTTAAGTCCCTTGGCAGGCATGGTCATAACTTCTTTTCTCCTAGAAAATGGTATCAGGGCCATCTAACAGGGTTACATGAATTGCATGCCGATGGCTCTGGATGTTTTATGGTCCTCTACAAAACAGAAGGAGAACTCAGTTCTGCCAGTCTTAATGACAGCACCAGATTGCTGCTGCTCCTAAAATAAAGAAATAAAACAAAATAAAATCTTCTGGTCTTAAAGGGCATGACTCTGAGGAGAACAAACATCTTGGGTTTCTTTCAATGCACATTTAAAGTGACAGTGACCACTTTAACCTACAATCACTGTAGATTGCATCTTATTGTGTTTAATATTCTGGTTTCTCATTACAGTCTCCTTACTCTGCTCAAATGTTTCCATTTATTGTGCAAGATTTTATCTCCAAAGCATATAGAGTTTTCTGTCACTTCTGAGCCATGAAAATGATTTTTGCTTCTTTTCTTTGCAGTTACTTTTTAAAGTAAACGAATAAAACCAATGCATTATTTATCTTCTGGATGGATAGATGGGGACCAAAGAGCATGCTGGTGCCTGTGGCTTCAGCCTGCCCCTGAAAAGAATGAAAATGAGGGAGGAAATCCAAAGCTCCCCCATCTCTTCTTGTCCCCCACCACACACACACCAGAACTAACTGCAGCAAGTCCTTCATCCAAGTTTTCCAGAGACTTCTACCCTCCAGACTTCTTTTGAATATGGAAATTTACACCAACAAAAGTAATGGCTGTTGTTAAATTGCTCCTAGGTAGCTTTTTTCAGAACTTCTGAGCTCACTGCTGATGTCAGCAAGTAGATTAGACATTTCTTACTCATTAAAATCTTCAGGAAGCCTGGCATACTGTTAAAGGAGCAATATTTAATACAACAGTCTTTAGACTCTTCTGTGCCCATCTGTTTATGATCTTCAGAGACACAGATCTAAAGCAAGTTTCATTTCACTGTGGCCTGAAGTTTTCCCCTGACTCTCCACAATTAAAATCCCTAACTAAGGAAGAAAATCAATCACATCAGTTTTATCAGTGCTGACTTTGTTTAAACATAAGGTGCTCATTGTTCTGCAAAAACATCGTGGTCAGAGGGTCAAGAGGCCAGGCTTCTGAAAAGCAAGAAGAGTGCTTACTTTGTCCACCAAGAACCCATGATCCTCTCAAATGGTTTATTCAGAACCTCAACACAGATGGTCCCAGACTTATGATGGTTTGACTTACCATTTTTGACTTTACATTGGTGCAAAAGTGATACACATTCAGTAGAAATCGTACTTCAAATTTTGAATTTTTATCTTTTCCTGGGTAGGAGCTATGTCCTGTAATCCTCTCTCCCAGTCAGACATGTGATCACAGGGATAAACAACTGATACACTTAAAACCATTCTGTACCCATACAACCATTCTATTTTTCACTTTCACTACAGTATTCAATAAATTATATGAGATAATCAACACTTTACTATAAAATAGGCTCTGTGTTAGATGATTTTGCCCAACTGGAGGCTAATGTAAGTGTTCTGAGCACATTTAAGGAATGGCTAGGCTAAGCCATGATGTTCAGTAGGTTATGTGTATTAAATGTATTTTTGACATGATATTTTTTAACTTAGGATGGGTTAATCAGGTTTTAACCGCATCATAGGTTGAGGAAGATCAGTATATGAGATGCGTTATGGTGGAATTGCTCCAGTGGGGAGGACTGGGTGTTGGCAGATGGAGGTGAGGGAGACAGTCGTAACTCTGCCTTGAGTAAAAATGAATGTTTCAGGTGCTCAATGAGGAATCAGTCACTACACTGGTCAGAAACTATAATGGCCTGGGATTGTCAATCATTCCTTCCTTTAATTTTTTTAAGCACTGGAACTCTTTTTCCAGAAAATTTATGTAGCTTATTTTTTCAGCACTTGATCCACATTCTAGCATCGGTGACTACTGAGAGAGTTCCAATCTGTCTCTGGTTTGTTTTTCTATGCTCATTCTTCAGCCCAGTTTTAGTTTTACTCCTCGATGACTTTTTCCTAAAGAACCCAGGAAAAGATTAGAAGGCACTGTGGGATGGAGGCACTCTTGAACCGTGTTTCCCATTAAGGAGCCCTGGGAACACAGATTTGGGTCTAGAAACCTGCTGATCCTACAGCACAGAGCAGAAGAGAAGGATGGCCTTGTTCAAGCAGGCCTGGGGCATCAAGGAGGATTTTAGTAGAGAGGTAGTAAAGGAGGAGGCGGAGGGGGAGAAATTGCGTGTTGCTCTCAACCAGTGTTGCCAGATTTAGCAAAAAGAAAGCAAGGAGGTTAGGAAGGAAGGAAGGAAGTGGGGGAGGAAGGAAAAAGAAAAGAATAAAAAGGAAATAAAAAGAAAAGGACACTGTTGGATATACTTATACTAAAATATTTTTCATTATTTATCTGAAATTCAAATTTAGCTGGGCACCCATATTTGACCTGGCACCCATATCCCTAACTTCCCCTTCTCTCTGCCCTTCCACTGGAGCAGCTCTACCATTATCCATTTCCTAAATTGAGTTTCTACATAAAATTGCTTTAAAAGGGGGTTCTGAGGCTCCAAAAATATTTAAATGAGGGAATAGATGAAAATCACCACTACACTCCAACAGATAAGTTTATCTAGGTATTTAGGAAAAGAAAAGTGTGCACATATGCTATAACTTCATGGTAAGAAATTTTATATTTTATTTTATTATAATTTGACACATTCTAAGAAAAGCTGCCTGTGGTAGACTTCAGCCTTTTCTGTAACTATGCCTGTTGCCATATGTTTTCACAGTTCCTCCCACTAGGGGCAGAATGTACTTCCCTGTCCATGACTTGAGTTTGGCAGCATGTCTGCTTTGGGCAGGGGGGATATGACCTGATGTACTAGCATGATTAGGCTTGTGCTCTTGCCCTCTGTCATCACCACCAGAAGAACATGCCTCAAGGTTTAGTCCACTTGTCCTAAAAAAATGAGATGCTTGGAGCAGATCTAAATTGAACCCATGGCCTTGAGTCAAGCCCAGCTGAGCCCAGGCAAGTTGATTCATATATTCATGAGCTAGAAATAGGTACTTTTTGTTGTATTTTGGAGTGGTTTGTTATGAAGCACTACTGTGTCCAAAACTGACCTATACATTCCACCTCATCACTCTCAGGGTATTGATTAAGTCTGCCAGTTCCTTTAGGAGCCAAAATTTACAATAGCATGCATGACAGAGATTTTCTATTTAGGTAAGAAATTTTTGAGCAGAAATTTTAGGAGCAATGAATAATAAAATTTCCAAAGATTCACAGAGAAGCCACCTACTAAAGGAAAATTACCATCCAGATTGCTAATAAGATTATCACTAATCTGTTCAGTTTAAAAACTAAATGTTCTCTCCAAGATTTAAAAAAAAATATTTCAAAGATGGAAATGAGGACTAGTCACCATGAGAAATTATAAAACTGAACAGCAGTGCAGGCAATGCCTTTATTAGAGTAAACACTTAAGCAGTCAGAAGTTGGTAATTGTTATTCCCCCTTCAACGTATTTTAGATTCAGGAGGTATGTTTTATTAAACTTGGTATTTGCAGGAGAAATACAATGTGTAACCAATGGGGAAGTTGAAGAATCATTTTTCATTTTGGTCAGTGGTGTTCTCCAGAGATGCCTGCCACCAAACCTCCTCCCTTTAGCCCCTCCTTGAAAAATATGTCAAAACCCCATTTCAATTTCTATGCTATTTGCCCCCTACAGTAACACTTCTCAATGTTATGTGATCAAGCCAAATATTAGTACTACTATTTCTAAGTGCTGTTAGAGGGATTGGACCTATTCAAAAATCACACTGTCAACTGCATTATGAAATTTTACCACATTTGGAAACCAAAATGAATTCTTCAAGGAAACCCTTGTGCCAAAGATTGCATTGGGAATGTCATCAAGTGGCCACTGTAAATGAGGAAACTTGATCATTTTTAAACTGTAAAATTGTGAAAGAACATCAAGTTTACATTAAGCAAAACTACAGTGTGTTTCCAAAACTACAATGTGGTTTTCAGGAGTTAGTGCACAGGAGCTTAAAATCTTATTTAAACATGATATCACTCACCCTAATTTATAGTGTCAAGTAAGGGATGGTAGATTATTGAACTAGAATCATGTTTCTCAAACATTTTTACTAAAAATATTCTTTTAGACAGAGAGAAAGGGATTTCCATTGGTCTGATCTCAGTTTATACTGATGTGATGGACTGCAAGTTAGGTGTTTTATTGTCAAAATTCTTAATTTTTGCATTCTATTTCATAATATATCCATGTAGTTTAACATAAAAATAACATTTTCAATTACCATCAGGGAAAAGAAACAAATTTCTTCAAGTCTCCTTGGTTAAATAATGAAAGATATTGTGGTAGTGGATCTATCAAATTTGGAAAATTGGGCTGTATTCAAAAGCCCTAAATCTGGATAATGGTTAAAACATCTCTGACTTGGTATCACAGATTTTGAGAATTCACAATCACATAAATATCAAGATCAATTAGTTCATTTTCTCCTTTAAAAATCCCTCTGGAATGAAGAGGCAATGACAACAGTTTGGGTCCAATTGGCCGCGAGCCACTCTTTCACCTACTCTACTTGAAAGCCCCACAGTTCATGGATTCAAGCTAAGGAGATTATTCCTTCCAGTGCATATCTCCCTGGGACTTTAAAGGTGACTTTAGAAGTTGCATGGAGGTGTGAGGGTGAAGGCGGGGATAATTTGAGTTCTTCTGGTGTTAATAGTTCTCACTCATAGGGAGCTTTCTCCTTGAACTAACCAGAGATGACACACACTAACAAATTAGGCTTGGCCTTGAGTCTTTCCCCAGTATGCATTACCCTTAAGGAAATACACATATGGGGGATTGGACTAAGACTTGAGAAAATAAAAATATGTGTCCATAGAAAATTCCAAATTAAAAGTCTAGACAATCTATTTAAACCAAGGAGAAGGATGGAAATCAAAGGATGTGAGAATATGCCAATATTTAACAGGTGGAATATATAGACGCCAATTTTTTTTCCATTCAATTATTAGGAACTATAATTCACATACCATAAAAGTGGTTGTGAGGTGTACTTCATTGTGGTTTTTATTTGTGTTTCCCTACAGACTAATAATGTTGAAACTCTTTATGTGCTTACTGGTTATTTATATATCTTCCTTGGAGAAATTCAACTCCTTTGTCCTTTTTAAAATTTGATTATTTGTCTTTTTATCACTGAGTTGTAAGTGCTCTTTATATACTCTGGATACTAAATTCTTATCAGGTTTGAGTTTCAAATATTTTCTCCCATTCTGTGCATTGTCTTTTCACATTATCAGTGGTGTCCTTTGTAGTACAAAAGTTTTAAATTTTGATGAAGTCTAATTTATCTATTTTTTCCTTTGGTTGCTTAGGCCTTTGGTGTCATGCCTAAGAAATAATCGCCCAATCCAAGGGATCAAAGATTTACACACGTCTTTTCTTCTAAAATTTATACAGTTTTAGTTTTTACATTTAGATTTTTGATTCATTTTGAGTTAGTTTTTTAATATAGTGTGAAGAAGTCCAAATTCATTCTTTTATATTTGGAGATGCAATAGTTCCAGTACCATTTGTTGAAAAAACTATTGTTTCCCCAATTGTCTTGGTACATTGCTGAAGACCAATTAACCATGGATATATGGGTTTATTTCTGAACTCTCAATTCTGTTCCACTGAGCTACATGTTTCTCCTTATAACAGTAGCAACAGCCTTGATTACTATAGTTTTGTAATAAATTATGGTATCAGGAAGTGTGAGTCTTCCAGCTTTGTTCTTATTTTTCAAGATTGCTTTGGTTATTTTGGATCCCTTGCATTTCATATGACTTTTAAGATCAGCTTGTCAATTTCTGCAAAGAAAGAAAAACAGGATTTTGATAGTCAAAATTTGGGGAATATTGCCATCCTGACAATATTAAATCTTCCAATACATAAACACAATAAATAAATAACTGTCCTTCCATTTATTTAGGTATTTTCTTTCAATGATGTTTTACACTTTTCAGTGTTCAAATATTTCACTTCTTTTCTTGAATTTATTCCTATGTATTTTATTAGTTTGATACTATTGTGTGTGGAACTGTTTTCTTATTTAACTTTTGGATTGTTCCCTTCTAGTTTATAGAAACACAATTGGCTTTTGTATAGATTTTATACCCACAACTCTGCTGAACTTGTTTATTTACTCTAATTGCTTTTAGGGATTCATTAGGATTTTTTACATACATAATCATGTTTTCCACAAATAAAGAGAGTTTTACTTTCTCCTTTCCAATCTGGAGGTCTTTTATTTCATTTTATTGCCAAAATGTGCTGGCTAGAACCTCCAGTAAAATGTTGACTAGAAATAGCAATAATGGATTTAAGTGAAAATAATTGTCTTATTCCTGATGTTAGGGGGAAAGCTTTTAGTCTTTTACCATTAAGTAAGATGTTCTCTGAATTTTCATAGAGGTTCTTTATCAGGTGAGAAAAGTCCCCTTCTATTTCTCATATTTTGAGGGGTATTCTCATAAAAAGGTGTTTGCTTTTGTCAAATGCTTTCTCTGTGTCTATTAAGATGATTATGTGGTTTTACCTTTTTTTTCGGTTTATATTTTCTGTTACAGTGATAGATTTCCATATGTTGAAACATCCTTGTATTGCCAGGATAAATCGACTTGGTCATGGTGTATAATCATTTTTATATATTTCTGGATTTGGTTTGATAGTATTTTATTGAGGATTTCTGCATCTATATTCATGAGAGATACTGATCTCTAGTTTTCTTTCCTTGTGATGTCTTTATATGGTTTCAGTATCAGGAAAATACTACAATGAGTAATACTCATTCTAAGTAATGAATGTATAATAATGAATAAATAATACTCATAGAATAAAATGAGGTGTGTTCTCTTCCAGTTTTTTTTTAAAGAATAGAAATCAGTTTTTTAAAAGAAGATGGAATTAATGTACTTTTTTGTATGCCTTCTGCTAAGTACAGCTAGAAGCCCTGGACAGTATATTCAAAATAAACATAAGAATATTCTGAGACAGACTTGCTAGGGATCTCAGTATCCAAGGAATAACATAGTGGTGAGTTCCCTGGGGTTGTTTTTTTATTTTTTGTTTGTTTGCCTCAAACATTTCATATTTGGGGCTGAAAACTTGGAAATGCCAATGGACTCACACAAAATAACCCAAACAAAGGCTTGCCCTCTATAGCTAAAAGATCAGGAAAGTTGCAGTCTATGAAGACAAAAACTTTAGACAATAACTGCTCTATTCCAGCCAAAGCCACAGAAAAAACCTGTGGCCCCATCCTCACCCACATCATCAAAGGTCAAGGGAGGAGCCTAGACTTCTACTTTCATGAAGCTGTAACTGCCTTCAGGGTAGTGTCAAAGAAGGTCAAGTATGGAGTTACACTTTTATCATCTCAAGGCAGTAACAAAATCACCCCACCATGATGTCAGTGGAGAAATGTTAGAATTATCTGACAGGATTTTAAAGCAGCCATCATGAAAATGCTTTAGCAAGCAATTACAAAATTCTTGAAACAAATGAAAAAATTGAAAGTTTCAGCAAAGAAATATAGAATATAAAGAAGAATCAAATAAATATTTTTAAACTAAAGAATACAATAACTGATATAAAAAACCCAAACAGTTGATTTCAGCAGCAGAATGGAGAAGAGAGAGAAAAGGATCTGTGAACTTGAAGACAGAAAGATAGATATTACTTAATCTGAATGAAAGAGGAAAATAAACTGAAAAAATGAACAGAGCATGAGAGATCTGCAGAAATATAAAAAAAGATCTAACTATTTTATCAATAGTATCTAGGAAAGAGAGAAGAAATGGGGCAGGACTGAAAAAGTACTCAAAGAAATAATGACTGTATATTTCCCAAATGTAGCATAAATAAATAGATAAATAAGTACCCATCAAAATCCGAGCAAGATGTTCTGTAGTTATAAAAAGATTATACTAAAATTTATATGGAAAAGTAAAGGAACTAGAATAGCTTGTTCTTTTTCTTTTGAAAAATAAGTGGGAAAAAGCATGTAGCCAATTTCCAGACTTGTTATATAGCTATGTTAATGAAGACTTTGTATATTGGCAGAGGGATAGACACATATATCAATGAAACTGAAAACAGAGGCCAGAAATTAAGCCATTCAATGGAAAGAAATATAACCTTTTCAACAAACAGTGTTGGAGCAATCGGATATACGTAAGGAGAAAAAAAAAAAGAACTTTAAACCTCACAGCTACCAAAAAAGTAACTGAAAATGGATCATGGACTTAAATCTAAATTTTTAAAATGTGAAAATTTTAGAAAAAAATTCATGAGAAATCTTCAGGGCCTAGGGCTAGGCAAAGAGGTCTTGAACTTGACACCAAAAGCATGATCCATAAAAGGAAAAATTGATTAACTACACTTCATCAAAACTAAACTTTAGTAAAACTTTGTTTCGCAAAAGGTCCTGTTAAACTGATGAAAAAACAACTGCACAGTGGGAGAAAATATTTCCAGACCACATACCCAACAAATGATTAATATTTACAATATATAAAGAACTTTCAAAGCAATAGTAAAAATAGAAACAATCCAATTAGGAAATGGGCAAAAGACATGAACAGACATTTCACTCAAGAGGATATACAGATGGCAAATAATCACATAAAAGGATATTCAATATTAGTAACCATTAGCAAAATGCAAACTAAAACCACCATGAAATATCACTACACACCTATCACAGCAACTAAAATTCAGAATAATAACAACACAAAATGCCATCAAAGATGTAGAGAAGCTGTATTACTCACTTACTGCTCATGAGAATGCAAAATGTTACAGCTACTCTGGAAAACATTTTAGCAGTTTTAAAAAACTTAATATGCAACTACCACATGACCCAGCAATTGCACTCCTGGGTATTTAACCCAGAGAAATGAAAACTATGTTCACACAAAAACCTGTACACACGTTTATAGCAGCTTTATTCATAATAGTGAAAAACTGGAAACAACCCAGATGTCTTTCAATTGGTGACAGTTAAACAAAATGTGATACACCCATACTGTAGAATATTACTTAGCAGTAAAAAGAAATGAACCATTGACATACACAGCAACTTGGATGAATCTCCAGAGAATTATGAGTTAAAAATATCCAATTACAAAAGGCTACATACCATGTAATTCCATATATTACACTTTGGAAATGATAAAATCATAAAAATGAAAAAGAGATTAGTGATAGCCAGAGGTTGATGTTGGGGGAAGGGTGTAGTAGGAAAGCTGTGGCTATAAAAGGACAAAATAAGGAATCCCTTTGGTGATGAAACTATTCTGTATTTTACTGTGTCAATATGAATATCTTGTTGTGATAATGTGTTTTAGTTTTGCAAAATGTTACAATTTAGGGAAAGCACAAAGAATATATGAGAGCTCTCTGTTTCTAATAACTACATGTGAATTTACAACGTTCTCAAAACAAAAAGTTTTTTTTGTTTGTTTGTTTGTTTGTTTTGCGGTATGCGGGCCTCTCACTGTTGTGGCCTCTCCCGTTGTGGAGCACAGGCTCCAGACGTGCAGGCTCAGCAGCCATGGCTCACGGGCCTAGCCGCTCCGCGACATGTGGGATCTTCCCGGACCGGGGCACGAACCCGTGTCCCCTGCATTGACAGAGGGACTCTCAACCACTGCGCCACCAGGGAAGCCCAAAACAAAAAGTTTAATTAAAAACTTCCAACTGCTTCCATTAGGCCAGTATAAGTTTGATACCAAAATTGGACAGGAACAGCCTAAAAAAGAAAATCACTAGCACATTGAACACATGAGTATGTACTAACAAACTTAATCCAGTAGTGTATAAAGGAGATATTACATCCCCCAAAAAATGGGTTTATCTTATCTGGTATGTTCACACAATGAAATATTATATTGTAGTGAAAATGAACTATAGCTACCTGAAACAATGCATGTGTACATATTTTTTAAAGCAGGCACTCAATAACCCTCAAATTCAGGATGTTGGGAAGGAGGCAGGGCAATAGAACAGAGAAAAGCTCATTGGTAGATGTAGGTCATTAATAAGGTTCTAGTTTTTTAACTGGTGGTGAGTTCATAGGTGTTCATAACATTATTTAAAGTATTTTAAAATAAATAACATAAAAGTGGTTTATGGGTTAATTAAAGATAGCCATCTAATGTGAAACAGGCTGATGACTCACCAATATTGCAGCCCTGAGGTCCATTTGGGAAAAATAAATTCTGACAAACACTTTCTCTTGGCTCAGCCAGCTTACATATTTGCAGTACAGCCAGCTTTCAGAGACATTTCTGGTTTTCTGACAAATTCATTTTTAAAAGATGAGAATTTTAAGCAATTTATGACTTTTTAGAAAAGTCACAATTTTATGTCCTCCACCCCCATTGAACACTCTGAGAAAGTGGCAGTTTCTGAGGTGCGGTATCTTGGTAAAAGATCCAGTGGATGCTGGTCTTTTCCTGGGTATACTAACAGTCTTGGTGTGAGGCATTCCTCTTCTCAGCTTTGCCTTTCCAGATTTACTCCATCTGTGCACATGGCCAAGCATTTTTTTTTGTGTAATTGATACAGTGCCTGCTAAATACCTCATACATCTTGTTGGGAATGTCTTCACCAGTTATTTTGCCAAAAGTCCTTTTCAAATTAACACCTTTAAGGACAACATAACTATAAATATGGTAATCTCTGACCAATAGAACAAGCATATTATTCATTCCCACACCTTCAGCTATCTATAATGGAAGGAACAAGGTCAACTCTAATCTCCAGCCAGCTGTTTCAGTATGTCTGCTGAGCACATTAAAGTGTATCATAGAAAGTGTCACTTAATAATTGCCTCATTTAAGCTAGGTAGCTACTTTAGACCCAAAACAGATTCGAGGTTTCATCCAATGGTCTCCTTTTAGGTAAGTGGAACCTAGACATAAGTGCTGCAACTGACTTTATTGGAAGCTTCAAAACACTTTAAAAAATGTTTATTTAATGCTACTTCTCATTGGATGGTCTAACCAACATCTGTCATATTCAGTTACAGGTATTTTATTCTAAATTAACATTATAAATTTTTATATTGTGTTGCCCAAATGGTTCATTAGGATTTTTCCATAGATGGTCTAGTATCATTTAGTTGTCTTTAACTTCATTCAAAATAATTTTGTTAGATTATATGTGACAGCTGTCATATCAGCATGCATTTTTAAAAAGACTTATCAAAATCGGTGAATTTTTGTTTAGCCATTTTAATATTGAAGATGGAAGAAAAAAAGCAACATTTTCAGCATATCATGCTTTATTATTTCAAGAAAGGTAAAAACGCAACCAAAACGCAAAAACCCGATTTGTTCAGTGTATGGAGAAGGTGCTATGACTTACTGAACATGTCAAAAGTGGTTTGCAAGTTTTGTGCTGGAGATTTCTTGCTGGACTATGCTCCACAGTCCGGTAGATCAATTGAAGTTGATAGCGATCAAATTGAGATATTAACTGAGAACAATAAATGTTATACCACGTGGGAGATAGTTGACATACTCAAAATATCCAAATCAAACGTTGAAAATCATCTGCACCAGCTTGGTTATGTTAATCGCTTTGATGTTTGGGTTCCACATAAGTTAAGCGAGAAAAACCTTCTTGACCGTATTTCCGCATGAGATTCTCTGTTTAAACCTAATGAAAACGTTCCGTTTTTAAGACAAATTGTGATGGGCAATGAAAATTGGCTACTGTACAATAATGTGGAACAGCAGAGATCATGAGGCAAGTGAAATGAACCACCACCAGCCACACCAAAGGCTGGTTTACATTCAAAGAAAGTGATGTTGTGTGTATGGTGGGATCAGAAGGGAGTCCTCTATTATGAGCTCCCCCGGAAAACTAAACAATTAATTCCAACAGGTACTGCTCCCAATTAGACCAACTGAAAGCAGCACTCGAGGAAAAGCATCCAGAATTAGTCAACAGAAAACGTGTTATCTTCCATCACGATAACGCAAGACTGCATGTTTCTTTGATGACCAGCCAAACACTGTTACAGCTTGGTTGGGAAGTTCTGATTCACCTGCCATATTCATCAGACATTACACCTTCGGATTTCCATTTATTTTGGTCTTTACAAATTTCTCTTAATGGAAAAAATTTCAATTCCCTGGAATACTGTAAAAGACACCTGGAACAGTTTTTTGCTCAAAAAAGATAAAAGTTTTGGGAAGACAGAATTATGAAGTTGCCGGAAAAATGGCAGAAGGTAGTGGAACAAAAGGGTGAATGTATTGTTCAATAAAGTTCTTGGTGAAAATGAAAAATGTGTTTTTTATTTTTACTTAAAAATAAAGGCACGTTTTGGCTCACCCAATATTATGGGTTTGATGTCATCAGTGCAATAGGTTCTTACATGGCTTAGTCTTCTTTGCATCTTTACAAAAATGAAAAACTTTTGTATCAACTGCCACCATGACCATTGATTCTCCAGGAGTGGTTCAGGGGTGCTTCTCATTTGCACAGTCAGATGAACAATGGGGAGCTCCTCTGATGATACCTGACCCAGTATGATCTTGGTCATTCCCTCTGTATTCAAACTAACGCCTCTAACTTCCTGCTTTTAGCCATAATTGAATGTTCCCATTAAAAAATATAATTTTGAAAGTTATTTCTCTTTTAGAAGATAAATATTGCCACAAATTTGTGAAAAAAAATAAATTTTGGGGGATGAAGACCTTATGGTATTTGCAAAATCAGTGAAATGTTAACTAAATGGTTAATTGAAATCAAGGCAGAACATACTGATTTATGGTAGCTAATGGCTTTTTGGTCTAATTGTATGCTTAAAAATCATTTGTTGGTATGGTGAAAAGTGCATTAAGAAAAACAAATAAGCAAAATTCAAACCTACTGTGCCAGCCTCCAGTATCTCTGAGAATGCTGATACTGTAGCACCTCCTCTCTGACAATACACAGCATGCTGCATGAACCAAACTTCATTTGTCCTCATAGCTCTTTTGTTACTAGGAGGGTTAAGAGCACTAGATTTCCTGAGATTTCAAAACAACCAAATTTTCCACTCACTTGCTCCCCTTGAATTGTCCAACATATATAATTTGCAGTATGCTGAATTTACCTGCACATTCATTTTACAAAATATTTCAATGTCATAAGAATTCAAATCTTCATTTCCCCAAATTGTCAGATAAAATTAATTCTCCAGGACTGTATATCACTTTCATCCTTCTGTTTTTAGATACCCTCGACTGAATCAGTATGAGATATGCCAGATTAAAGAACCAGTACTTACAAAAAGCACTTTGGAAATACAGATAAAGCAGAAATTTCCAAAGAAAAATATTTTTAAAAGCTCTTAAAATCCTAAGGTTTAGCTCTTAAGACAAGTAACCTCACCTTGTAATGTATGTTATTGAATAAATTTTAAATTTAATTTTGATAAATAAAATCATATTTTGAATGTACTAGAAATATCACCCTTTAAAACAATGGAATACTTTGGCATCCAAACCAATCACAGCACACTCTCACCGTATTAGTTATCTACTGCTGTGTAACAATATTACCAAAATTTGGTGGCTTAAAACAACACCATTTATAATTTCACAATTCCTGTGAGTCATGAGTCTAGGCACACCTTAGTTAAGTCTCCTGCTGCAGGGCCCCACAAAGGCTGCAACCAAGGTGTCACTGGGACTATGGTTTAATAAAAGTGTTAGACATTTATGTATCCCTGAAATTACACAACTGAAATTCAACTGCTGCTCTTCCCTTATCAACTGCTCTTTCTGCATCTTCCTCATTACAGTTGATTACAATTAAACCACAAATGTTGGAGGTATCTTTGACTCCTTGCTTTCTCTTATATCCCTCATTCAATCTGTAACCAAATCCCGATGACTCCACCTTCAAAATGTACCCAGCATCTGATCACTTCTCACCACCTCCACTGCTTCTACCTTTATCTGAGCCACCAGCATCTCTCAGGGGGATTATTGCAGCAATCTGCTAATTGATCTCCTAGAATCTATCCTTCAGTCTGTTCTTTACATAGAGGCCCCGCAGTGATCCTGTTAAAATGTTAGTCATTTCTGCTCAGAATCTTCTAATATCTTTCCATCTCACTCAGGTTAAAAGCCAGAGTTCTCAGCATGACTGACAATGCCCCACATTTTCTATCTCTCACTTCTGGGTTACAACTCTGACTTATGTCTTACAACTGCCCCCTTGCTCACTCTCCTTACTAGAGGACACTGGCCTTCTGGTCATTTCTTGACCCCACCACAGACTTACTTCCACAGCAGGATTCTTGCATTGAATATTCCTCTGTCTGGGGTTCTCTTCCTCTCAGACAGTCCATGGCTCTCCTCTCTCCTCTTCTGGAAATTCTGCAGAGGTTATTATCCCACCTTCTCAGTGAGGTCTTTGTCTATTACCATATTTAAAATTGTGCCACCAATATCTGCCTGAAGTCTCTTCCCACCTCCCTGGTTTACTTATTTGCAGAGCATTTATCACCATCTGATAGCCCATTTAGTTTATTTATCAAGTTTTTTATCACCTGCCTTCCCCATTAGAATGTGAGCCTCATAAAGGAAGGATCTTAATTTTGTTCAGTAATGTTCTTCCAATACCTAAAAGAGTATCTGGCTCATAGATGCATTTTGTTGAATGATGAGTAAACATAGAGCCCTATAGAACATGATGAGGTGTTTATATTCTTAACTAATTGAAATGGAAAGCCAAAGAAAGATTTTAATGAGATAAGGAAATGATTGATAGTATTAGATTTATGCTTTAACAAGGTCACAATGGTTGCTTTGTGGAGATTGATTTGAAGGGGTGAAGACTAGAAGGAAGTGCAGGAAACAGGTTTATTTCAGCAGGCCAGGTGAGAGAGAATAGTGACTTGACCTAGGATTGTAGCAATATGAATGGTGAGAAGTTATTGGATTCAGGCTATTTGTTGAAGTAATGCTCACCAGACTAGCTGATAGGTCAGACATTGGGCATGAAGAAAATAATGGAATCAAAGATGACTCCTAGATTTTTGATGAAGGAGACTAATAGGGAGAAAGAGAACCTCCTGTGAAATAACTGTGACAGAAGGAAAACCAGAAAACTGTGGAGCCTAAAGAAGAGGGTATTTTTAAGAAGATGATTGCAATCGACTATATCAGCCAAGTCAAATTAGATATAGAGTAAAGGGAAGAACAGAGATTTAACAGTGGAGTCTGTTAAGGTGGAACTTATTAGATACCTCATTAAATGAAATTTCAATGAAGTGGTTGTTGGGATCAACAGCTCTATTGGAATGAAATGAGACAGGGCTATGAAAAGATAAGATAGCTGACAGTCAAATCTCACAAAAGCTTTTACTGTAAAATGAGCAGAAAAATGGGTAGTAAGTAGAGAAACACATGGATTCAAAGAAGTCTTTTTTTTAAATAGAAGATATAAAGACATGTTTATCTACTGATAGAAATGATCAAGAAGAAAGGAAAGATATAATAATGCAGAAGACGGACTGTGGGGTAAATTGTAGAATAAAATTCTTGAGAATGGAAGGGTAAATGGGATCCAAAGTACAAATGGAGGAGTCGGCTTTAGATAGAAGCAGGATGCATCTTCCAGTGCAGTGGGTATGAAAGCAAAGCATGAGGGCACAGATGCTGGTGGGTTGCTGGACTATTTGGTGGCAAGATGCAGAATTCTCATTTGAGTGCTTCTATTTTGAGAATTGAGAGAGAAGCTTAGAGACTTAGAGAGAGAGAAAAAAAATGTATGAAATAGTTGGATGGGGAAGGGATGCTAGGATTTTCTGGCAGCATTGAATATATTTATGAAACATGATAATAAATTAAAGCTTGGCCAATCAGCCTGGTTTTGTGGTTTTCTTCTGAAATATCTAGTTGCTCAGGTGCACATACAGGGTAGGAAGATACTTATTCAAAATCAGAACTGGAATTTTTCCAAGAAAAAAATTCCCATTTTCTACTTGGAGGGAGAAAGAGACATGGGAGAGATGAAAGGTGTCAGGAATTGATGTTGCAAGCTGTGTTGTCTTACAGGGCACGATATGAAGTGAGGACGTGAGGAGAGAGATATGGGGAAAAGTGGTGGTGTCAGTGGACTGGAGGTCCCTGTGCTTGAGAGATGTCTGGAGACGGGATTCTAGAGCATCTGGGCAGAGTGGTTAAGTGGTAGCAGTCAGAGAGCAGGATGCTTTATATCAAAATAACTCACTTGGAGAGTCTATTAAAAATATAAATTCTTGGGCCAAACTTAGAGAATCTGATTCTGTAGATCTGGGATGTTGACCTGACAACCTACAGTTTTCATAAGTGACCAAGGTGATTCTGAAAGAGTCTGTCCAAAAAAGGACATATGGGAACCACTGAGAGGAAATAAATATGAGAGTGCCCATAAAAGGATATGATCACTTGGGGCTCAGGTGGTGAAGAAAGCATTCCAAGAAGAGGGGAACAGGAGGGCATTGACACACTTACTGATTGGCTCACTTATTCCATGACAAACCCTAGTTGGCCAACGTCTTTGGAAATAAGATCCTTGGTTATTGGAGCACACAAATTTCTTCAGGGCTGGAGAGAAAAAAATTCAGTACAATACCTGGAAAGACTAAGAAAGTTGACCAAGTTTCCATGGATGGGAAAATATTAAATCATTCATCTATGGTGGAGAGGACAATCACCACTGGAAAACCACTTAAAAGATACTGAGCAGAAGCCAAAATATCTCAGGAGAGCACTGAAATATTGTCCAGTCTGAGATTCTGTTGACAGTTAAAGGCAGATGCTTTCCTCTCTATGAAGTAATTTCCTCCCTCTGTATTCAGATGTCATGAAACATTTACCAGACCTGTGTTTCTTCTGCCTTGTTGGGCTTATTGTTGATGGTGAATGCCATTGAGAAGACAGAAGACAAGCAGCTTTTCACTCTCTGCCAGATGAATTTGGGAAATATTTTTTTCTGACTCCAAGTATATACATCAAACAAACTGTCAGGTTATCAGAAGGGCCAGGCCAACTTAAGAAAATTGTGTGGTACAGAGTGCTGACTTAATAGTATCTAAAAGAAGAAAGCTGCATGCCAGCAGAGTTTGAAAGAAATAAACAGGTGTTGTCACTGCCGGAAAGCATGAACCCTGGAGTTATCAATATTGGCCACCTCAGGCTATTATGAATGGGTGTACAAAATTTTAGAGGGATTAAATAATATGAGAAACACATAAAAATGTGTGAATCCCAAATTTTCCATAACTGCATCTAGAACACAAATTTTTCCAATGATAATAGGGACTGGTTATAACAAGGGAGGTAGTAGAATGTGCTGAAGAACTCAGATTTTGTGAGTTTAATTCAGACTCTGTGACTTACTGGCTCTATAGTATTGGATAAATGATCTATTCACTGCATGTCTCAGGTTACTCATCTAAGGAAGGTTGACTGTTGTAGTATTTAGTTCATAGGATTGTTTTTAAAAAGAAATGAGACAATCCATGAAGATCTTAGCCCAGTTCCTTGCTCAGAGTAAATGTTCAATAAATGCTAAGTATTACAAAATTATTATCCAGTTTAGTAGCAATCCCACAGAGTAATACCAAGCACATTGCAGCAAATTGTGACATCAACATGTACATTTACAGGAGAAAAGAAGTATAGGCAAATGCTTTATCTAAGACTCTTTAAGGAAAACGCTTGTTTGAGCTGGACAACATCAAGACCAAGATGGAAGGGTAAATAACACACAATATAGGAAAGAGAAAGATTTGTTTAAGAAGAAATGAGAACAAAATGTACTGCAGACTTTTTGATCCAGCAAATGTCCATATCATTAACTGTATCTCAATGACTTAGAGTTCCCACAAAACAGGTGCCCATCTTACCATCTAATTCAATGCAGCAAGCATTTTCCCACTTGGCCTAAGTTACAGTCTCAAAAATTTCAGAGAACACAATAAAGAGGGAGATGTGGGTATAAATAAAAGAATGCAAAAGAATATAGTAGTCAAAAGCATACATAGTTGATTCTGGGTCATATTGATATTGGACAACTTAGCTTTTTTAGGTCTCCATTTTCTCTAAAAAATGGGGATAATAATAGTACTTATTTCTATATAATTTTTATAATGATTAAATGAGATGATAAATACAATGCATTTGTTACAGTGGTGGTTATTATTGTTAATAATGATAAAAGCACATTCCCTGCCTACAAGTTAGGGCAAGTATAATTGGAGGATTGATGATAAAGAAAACTAGCACACAGATGACTACAACATTAATTCATTCAACAAACATTATTGCGCTAGGAGTTGATGATATGATGGTAAATAAAATAAGTCCTTGAGGTAGTTTTAAGTCTATCAAGAAAGATAGATAAATTAATAGGACAATGTGGTAGATGCTATGATAGGGGCTGGAATGGGGTGCTATAGGAACATCTAAGAGAAGACTCTAAAAAGATATTAAGTAAGTCTAAATTATGATAGAATTAAAGCTGGGAAACATGAGAGAGAAAGAGAAGTCACACACTGGAGTCTGAAACACATTAAATCTTTAAAACAAGGAAAGAAAGAGCTTTTATGTAATGATCAGAAATTAATGGACATTCAACAATTATTTCTAGTGAAACTTTTTAATAACTCGGCCCTGGAATGATATTAGTATCTCTTGATAAAGAAAATGTACTTCCAAATAAGAGATAACATCATAATTAGCAATATAAGATTAAGGTAAACCTATTAAAATGAGAAGGAAAGCAAAGATGTCCACCATCACCTTCCTCTAGAAGTTCTCTCCAAGGTCACAAGGCATGAAACAGAGAAGAGAAAATGGTAAATTTTTATTATTTGCAGAGATGATATGTTATTTATCTGGAAAACCCAGAAGTAGAGCAGAAAAATTACCAAATTTGATGTGATCTGTAAAGTGGCTGGATAAAAGACAAGCCTGCTACCCTGCCCATAGAAACCCACTTTCTCACTCTCCAAGATGAGCAGTTCACATGTTTTCTTTTCTCTTCAAATCTCCCAGGCCCTTCCCCTCACTTCCCAGCTGATGACTCGCCTCAGAGGTGTTCGAGAGCACAGAGGCAATCACACCTCAAGAGCCTCATATTCTCAACGAACCGGCGAGCCACCTTGTCTGCAGCCTCATATTCTCTCTTTGTTCGTGTCCCAGAGGAGCAAACATCCTATTCCTTTCCAGGCCAACTCCCCGACGTGTGCTCAGCACACACACCTCCATCTGCCCCAGGACGCTGCTCTGACAAACCTCCCCCTCTCACTCCTGCCCCATAGGGGTCTTCTTGTAACCAGATCACTCTTACCTTCACATGACCCATCTTTAAAGAAAAAGTCCTCTATGCACCCTATTTCCCCCTCTAGCTACCACTCTTACTTTTCTGCTCCCTTTGAGAAGGAAACTCCTTGAAATTGTTGATGATGCTTGTATTCTTCATCTTCTAATATCTCCTCAGCCCACCCCAACTCTCTGGCTAAACTTTGCATGTCACCCAAGAGCTCCACACAAACAAAGCCCCTGGTCAGTCAGTTCCCTGTGGTCAGCTCACTGGCTCTCTCCTCAGCATCCCAGCTGACGGCTCATGCCTCGTTGAACATGAAGCACATTGAACCTCCCGTGACCTCCTCTCCCTGTTTTCTTCCCAACTCACTGGTTGCTGACTCCACTGTCTCTTTTGTTGAGTACTCTCTTCCTGACTTCTCTACTCATGTTCCCTCTGTCATTTAGTTTTAATACTTCAAAGTGATATTGAATCCTGAAGAGACAGGACTAAGATGAGGCAAGGGAGGCACTGTAAAGGATATCAAAAAAAAAGTAATAATGATAAATAATATTTTAATGCAATATTTATTAAAAACAAAATGAATGTCCCCCCAGGTGCATTGTGAATAAAATATCAACACCGATTGCTAAATAAAGACCAATCTGTATTCCTGATTTTTCCTTCAGCCTCAGGCCCCAACGTGTCTCAGCTCTGCACTCTGTCTGACTTCTATCTCAGTTACAGAATTGTGCTTCCAACTCTCTTAGTCTGTTAGGGCTGCTATAACAAATTGCCACAGACAGGGTAGTTTAAAAACAATAGAAATTTATTTCTCACAGTTCTGGAGGCTGGGAAGTCCAAGCTCAGGGTGCCAGAATGGTCAGGTTCTGGTGATGGCCTGCCCAAACATTCAGACCCTAACACCAACTGTCCATTAGACATCTTCACTTTCAAATTTAAATACCATTTCACAATTAACATGTCAAGAACAGCTGCTGATTCTCCACTACAATCACTGTTTCCCCACCCCACCCCAACACAAGCACACATACAACTTCAAGTCTTCTAGTCTTTCCTGTCTCAGAGAATGACACCACCATTCACTCAGGCAAAAAACTGAAACCAGAATCCTCCTCGATTTCACTTTTCCTTCACACCCCACAGCAATCTATCAGCAAGTGCTGTCAACAACAATTCCAAAATTTATTTATCCACTTCTCACATCTCCATCACTATAAATTCAAGTCCCCATCATTTCCACTCTCAGACATCTGCAATAACATCCTAATGTATTCCTGCTCCTGCTCTTACCCACCTCACATAGAAGCCAGAATGGCATGCCACTCCCATGCATAAAATACAAATGGCTTCCCATGCAATTAGAAATAAAACCGAAACCCTGGCCTCATCTTCCACTACCCTGTTCACCACAGTCCAGCAATAATAGTCTTTCTTCTTTGCATTAAACAGGAAAGAGCAGCCTGACTCATGGAGTTTGCCCTTGCTGTTTCTTCTCCCTGGAATGCTTATCTCCACATATCCTCATGGCTCACTCCCTACTCATCCAGATCTCTGCTTAAAGGTCATCTAAGATAGGCCTTCCTTCATCTTTCTTTTTAAAATAGCACTCCACTTTCTCTCCCTACGACTTTATTTTCTCATTTTCTTTCATAGCACTGATCACCACTTGATATACTATATGCTTACTTGTATATTTGGTAATCCTCTATCTCCCCTGTTTTGTCTGAGGTCGGGGATTTTGTCGTATGTACTGTTGTGGCTCTGGGGCATATAACAATGATTGTCAGACTTCCCTGGTGGAGCAGTGGTTGAGAATCTGCCTGTCAATGGAGGGGGACACGGGTTCGAGACCTGGTCTGGGAAGATCCCACTTGCCGCGGAGCAATGAAGCCCATGAGCCACAACTACTGAGCCTGTGAGTCTGGAGCCTGTGCTCCACAGCAAGAGAGGCCACAATAGTGAGAGGCCTGTGCACCACGATGAAGAGTGGCCCCCGCTTGCCACAACTAGAGAAAGCGCTCGCACAGAAATGAAGACCCAACACAGCCAAAAATAAATAAATAAATTTAAAAAAAAAGAAAGTTGAGCTCCAAGTCACCCTTAAAAATAATAATAATAATAATCATGACTGGGCTATAAAACTCAGATATATCATGTTTAAAAGTGCCAACCCTAGAACATAAGACTGTATATATAAAGGTTCTAAATAAAATGATAGGAAAATAAATATCAGAACAAAGCATACAGAGGAATGAACTAAAATCTTTCACAAGGTTGCAATAATCAAAATCCAGAATACGGGAAAGTGTATAGGACAAACAAGACAGTTTTCAATAAATAAAATCCATGGAAAGAAAGAGAGAAGTTGGGAGCAGACATCTTAGATTAAAAGAGACATGAGAGACATTAAGCTATTGCAATAAAAGGATCTTGTTTGGATTTAAGTTCAAACTAAGCATTTAAAAAGATGAGACAACAAGGGATATTTGAACAATGATGGATATTTGATGATGTTAAGAAATTAATTTTAATTTTTTAAGTGTAGTAATGATATTGTTATGTCTTTTAAAGTGTCATGTTATTTTTCTGTTTTTTTGTTTTTAATTTTATTGAAGTATAGTTGATTTACAATGTTGTGTTAATTTCTTCTGTACAGCAAAGTGACTCAGTTATAAATATATATATATATTATTTATCATATTCTTTTCCATTATGGTTTGTCACAGGATATTGAATATAGTTCCCTGTGCTATACAGTAGGACCTTGTTGTCTATCCATCCTATATATAATAGTTTACTCTGCTAATCAAAAACTCCCAATCCTTCCCTCCCCTAACACCTTTGGCAACCACAAGTTTGTTCTCTATATTTGTGAGTCTGTTTTTGTTTTCTAGACTTGATTTGTATCATACTTTAGATTCCACATGTAAATGATATCATGTGGTATTTGGCTTTCTCTTTCTGACTCACTTCACTTAGTATGACAATCTCTAAGTCCATCCATGTTGTTGTAAATGGCATTATTTCATTATTTTTGATAGCGGAGTAATATTCCATTATGTGTGTGTGTGTGTATACATATATATATATGTGTGTGTATATATATAAATATATATATATATATATATATACACATGTATGACATCTTCGTTATCCATTCATCTGTGGATGGACATTTAGGTTGTTGCCATGTCTTGGCTGTTGTAAATAATGCTCCTATGAACATAGAGGTGCATGTATGTTGTTGAATTATAGTTTTGTCTGGGTATATACCCAGGGGTGGGATTGCTGGATCATATGATAATTCTGTTTTTAGTTTTCTGAGGAACCTCCATACTGTTTTCCATATTGGCTGCACCAATTTACATTCCCACCAACACTGTAAAATGGTTCCCTTTTCTCCACACTCTCTCCAGCATTTGTTAATAATGGCCTTTCTGACTAGTGTGAGATGGTACCTCATTGTAGTTTTGACTTGCATTTCTCTAATAATTAGTGACGTTGAGCATCTTTTCATGTGTCTACTGGCCATCCATATGTCTTCTTCAGATAAATGTTTACTTAGGTCTTCTGCCCATTTTGTGATTGGGTTGTTTTTTTTGTTGTTGTTGTTGAGTTGTGTGTGCTGTTTGTATATTTTGGAAATTAAGGCCTTGTTGGTCGCATCATTTGCAAATATTTTCTCCCACTCCATAGGTTGTCTTTTGGTTTTGGTTTTCTTTGCTGTGCTAAAGCTTGTAAGTTTTATTAGGTCCCATTTGTTTATTTTTATTTTTATTTCTATTGCCTTGGGAAACTGACCTAAGAAAACATTATTATGATTTATGTCAGAGAGTGTTTTGCCTATGATCTTTTCTAGGAGTTTTATGGTGTCATGTCTTATATTTAAGTCACTTTGAGCTTATTTTTGTGCATGGTGTGAGGGTGTATTCTAACTTCATTGATTTACATGCAGCTGTCCAACTTTCCCAGCACCACTTGCTGAAGAGACTGTCTTTGTCCATATTTTTAAAGAACACACATTGAATATTTGCAAATGAAATGATAATATACCTGAGATTTACTTCAAACTAATCTAGGGGGAGGGAGGCATGACAGATGTAGATGGAGTTATAGATGAAACAATATTGACATGACTTAACTGTTGTTGGGTCTGGCTGATGGATGGATGAGATATATATTCAAATATATATAATGTAATATATATTTAAAAGTAAAAAAGAGAAAGATACACTAAGCAAAAGAGAATAAACGTAGCTATATTAGTATCAAATAAGATAAATATTAAGGCAAAAATCTTATTATAGATAGAGGTTCATGTGACAGAAGGATTAATTCCTCAGGAAACTATAACTATCCTACAACTTTATCCAATTAATAATATAGTTTCAAAACTTTTAAAACAAAAATTGACAAAAATAGGAGGAACTGAAAAATTCACCCATCAAAGTGGGTAATTTTAACACAACTCTGACCAATAAAGGAAAGAAAAACATCAATACATATATGAAAACACAATTACTGGTTTAATAAACATATATAGAATCCTTCCTCAAAGAGGTGAATAATACACATTGTCTTCAAGCATACATATAACTTTTAGGAACAGTATCTGCATACCAAGCTATAAAAGAAGTCTTGGGGGAGGAGCTTCAAGATGGCAGAAGAGTAAGACGCAGAGATCACCTTCCTTCCAACAAATACATCAGAAATACATCTACATGTGGAACAACTCCTACAGAACACCTACTGAATGCTGGCAGAAGACCTCAGGCCTCCCAAAAGGCAAGAAACTCCTCACTTACCTGGGTAGGGCAAAAGAAAAAAGAAAAAACAGAGACAAAAGAATAGGGACAGGACCTGCACCAGTGGGAGGGAGCCGTGAAGAAGGAAAGGTGTCCACACACTAGGAAGCCCCTTCATGGGTGGAGACTGTGGGTGGCGGAGTGGGGGAGCTTCCAAGCCAAGGAGGAGAGCACAGCCACAGGGGTGTGGAGGGCAGAGCGGAGAGATTCCTGCATGGAGGATTGGTGCTGACCAGCACTCACCAGCCCAAGAGGCTTATCTGCTCACCCGTTGGGGTGGGCGGGGGCTGGGAGCTGAGTCTCAGACTTCAGAGCTTAGATCCCAGGGAGAGGACTGGTGTTGGCAGCATGAACACAGCCTGAAGGGGCTAGTGTGCCATGGCTAGCCGGGAGGGAGTCCGGGAAAAAGTCTGGAGATACTGAAGAGAGAAGAGACCATTTCTTGCCTCTTTGTTTCCTGGTGCACAAGGAGAGGGGATTAAGAGCTCCGCTTAAAGGAGCTCCAGAGACAAGCGCCAGACGCCACTACCAGCATGGACCCCAGGGATGGGCATGAGATGCTAAGGCTGCTGCTGCAGCCAACAAGAAGCCTGTGTGGAAACACAGGTCACTCTCCACACCTCCCCTCCCGGGAGCCTGTGTAGCCCGCCACTGCCAGGGTCCCAGGATCCAGGGAAAACTTCCCCCGGAGAACACACTGCACACCTCAGGCTGGTGCAATGTCACGCCAGCCTCTACCACCGCAGGCTCGCCCCGCATCCATACTCCTCCTTCACACCAGCCTGAGTGAGCCAGAACCCCAGAAGCAGGTGCTCCTTTAACTCTATCCTCTCTGAGCAAAAAACAGACGCCCTCAAGTGACCTACAAAAAGAGGCGGGTCCAGATGCAAAGCTAAACCCCGGGAGCTGTGTGAACAAAGAAGAGAAAGTGAAATTTCTCCCAGCAGCCTCAGGAGCAGCGGATTAAATCTCCACAGTCAACTCGATGTACCCTGCATCTGCAGAATACCTGAAGAGACAAAGAATCATCCCAAATTGAGGAGATGGATTTTGGGAGCAAAGATATATATTTTTTCCCCTTTTTCTCTTTTTGTGAGTGTGTATGTGTATGCTTCTGTGTCAGGGCTGTGCCACTGAGGTGGGAGAGCCAAGTTCAGGACACTGCTCTACAAGAGGCCTCCCACCTCCACGTAATATCAAATGGCAAAAATCTCCCAGAGACTTCCATCTCAATGCCAAGACCCAGCTCCACTCAACAACCAGCAAGCAGCAGTGCAGGACACCCTATGCCAAACAACTAGCAAGACAGGAACACAACTACATCCATTAGCAGAGAGGCTGTCTAAAATTATAATAAGGCCAAAGACCCCCCAAAACACACCACCAGATGTGGACCTGTCCACCAGAAAGACAAGATCCAGCCTCATCCACCAGAACACAGGCACTAGTCCCCTCCACCAGGAAGCCCACACAACCCACTTAACCAACCTTAGCCACTGGGGACACATACCAAAAACAATGGAAACTACGAACATGCAGCCTGTGGAAAGGAGACCCCAAACACAGTAAGTTAAGCAAAATGAGAAGACAGAGAATCACACAGCAGATGAAAGAGCAAGGCAAAAACCCACCAGACATAACAAATGAAGAGGACATACACAGTCTACCTGAAAAAGAATTCAGGGTAATGATAGTAAAGATGATCCACAATCTTGGAAATAGAATGGAGAAAATACAAGAAATGTTTAACAAGGACCTAGAAGAACTAAAGAGCAAACAAACAGTGATGAAAAACACAATAAATGAAATTAAAATTTCTCTAGAAGGGATCAATAGCAGAATAACTGAGGCAGAACAACGGATAAGTGACCTGCAAGAAAAATAGGGTAAATAACTACTGCAGAGCAGAATAAAGAAAAAAGAATGAAAGAAATGAGGACAGTCTCAGAGACCTCTGGGGCAACATTAAATGCACCAACATTCTAATTATAGGGGTCTCAGAAGAAGAGAAAAAAGAAAGGGACAGAGAAAATATTTGAAGAGATTATAGTTGAAAACATCCCTAATATGGGAAATGAAATAGTTAATCCAGTCCAGGAAGCACAGAGAGTCCCATAGATGAAAAATCCAAGGAGAAACACGCCAAGCCACATACTAATCAAACTATCAAAAATTACATACAAAGAACAAATATTAAAAGCAGCAAGGGAAAAGCAACAAGTAACACATAAGGGAATCCCCATAACGTTAACAGCTGACCTTTCTGCAGAAACTCTGCAAGCCAGAAGGGAGGGACGGGACATACTGAAAGTGATGAAAGAGAAAAGCCTACAACCAAGATTACTCTACCCAGCAAGGACCTTATTCAGATTGGATGGAGAAATTAAAACCTTTAGAGAAAAGCAAAAGCTAAAAGAATTTAGCACAACCAAATGAGCTTTACAACAAATGCTAAAGGAACTTCTGTAGGCAGTAAACACAAGACAAGGAAAAGACCTACAATAATAAACCCAAAACAATTAATAAAATGGTCATAGGAACATACATATCGATAATTACCTTAAATGTAAATGGATTAAATGCTCCAACCAAAAGACATAGACTCACTAAAGGGATACAAAAACAATAACCATATGTATGATGTCTAGAAGAGAATGACTTCAGACCTAGGGACACATACAGACTGCAAGTGAGGGGATGGAAAAAGATATTCCATGCAAATGGAAATCAAAAGAATGCTGGAGTAGCATTCTCCTATCAGACAAAATAGACTTTAAAACAAAGACTATTACAAGAGACAAAGAAGGACACTACTTAATGATCAAGGGATCAACCCAAGAAGAAGATAAAACAATTTTAAATATTTATGCACCCAACATAGGAGGACCTCAATACATAAGGCAAATATTAACAGTCATAAAAGGGGAAACTGACAGTGACACAATCATAGTAGGGACTTTAACTCCCCACTTTCACCAATGGACAGATCAGCCAAAATGAAAATAAATAAGGAAACACAAGTTTTAAATGATACATTAAACAAGATGGACTTAATTGATAATTATAGGACATTCCAACAAAAAAACAACAGAATACACATTCTTATCAAGTGCTCATAGAACATTCTCCAGGATTGATCATATCTTGATTCACAAATCAAGCCTTGGTAAATTTAAGAAAATTGAAATCATATCAAGTATCTCTTCCAACCACAACAGTATGAGACTAGATATCAATTACAGGAAAAATCTGTAAGAAATGCAAACACATGGAGGATAAACAACACACTACTTATAACCAAGAGATCACTGAAGAAATCAAAGAGGAAATTAAAAAACACCTAAAAACAAATGACAATGAAAACACAATGACCCAAAACCTATGGGATGCAGCAAAAGCAGTTCTAGGAGGGAAGTTTTTAGCTATACAAGGCTACCTTAAGAAACAAAAAACATCTCAAATAGGCAACCTAACCTTACATGTAAAGCAATTAGAGAAAGAAGAGCAAAAAAAACCCCAAAGTTAGCAGAAGGAAAGAAATCATAAAAATCAGATCAGAAATACATGAAAAAGAAATGAGGGAAACTATAGCAAAGATCAATAAAACTAAAAGCTGGTTCTTTGAGAACATAAAAAATATTGATAAATCATTAGACAGACTCATCAAGAAAAAAAGGGAGAAGACTCAAATCAATAGAATTAGTAATGAAAAAGAAGAAGTAACAACTGAACACTGCAGAAATACAAAGGATCATGAGAGATTACTACAAACAGCTATATGCCAATTAAATGGACAACCTAGAAGAAATGGACAAATTCTTAGACATGCATAACCTTGTGAGACTGAACCAGGAAGAAATAGAAAATATGAACAGACCAATCACAAGCACTGAAATTGAAACTGTGATTATATATCTTCCAACAAACAAAAGCCCAGGACCAGATGGCTTCACAGGCAAATTCTATCAAACATCTACAGAAGAGATAACAACTATTCTTCTCAAACTCTTGCAGAATATAGAAGAGGGAGGAACACTCTCAAACTCATTCTATGGGACCAACATCACTCTGATACCCAAACCAGACAAAGATGTCACAAAGAAAGAAAACTACAGGTCAATGTCACTGATGAACTTAGATGCAAAAATCCTCAACAAAATACTAGCAAACAGAATCCAACAGCACATTAAAGGATCATACATTATGATCAAGTGGGGTTTATCCCAGGAATGCAAAGATTCTTCAATATATGCAAATCAACCAATGTGATACACCATATTATCAAATAGAAGGAGAAAAACCATATGATCATTTCAATAGATGCAGAGAAAGCTTTTGACAAAATTCAACACCAATTTATGATAAAAACCCTCCAGAAAGCAGGCATAGAGGGAGCTTTCCTCAACATAATAAAGGCCATATATGACAAAGCCACAGCCAACATCGTCCTCAATAGTGAAAAACTAAAACCATTTCCACTAAGATCAGGATCAAGATAAGGCTGCCCACTCTCACCGCTATTAGTCAACATAATTTTGGAAGTTTTTGCCACAGCAGTCAGAGGAGAACAAGAAATAAAAGGAATCCAAATTGGTAAAGCAGAATAAAGCTGTCACTGTTTGCACATGACATGATATTATACATAGAGAATCCTAAAGATGCTACCAGAAAGCTACTAGAGCTAATCAATGAATTTGGTAAAGTAGCAGGATACAAAATTATTGCACAGAAATCTCTTGCATTCCTATACACTAATGATGAAAAATCTGAGAGTGAAATTAAGAAAGACTCCCATTTACCATTGCAACAAAAAGAATAAAATATCTAGGAATAAACCTACCTAAGGAGACAAAAGACCTATGCAGAAAATTATAAGAAACTGATGAAAGAAATTAAAGATGATACAAATAGATGGAGAGATATACCATGTTCTTAGATTGGAAGAATCAACATTGTGAAAATGACTCTACTACCCAAAGCAACCTACAGATTCAATGCAAGCCCTATCAAACTACCAATGGCATTTTTCACAGAACTAGGACAAAGTACTTCACAATTTGTATGGAAACGCAAAATATCCGAATCACCACAGCAATCTTGAGAAGGAAAAGTGGAGCTGGAGGAATCAGGCTCCCTGACTTCAGACTATACTACAAAGCTACAGTAATCAAGACAATATGGTACTGGCCCAAAAACAGAAATATAGATCAATGGAAAAGGATAGAAAGCCCAGAGATAAACCCACGCACATATGGTCAGCTTATCTTTGATAAAGGAAGCAAGAATATACAGTGGAGAAAAGACAGTCTCTTCAATAACTGGTGCTGGGAAAACTGGACAGCTCCATGTAAAAGAATGAAATTAGAACACTCCCTAACACCATACAAAATAAACTCAAAATGGATTAAAGACCTACATGTAAGGCCAGACACCATCAAACTCTTAGAGGAAAACATAGGCAGAACACTCTATGACATAAATCACAGCAAGATCCTTTTTAACCCACCTCCTAGAGAAATGGAAATAAAAACAAAAATAAAGAAATGGGCCCTAATGAAACTTAAAAGCTTTTGCACAACAAAGGAAACCATAAACAAGATGAAAAGACAACCCTCAGAATGGGAGAAAATATTTGCAAATGAAGCAACTGACAAAGGATTAATCTCCAAAACATACAAGCAACTTATGTAGCTCAATATCAAAAAAACAAACAGTCTAATTGAAAAATGGACAGAAGACCTAAATAGATATTTCTCCAAAGAAGATATACAGATTGCCAACAAACACATGAAAGTATGCTCAACATCATTAATCATTAGAGAAATCCAAATCAAAACTACAATGAGATATCATCTCACAACAGCCAGAATGGCCATCTTCAAAAAATCTACAAACAATAAATGCTGGAGAGGGTGTGGAGAAAAGGAAAACAGTGGCACTGTTAGTGGGAATGTAAATTGATACAGACACTATGGAGAACAGTATGGAGGTTCCTTTAAAAACTAAAAATAGAACTACCATATGAGCCAGCAATCCCACTACTGGGCATATACTGGAGAAAACCATAATTCAAAAAGAGTAATGTACCAAAATGTTCATTGCAGCTCTATTTACAATAGCCAGGACATGGACGCAACCTAAATATCCATCAACAGATGAATGGATAAAGAAGAAGTGGCAAATATATACAATGGAATATTACTCAGCCATAAAAAGGAGCGAAACTCAGTTATTTGTAGTGAGGTTGATGGACCTAGAGACTGTCATACAGAGTGAATTAAGTCAGAAAGAGAAAAACAAATACCCTATGCTAACACATATATATGGAATCTAAAAAAAAAAAAGAAATAAAAGAAAATGGTCAGAAGAACCTAGGGGCCAGACCAGAATAATGATGCAGACCTACTAGAGAATGGACTTGAGGGTACGTGGAGGGGGAAGGGTAAGCTGGGACAAAGTGAGAGAGTGGCATGGACATATATGCACTACCAAACATAAAATAGATAGCTAGTGGGAAACAGCCACATGGCACAGGGAGATCAGCTCAGTGCTTTGTGACCACCTAGAGGGGTGGGATAGGGAGGGTTGGAGAGAGGGAGATGCAAGAGGGAAGAGATATGAGGACATATGTATATGTATAACATTCAGTTTGTTATGAAGCAGAAACTGACACACCATTGTAAAGTAATGATACTCTAATAAAGATGTTTAAAAAAAAAGTCAAGGCATTTTTTAAAATTTGCATAATATAGACTAAATTCTCTGACCATAATACAATCAACTTAGAAGTGAATAATAAAAGATAACTTTAAAGTTATCCCATATGTTTTGACATTTTTTAAAATGCACTTTTAAATCACTTTTATAAGTCAAAGAAGAAATCTGAGTAAAATTTCTAATTTTACAACTAAATCACATATAAAGACATGTGAGATGCAGATTATGAAATAATAGAAAATTTGTATTGGTCTCTGCCAGCAGTTCCTGGCACAAAACTACTAAAACTCTTATAATTTCCTAAGTGAGAAGAGCTCTATTAGCATCTTGTTTTAATATTAGCATTTTGTTCTAATATTTGGTCTTTGATCCTGTTTCCTGACACAAGGGTTTTGAAACCCTTGGAATCTCCTTGTGTTAGGGTGTCTTTTGTTCTAATGAAGCAACTCTGGGTGGGCTTCTGTATGACTCCGGGATGAGAACTGGTCACCAGAAAGACCAAGTCATTATTAGAAGCTTGGAATTTTCAGCCTTCCTACCCCCTTTCTCATGAAGAGGGAGAAGAGCTGAAAATGGAGTCAATAATGGATCAGGCCTACATGATGAAGCCTCCACAAAATTCCAAATGTTTGCAGAACTTCTATGTTGATGAACACATGGAAATGCTGGGAAAGTAATGGGCCCAGAGAGGGCTTGGAAGCCCCATGCCTCTTTCCACATACATGCCCTACATATCTCTCCCTTCTGGATGTTCATATATATCTTTTATCATATCCTTTCAGAGTAAACTTGTAAATGTAAGGAAATGTTTCCCTGAGTTCTATGAGCTCCTCTAACAAATTCAAGAACCTGAAAAGGGCATCATGGAACCCTCCAATTTATAGCCAAGTCGTACAGAAATTATGGATAACCTGGGGAACTACCACTTGTGATTGGCATGTGAAGTGAGGTGGGAGGCTGTCTTATGAGACACCACCTCCAGGTAAGTAATGTTAAAATTGAATTGAATTGTGAGAAGTTCAGCTGGTGTCACAGAGAATTGCTTAGTGTGGAGAAAACTCCCTACATATGGGGACCAGAAATGTCAGAAGTGAAGTGTTCTGTATGAGTGTGGTAGTAACAGACACACAGGTGAAAGACTGAGTTTGAACCAGTAGGGAGGAACTGAGTTTTTCTAAGAGGGAAAAAAACTGGGGAGATTTTTCCTTTTACACAGATAAAGCATTACATAGAAATTTATAGCTTTACAAGCTCATAACAGAGAAGGAGAAAGGCTGAAAATTCGTGAGCATTCATCTTAAAATATTAGGAAATAACCCAAGAACCTGGAAGAAATGAAGGAATTACTAAGGATAAGAGCAGACACTATGAAATAGAAAATAAAAATAAAAGAAGGAACAAAAATAATTTGATGACTAATAAAATCGCTAAATCTGTAGTAAAAAGGAAAAATAAAAAAGGAAGAAGACACAGTAAAAATTCTAGGCATGGAAAGGGAGATACAGTATAGAGCTAGTTCTAAGTATTTTAGCCATAAGAATCTGCAGCAAGCAGTTTTGCCACAAAACTAATTGGTTGTAAGGATATTTGCCATAAAAGATAAAATGGCTGGTTGATTGACAGTTTTGGTCTCATAACTAGAAAATGATAACCTATCAGTGTTTGAAAATTCTTTGGTGAGCATGGTCATCTCTACCCCTTGAAACCAAGCTAGGCAAATATAAAAGAAGCAGCTAATAATTCATAACAGCCTTTGAGGGCATTTATGTTCGATTCTTTGGCTAATTTAGATACAATGGCTTGTTTTCTCATGTCATCTTTCCCAAATTTATCATGTAATAATTAGAAGTTGAAGACAAAAGAAATCAAGTTCCTCCTATCTTCCCCCAAAGAAATGGTTGCATGATTACTGACAAGTATAAATTTCTTGAAAAGGGTGAATTTTTTTTTTTTTACTTGATAGTGGAAAACATGATGGAGAAAGAATTTTGGTATTTGGCATAGAATCTGACTTAGATGATTTGGTAAAATACAAGGGCTGTGGTGTATGTAATGGAACATTTCAACATAGTCCAGATATGTACTGCCAGTTACATAATGCTATATGTATTGATAAGAAACAGCAGCATCTCTCATCTGTTCGTTTTACTTCCAGGGAAATCTGAAGAGTTTTTCAGCATATTTTTTTATATAGCATCTGACATTAGATCCTGAATCCTAATGATCATCTTTGGAAAAGGAAGTATTATTGATTTCTCTAACATATACAAAGATACAACTATAACCATGAGTCTACAAACATGTTTAATGTGTTCAGACATTTTTTGAATTTTCATTTTTCACAATGAAATTTCTTTAAAATTAATTTTTCATGTTTCATTATGTCCTTTTTAATGTCTCTCTTTTATTTTATTTTCATGATTTTATCTTTTATGGTAAAATTGTCTTATGGCCAAGTAGTTGTGCAGCAAAACTAAATTCTATCAAATAGTTGATAAAGAGATAGTTCCAGTATTTCAGAAACTCTGCCTTAGTATTTAAAAAGAGGGAGTAATACACAACTCACTTTATAAGGCTAGAAAACTTTCAACAAAAAAATCACACATACAACACACACACACACCATATATACATACAAAGTACTTGGGGCTTCTGCACAAGGTCAAGGAATGCTAAAGACACTAGGTGAAGTACTCTCTGGCCACAAGCAGCCTAAGCTCTTTACCCTAATGTGGCATAGAAATACTCCATTTTCTCTGAGTCCTAGTATAACAGGACAAATCAACATGGATAAATCTAGAAAACATAGTGTTGAGGGTAAAAAAAGTAAGTTGTTGGAGAGTAGAAACAGCTTGATGTAATTTACATGAAGTTCAAAACCAGACAAAAGTAAATGATGCCATTTGGTATAATTACATGTGTGTTAAAATATAAAAAAATAAAAGTAAACAGTTGACCTAGAGTTCTCTAGACAGATAGTCCTAGAAAGGCAGAGAAAGGGATACATTTATGTAGAACAAGGAAAAGACCCTCCACAGTATTGATAATGTTGTAGCTTAAGTTGGGTGATAAGAATACACCTCTTTGTTAAATCATAATGTTTTATAATTGGGATATTTATTACATTCCATGCTGATTACTTTCTGGGTATAACTTACATATAGTACAATACACAAATCTCAAATCTTAAGTTTACAGATTGGCAAATTTTCACTTGTGTATATATCCATACCATATCTTTTTTCATCAAATATTTCATAATACAATGAAAAGAAGATTGATTTTGAAGTTAGTCTGTAATTTGGACTTTTATTTTGCTATATTCATTAACAGTAAATCCATTGCCACTTAATTCTTTGTGCTAAGGATGTGGCTTCTCTAAAAAGAAACCCAATATTTATGTTAAAATTCCAGCATCACTTGAGAATTATGAGCTCAGAAGTGACTTTCTCTGAAAGGAAAACTTTTTCATCGTAAAATAAAATTTGTCTACAAAAGACATCTTTTTATAAACGACCTCGCTCCAAGATTGACATGGAGGGAGTTATAACAAGGCTACACAGCAGCCCACATAAGGAAGAGCACTCAAGCAGTAGAACCCAGTGGAGTTTGCAAGGACTACTGAGTTTCAATTTCCTCATACATGCTTCACACACCCTCTGTGGATGAGCAGGCAGGCTTTCTAAATCTCACCCATTCTTAGTCAAGCACGTAATCATTTAAAAAGATTACCTACCATTTAAAATATACTGAATTTAGCATAAACCTAATTTAAAATATTTTAATCTGTGTATTTCTTGAGGAAAAGTTAACTAAAATTTACCCCAACTCGTCCATTCACATTAAACCTGGATTGCATAATTATCATCATTCTGCCATTAGCCAGAAACCCAGGCCATAACCCAAACAATCTGACAGCCCACAAGACTTGGAGGAAGGCTCGAATGACCAATGTAGAGTTTCTTGGCAGCTATGGAAGCCATGCAATGTACAGAATCAGTGGTAGGAAAGAGTAAGTTATTCATTTTTCCAGCAAAATGGTTGCCTCATATGTCAATTGATTCTGCATATACATAAGCCCATCCAACCTTGGACATTTTTATCATGGAGAAAAATATGTTTTTGTCCAAATGCAGAAGGATGAAGCATGTTTTCCTTATTTTACCACTTTGAAATGAGGGCAGACCTCCTGGGGTCTTTAATATCACAGACTTCCTATCTTTAATTCAGAGAATTTTTATAAATGGTGTCTTCCTATGAAATTAAGCTGTTTAATATGTTTACATTATAATGTGTAAATACCTTGAGTTCAAGTTCATATTTCCTTGTATTTTCCACATGACATAGAAGACTACTTTTTACATAACATGTGCTTAATAAATATCTTGTTAATCCATTGGAAGATGGCAGTTATAAAAGATGTCTGCTGAGAGATAAAACTCTGATCCCATTTTGTCTTAAGAAAACAAGGGTAGGACAAAAGTGTTAGGAGGAAGAAAAGGAAGCTGATTTGTTTTGTCATAAATGGGCATAATATCAGGCATTTTTTATTCCTTGTAATTAATTCACACAAATGCAATATGAGGTGGATGTTATCCTATTTACCAGCATTGTTATGACTCTCGTTCTTGCTCTAACTGTTGAGTAAATAGATATTGAAGGAGGTAAAGTTAATTATTTGAGGCCACTTAATCACTGAATTCAAACCATGATTTTCTGGCTCCAAAGCTCATGCCTTTGTTTTATTTTTTTCCCACTAAAATGTTGCCTATTTGTTGTCTATGTATATGAAATAGTCTGCATCAGACAACTAATCAAATTCTATTCTTCTCTGGTTTTACCTCGACTGGTTAAGAGCAGGAGATGGTATGGTTCTGCTGCTGGGTTTTAGGATTTTTATTTTATATAAAGTCCCCCACACCCAACTATGTATAAGAACTTCACACAACTCTAACCAGATAGGGTGCAAACACTTGATTGCAAGGCCTGCTCTGTCCAGGAGGGGTATCCTGGGAGGAGAGCACCTAGGTTTTGGATGAGGTTTGGTTCCTGGATGGTAGATTTTGCCAAGATAAAGAGAACAGTTATTAAGACAGAGGACTCATTTTATCAGCCTCTTTGCCAGGGTTGAAAATGATTGTTGGTCATTAATACATGAGTCAAAGCAGGGAAAAGACATTAACCCAGGTTCACAAAATCTCATCCATGAGAGTTGGTCTGCTTAGCGATGCATCTGGCATACACGAAGTCTTCAGAGATGGAAGAAAGTACTTGGAAGTAGTGAGTGGCCTAAGGAATTTGCTCAGAGATTAAGCTACATGTAATTAGATCCAAGGAGAAGAGTCAGCCTGAAACAGGTCAAATAAAGTCTCCTTGCTTTAAAAGATGAGGATTGCTGGAAGCCTTACCCCTCCTTTCCTATCCTTGTGTATAAAATTACAGCATTAGGGTCTAATTTGTTTGTGTTTGAGTCTATCTTTTCTCATTAGGTCTATTTTAAAATATCTTTTTAGAGACTCTACACTGAGTTTCTTATAATAAGGATGAGTTTGTCAGACCTTTCCACGATTGGAGGGACAGTCCTCAATCTCAGAGCATAAAAGTGGAGAAAATGACTGGCAAAGAATGACTGCAAGGAGAATAACTGATTTCCCTGACTTTCCAATTTTATTTAGGGCAGGACCAAATAACAGGTCCTTGACTGTTGTTATTATTATTGTTACCAATGAAGATAATAGCCTAACAGAGCACTCCCCAATGTAATAGATAACAGCCATGGAGTACAGAGGCAGTCTGGGGTAGGGCTGGGAAGAAATGTTTCTAGTGAAGCAGGCCTTTCAGCAGGATCCCTGTAACCCTGGGAGCCAAGTCTAGTGGACTTCAAAAGTACCTCTGCTGCCAAGTGGAAGATTTTCATCCAGATACCATTAGCAAAGATAAATGATGGTTACACCACCCTCTTATCTCCCATACGCTTGCAGCTGATTCTCTTCTTCAGAGGGTAATATGTTCTAAT
Source organism: Mesoplodon densirostris (assembly GCF_025265405.1). Classification (NCBI taxonomy): domain Eukaryota; kingdom Metazoa; phylum Chordata; class Mammalia; order Artiodactyla; family Ziphiidae; genus Mesoplodon; species Mesoplodon densirostris. Next base: position 129,215,345 of record NC_082662.1, on the reverse strand, counting down.
ACATCACTTGGAAAAATCTAAACATCATAAAGGTGACCACAAATTAAATTAACTTTGGATATGCTTTCTGAAAATTGCATTTTTCAATAGCAGAACCACAGAATTTTAGAGCAGAAAAGAACCTCAGAGATTACCAGATCCAACTGTTCTCATTTTGCAAATGAGGTAACCAGCAAAGTATTTTAGAACTGTACCAGCTTCATGATCTTTCAACAGAAACACACAATAACTTTTTTCATCCTGTTTTAAACTTCCTACAGAGAAAACAGATAAGAAAGGTAAAAGTCCTCCATGTTATTAATCAGAAAAATGTCACTGTGCCTATAATCAGCATTTTATTTTGTATATGAAAAATCTTAATAAAAAGGACTATAATGTTTAACACTTGTTATTATTCTTAGGCACTTTACAGCACACTGGCATTCAGGCCACTTGTGTCTCTGTCTTTATATGGGTTATTTGAGTTGATCTCTTGGATCATGCTGATTCAAGGTGAGAGGTAGCATTACTTGTATTTTGCTTCAGAAACCAAGGGCCTCATTGATAACAGTGAAAAAATCTCTATGTTGTCTTGTTCTGCTCTCTGAATCGTTGCTCCCAGTAAAAAAAAAAAAAAAAGCACTTGAGACCCATATCTATATTGATATTGATATCTACTTCTATCTGTCTCCACATACATATATGTATGTGTTATGGAGATAAATACACACACACACACACACACACACACATATAAACCGTAGCAAAGAGATGGAGATTTCTACATTAACATGGTAGCAAATAAGCAATACATAGTAGGACTGCTCACGACTTCCTATTTAAATACCGAAGAAGATCAAGGTAAATGAAGAGTCAAGATGAAGCTCTATGAAGAGTATGAGTCTAATTATATCCTAAAACATAACTTTATATATATCTGTGTGTATATGTGTTTGCAATACATATACACATCAATGCTACAATCTTAATCATCATAAAATAGGCTATATATAATAACAATAACTTCAAACTTTCAGTGATTTAACACAATAAAGATTATTTCTCACTCACAAAAGTAATACAAAGATTGCTCAGCCTTCTTTTGTGGCTATATCACCTTGGACACAAGATTTCAGTAGTGGAGGAAGAACACACAGAAAGAGGCACACAGTTATAAACTGCCTTAGTCCAAAAGCAACCCATGTTGCTCCCACACATCGATCATTAGCTAGAACTGATCACACAGGACAGACTCAGTTGGAAGAAGACTTGGAAATGAAGGGGAGCACAGGGATATATGGTGAACCTTACTATCTCTGCCCCTAACCTTTTAACCACAAACCTGGAGGCTCAGATGTTATGATCCACCCCCACTGACTACCCCTAATTCTGTATTCAGGAGTCCCACTAACCAATAAAACATGCAGGATTCATCTTGATATTGTGTAATGTATAAACTACATTATAAAGTAAATCATCACAGCATACCCTATACTTTAAAAGTGGAGGAAAGGGACAGGAAATAATAATAAAATTAGTTAATCTAGAATACATAAATGGCACAGCTAGAGATAAAGTATACATCAGTGTTATATCTCTATTTCTGCAGCTGTTCACAAGGCTGTAGTTGATTTAATTGATTTTCTTTCTCTATTCTATGTTCTAAGTTCCTCAGCCAGCACAAAAAGAGGCCAGGTGTCTATACCTGGTAGGGAGACCCAACACCTAATTCCCAGAATTTCAGAGACCCTTGATAGTCTTGTCTGTGTATTGCTATTAACTTCAACTAACTTCTCCTTGAGACATGATAATACCAAGAATTGCCCCAGAGGATCACTTCTTCTCCTGACATGTTCTCCTTCCTGCCATTGTATAGGAATAACCCTGTTTCCCATTGGTAATTTTGATGAATCAGTGCATTAATATAGTAACACTCTCTGTTCCATATTCATGATGTGGCGTAAGGACCTCTAAATGGAAAGGTAGCAATTTTTAACATTGAACTTATGGAATATTTGTGATAGCCCATAAGACAGCATTTACCCTTTAGAAACTAAGATCTCTAAACCAGAAGAGATCCAAGTTGCATAGGAAAAGAAAGTAAAGAAAGAAAGTGAGTGAATAAGGCATCTCAAAAATAGTATAAGATGCCTCTATAATTTATTTTCAACATTTGGTTGGGCAACACTTGTATTCTGACTATGGAAGAAATCAGACAATATATTGGCCACCAAAATTGAGCATACTGCAACTTGGAGAACAGTTCCTCAACATGAAAAAGAGTCTCTTGGCCAGTGTCTACTGAGATTTCAGTAAGTCAGTCTATTTTCACTAAGGCCAGTTGCTTATAGGAAATAAGTACCTGGTAAGATTCATTAAGCCTGTGTGCATCAGCTCATTGCATTACTTATTTCTTTGTGAAATTGGTTCCATTGATTAGGGGACTTATGATTTAGTTCTGCTTGGGGTGTAGTGAACTGGAAATAATGTTTCCCTCATCCTTAAAACTAAAACAAAGCAAGAAGCCTGACAAGCTATAAGTCATGACTTCTTAAATCCATCACGAGTCAGAGGTTACCAACTAGTCTGATCTGTAAAGAAAGACAGGTGCCTTCAGGGAGAGACAGAACATGTGCACTTGCTTAGATGGGAAGACACATCAGAAAACTGATAAGAAGAAGAAAGCTAGAATTGTAAACAAAACTAAAAATAGTGACAGACATTAAACCACAGATCCAAGAAGCTCAGTGCACACAAAGATTCTAAAACACTACACACATCATATTCAAAGTTCTAATAACAAAAGATAAAGAGAAATTCTTGAAGTCAGGCAAAGAAAAAAGACTATTGCATAGAAAGTAACAAGGATAAGAATTACAACAGATCTTGTCTGAAACCATACAAATCACAAGACAATGGAACAGTACCTTTGAAGTGCTAAAAGGGGAAAAAATAACCTGTTGACCCAGTATTCTATATGTAGAGAAAGTACCTTTCAAAAATAAAAGATGAATAAAGATATTTTTCTTCAGGCAAATAAAAATTGAGAAAGTTCATTGCCATCAGATCTTTACCACAAAAAAAGGTTAAAAGAATGTTAAAATGTTTATCCACTTGACAAATTCTTAATGAGCAAATATTGACCTACTATGAGTATATGACCTATTCATAATTGTAGGTTCTGAGAAAACAATGGTAAGCTGAACAAATTTTGTGCTGTTAAGGAATTTACTTTCCATTTGAGATTTTACCCAAAGCCTGGTTCTGACCTTTGCATTGCTCAATGAACAAAGCACAAATCTCCCTGACATCTCAGGCCCTCAACCTCAAGGCCCCAACTGCTTTTCTCAGCTTTTTATCTCACAACCCCTCTTGATGTGTCTTAGAATATTCCAGAGTGGAAAGTTCACTATTCCTGATATTTCTCACAATTCATAATGACCTGTTTACTTGCCTTTTCCCAAGTTGTTTTATTTTCCCAGCAAGCATTTGTCGAGTGGATAATCAAAGGTCAGCCTTTAAATTATTACTATTGTTGATGTTGTCATTTTGCAAGTTTCAAAGTTCCACGGAGTGACCTCAGGGACTCCAATTTTAGCTATTTACAATGTAAGAAGTCATTGTTTAAAAGAAGCCCCACTATCAAATAATGCTTTTAAAACCACCCATCTAGTTTATTTGTCTCCTTTTCCAGATGAGATGACTGAGGCCAAGGGAAGTAAAGGAACTTGCCTCAAGTCACCCACTCAATTGAGGAAAAGCCAGGATAGAACCCAATTGTCTATCTTTCTAATCTTGAGTTCTTTCCACAACCCTTGCTGCAGTATGCCCAAAAGAATCTGTTGTACCCAACTTTCACTAGATGTAACTATGTAGACATTGTGACCCATGTGCGCTATTGGTGAAATGTATGTTGGTGCAGCCACTATGGAAAATAATGTGGAGTTTCCTCAAAAAATTAAGATTAGAACTACTGTATAATTCAGCAATTTCATTACTAGGTATATATCGAAAGGAAATGAAATCTTGAAGAGATATCTTCACCCACATGTTCATTGCAGCATTATTAACAATAGCCAAGACATGGAAATAACTGAAGGGTCCATCAACAGATGAATGGATAAAGATGTTGTTATTCAGAGATTAAGAGAAGGAAATCCTGCCACTTGCCACAACATGGATGAATGTGGAGGGCACTATATTAAGTGAAATAAGTCAAACAGAGAAAGACAAATACTGTATGGTATCACTTACATGTGGAAACTTAAAAAAAAAATTCATAGAAACAGAAAATAGAATGGTGGTTACCAAACACTGGGATGTTAGGAAAATAAGATGTTGGTCAAAGGATACAAACTTTCAGTTATAAGATGAATAATGCTGGAGATCTAATATACCTCATGGTGACTGTAGTTTATAACACTGTCTTGTGTATTTGGAATTTGCTAGAGAGTAGATCTTAAGTGTTCACCATCACCACTGTGACAAGAAAAGAAACTATGTGAGTTGGTGGATGTGTTAACTTGATTGTTATAATCATTTTATAATGTATATGTATATCAAACCATCATGTTGTATACCTTAAATATATATAATTTTCTTAATTATATCTCAATAAATCTGGGAAAAGAATAAAAAAAAGTAAAATGTTAAGAGAAGTTCTTCAGGCAGATGATACCACATAAAAATTTAAATTTATAGAAAACAATGTGTCAGAAATGAAATAAATTAATTTAAAAATAAAATTTATTTTTCATACTTTTTGCTCCAAAAGATAACTGACTGTCTAAAACAATAATAGTAGAAATATATTGTGTTTTTATCTAATTCAGAAAAACACATGCACCCCAATGTTCATAGCAGCACTGTTTACAAAAGCCAAAAAATGGAAACAACCCAAGTGCCCATCAACATATTACTGGTTTAAGAAGATGTGATATAGATATAGATACAGATATAGATATGATGAAATATTATTCAGCCATAAAAAAGAATAAAATATTGCCATTTGCAGCAATGTGGGTAGACCTAGAGAATATTATACTGAGTGAAGTAAGTCAGACAAAGAAAAACATTATATGTATCATTTTTATAAATGCTATCTAAAAAATAGTACAAATGAACTTATTTATGAAACAAAAACAGACTCACAGGCATAGAAAACAGACTTATGGTTGGTTATCAAAGAGGAAGGGAGAGGGGGAAGGGATAAATTAGTTGTATGGGATTAACAGATATAAACTACTATACATAAACTAGATAAGCAACAAGGATTTACTGTATAGCACAGAGAACTATATTAAATATCTATAATAGTAATAGTCTACAAAGGAAAATAATTTGAATATATATATAACTGAATCACTTCGCTGTACACCTAAAACTAACACAATATTGTAAATCAACTATACTTCAATAAAAAGAAATATATTGTGTTTTCAGACCATATACAAAAGCAAAGTGTATGACAAAAATAGTACAAAAGATAGGAGAAAGAAATTGGGAATTTGTTGGTGTAGGATCCTTAAACTACATGTGAAACAGTACAGCAATATTTAAAGGTAGATTCTGATTGTAAATTGTAAGTTTTATGCCAAACTCTGAAAATACTTTAACAGGAAGTATAACTAACACTTTATCTTATTTTAAATGTAATCATAGAGAATTCTCAAGTAACACAAGGAAAGGATAATATATATATATATATATATGATGGAACAAAAAATCTAGCAAGATGGTATATTTTATAATTCAACCATATAAATATATTAAATATAAATAGTCTACACAAGCCAATTAAAAGACACTGATCGAAAGACTGTCATATTGGATTTTTTTTAAAAGCATGACTCAACTATATGCTATTTACAAGAACTTCACTTAAGATATAAAGACATAGATAGGTTAAAACTAAAAGGATGGAAAAATATGTAACATAAAACCCTAAACAAATAAAGTTGGAAGAGCTATATAAATAGAGAAAGTAGACTTCAGAGCAAGAAACATTTCCAGGTATAAGGAGAAACAATACATAACAATAGAGGTCAATTCTCTAACAACATGTATCAATCCTAAAGGTACATACATCTAACAAGAAAGTATCAAAGTACATAAAGCAAGAACTGGTAAGACAAAATAGAAAGAAAAATTCACAATTACACTTGGAGAGTTCATATACCTCCCTCAATAACTGATAGAACAAACTAATACAAAATCAGTAAGGATAAAGAAGACTTGAGCAGCATTATCAACCACCTTGACCTAATTGACATTTATAGAACAATTTACCCAACTATAGCAGCATACATATTCTTTTCAAGTACACATGGGAAATTCACCAAGATTGACCATGTTCTGAGTCATATACCTTAAAAAAATGTAAAAGTATAGAAATTTGGCAAAGTATGGTCTCACACCAGACTGGAACTAAACAATAAATTAATCAGAAAGATATCTGGAAAATCTTCAAACATTTGGAATTCAAAAAGGAACATAGCTACAGACCCTGTACACATTTAAAGGAATAAAAGATAATACTACTAACAAGTCTATTCTCATAAATTCAACAATTTAGATAAAGTGAGCCAATTCTTTGAAAGATAAAAACTACCAAAATTGCAAGGAAATAACCTGAACAGTCCTAAATCTATTTTTCCAAGTAAATTTGTGATTTAAAATATACTAACAAATAAATTCCAAGCCAAGCTGGTTTCACTGGTAAATTCTACAAAAAATTTTAGAAAAAAAATACCTACTCTACATAGTCTCTTCCAGAAATTAGAAGACAAAACACTCCAATTCATTTCATGAGGTCAGCATTACCCTGATACCTGATATTTTGATACCTTGATATTTTAGGTTTGAAAACTACAGAGCAGCATCCTTAAATATGTGGATTTAAATTCTCTAAACAAAAGTTTAGGAAATGGAATCCAAAGGCATATAAAAAGATAAGACATCATGACCAAATAAGTTTATCCCAGAAATAGTACAAGGTTGGCCTTACAGTTAAAAATAATTCACTATATTATAAATTAAAAGGAAAAAATATTATATGACTGTTTCAAAAGAAACAAAAAAGCATTTGACAAAATTCAGCATCCATTAATGACAGAAACTCTCAACAATCCAGGAATAGAAGATAATTTTCTTAATGTGATAAAAGGCAACTACAAAAACCTATAGCTAGGGCCTCCCTGGTGGCGCAGTGGTTAAGAGTCCACCTGCCGATGCAGGGGATACGGGTTCGTGCCCTGGTCTGGGAGGATCCCATATGCCGCGGAGCGGCTGGGCCCGTGAGCCATGGCCGTTGGGCCTGCGCGTCCGGAGCCTGTGCTCCGCAACGGGAGAGGCCACAACAGTGAGAGGCCCGCATACCGCAAAAAAACAAAACAAAACAAAAAAACCTATAGCTAACATCATACTAAATGGTAAAAGATTGAATGCTTTCACCCTAAGATAAAGAACAAGGCAAAAATATCCTTTCTCACCAACCCTATTCATCATTATAATAGAAATGCAACAAGACAAGAAAATTTTTTAAAAGGCAGCAATATTGGAAAAGGAAGAAACAATATTGTTTCTATTTACAAAATGTGTAGAAAATCCCAAGAAATTCACAAAATGACTTAGAGTTAGTGCTGAATTCAAGTGAGCTCAGCAAGGTCACAGGATGCAAGATCAATATAAAAAAGTCTATTGCCTTCTTATTTATCAACAGTGAACAGCAAGAATTGGAATTTTTTAAAGTACCATTTTCATAGCACCAAAAAGAAGGAAGAGGAGATGGAAAAGAAGAAGGAGGGGGAAGAGCAGGAAGAGGACCATCACCAACACCACTGCCAACAACTACAACTTAGTTTATAAGTCTAGCAAAATCTGGAGAGGATCTTTGTGCTAAAAACTACAAAACAATAATGAAAGGAAACAATGAAGACCTAAATAAATGAAGATATAAACCATACAAATAATTGGAAGACACATTCTCCCCACATTAGTCTACAGATATTATGCGATTCCAAAATTGCAAAATGAAAATCCCAGAGGGATTTATTATAGACATCAACAAGTTGATTCTAAAATTATATGGAAAGGCAAAGGATCTAGAATTCCTAGGAATTAGGTATTTGGCAAATAAATAACCAAATTCTAAAACCTTCTAATTATCCTAAAAGAATAGAAATGAGATTGAATTTCTAAAAAAGATGGAAACAATTACATCTTGTAACAGCACTTCTCAAAGTGTGGTTCATGGATGCCTAGTGATCCCCACAATCCTTCAGGAGGTCTGTGAGTTCAAAACTATTTTTATAGTAATACTATAATATATTCACCTTTTCCACTGTGCTGACGTTTGCACTAAGGTGGGTAAAACTGCTGGTGTCTTAGAATGAATCAAGGTGGTGGCTCCACACCATCCTAGCAGTCACTGTTCTTCACTACCAAGCACACACAGAAAAAGAAAGGTCGGTGTCCCTTAAGGATATCCACAAAGAAGCAGTAAAAATGTGTTAATTTTATTAACTCATGAAAACATGTCTTTTTAATATTTTCTGTGATGAAATGGGAACTATACATAAAGTACTTCTGATGCACAGTGAAATTTCATGGTTGTCTTGCAGAAAAGCACTAGTGCAATTGCTCTCATTGTGAGCCGATCTACCCACTTTTCTCACTGAACACAATTTTTACTTGAAAGAACAACTGACAATCAGACTTGGATATTTAAGGACTATTTATTAAAAATAAACAAGGTAAGCCAGGGACTTCAGGAAAACAACTGACAGTATTTATTGCCAAAGATAAAGTTCAAGTTCTCAAGTTAAAGCTGTTATTTGTCATTCTCTAGTTTGCCACTGATACAGATCTGTATGTTAAAGAGCTAAAAGATAGTATTAAGAAGGTAACAGCTTTACCTCTGAGAAGGTAAAATTAGATATATGAAGTTGTTTATTAGATATTGAAGACTAGGGGAAAGTCATTTGAAAGGATTTGATACCAATTGTCTTAAAAACATTATGTGCCCTAGAGAAGTTTTTAATCCTCAGAAAAAATTCAAGTTAGTTATTTTCTCTCCAATCTAGCAATAAAACCATCAACAAATGAAGAATACTGGTATTTTGGTTGACTTCCCACTTAGCTTCAATACATTTTTACCATCTTTTTTTTTTTTTTTTTGGCTGAGACTGTAATTTTGTACAAGCCAACCATGGACGTTTGCTGATGATGAAAATTGCAAAATGGCAGTTATAGTATATTTTCTGACAAAGACGTTTCCTGGGCCCTGACCTCATGAGTAAGGTAGAATTGAGGAGAACACTGGTCCTAGATATCTTCCAATTTTACAAAAAGACAGACTTCCAACTGTGTGGAGAAATGGTACAAGCTGTTTATTTCTCAGATCATCTATTAGTTCAACTTCAGTGGGAATTTGGCGGGACAGAATTGGCTAGGATTGAAGAATTTCAGCTTGTTCATAAAAGTAATTACAGTTAAAGGTTGTTCAACTCAGCCCAATTTTCTCACTTATGTGGAGAAGAATGTATACATGTACATGCTTGGGAAAACAGGAGAAATAAGCAATTTAAAACATTCCTGCCTCCCCTTCCAAACACAGATCTTTACAATCTTCTTAGAATGAGAAGAATTTCATTTTTATTCCTAACATTTGTGATTTTTCATATGTGGAAACCTCACCTTTGAAAACCTTCCACCAATTTGCCTTATTTCTAATCCTCCTCCAGAATAGGTTCTGTGTCTCTTTCCAAGGAAGCCTTTCCTGAATTTTCACCATAAGTCACATTCCCTTCTTTATCCCTCATAGGACTCTGTACTTTGCCTTCATGGCACTTAGAATATTTGTCATGGAGCAATTATTTCTGTAAGTGTGTTGCTTAATGTCTGGCTCCTGACAGAATGTGATTCCTGGAGGGCAGGGACATATCTATCTTATTTACCACTGAATCCAAATATTTTGCACATAATAGACACAATAAATATTTAGTACAGTCTTGAGTGTGAGTCCAAGCTCTCAATGAAATTAACTACTGTACATAAAACATTTAGCCCACAAACTGGAGAATAGTGTATCCTTAATAAATGTTAACTTATTGCCTTACATAATCCCTGGGAAATAGGGACTGTATCATATAAATTCTCAATTTTCAAATAAGGAAATATAATCAGAGGGCATGTGACTTGCCCAAGACATATCACTTGTAACAAGTGGAGGCCAGGTGGAAACTGAAATCTTCTCAATTCATGTCCCACCCTCTTTCTAATGAACCAAAGTCTACAGAGAGTACACCTAGGATTCTCAAGGAGCCCGTGTTTCTATAACATCTACTAAACTAAGAAAATCTATCCCAAGTGTTTTCAGTTCTGGTCCAGAAGCAGGTATTGATGCAGCTTCCTTTCTGCGTGTAGCTGTCAAGTTGTTTTTTTTTTTTAAATCCCTGTTTTGTTTTTATATAAATTTATTTATTTACTTATTTATTTTCAGCTGTGTTGGGTCTTCCTTGTTGCGCACAGGCTTTCTCTAGTTGTAGCAAGCAAGGGTTACTCTTTGTTTTTGTGCATGAGCTTCTCATTGCAGTGGCTTCTCTTGTTGTGGAACACAGGCTTTAGATGTGCGAGCTTCAGTAGTTGTGGCCCATGGACTCTAGAGAGCAGGCTCAGTAGTTGTGGCACATGAGCTTAGTTGTACTGCGGCATGTGGGATCTTCCTGGACCAGGGATCAAACCTGTGTCCCCTGCATTGGCAGGCAGATTCTTAACCACTGCGCAACCAGGGAAGTCTGTCGAGTTTTCCAGACACTGTTTATTGAAGAGACTATTCTCTCCCCATTTTATATTCTTGACTCCTTTGTCATAAATTAATTGACCATATAGGCATGGGTTTACTTCTGGACTCTCTGTTCTATTCCATTGATCTATGTGTCTGTTTTTATGCCAATAACATACTATATTAATTACTGTAGCTTTGTAATATAGTTTGAAATCAGGAAGTGTAATGCCTCCAGCTTTGTTCTTCTTTCTCAAGATTATTTTGGCTGTTCAGAATGTTTTGTGGCTCCATACAAATATTAGGATTATTTTTTCTATTTCTGTGAAAAAATGTCATTTATAATTTTGGTATACATTGCTTTGAATCTGTAGATTTCTTTTGGAAGTAGGGAAATTTTAACAGTAGTAATTTTTCCAATCCAGGAGCACAGAATATCTTTTTAGTGCATTTCCACCAAGGTGGTATGCCTCAACTGGCTCTGGGATGATTGGCAAAGCTGGCAGGAAAGGTGGCTTGGGGGCCATATCTTCTCCTCTCCCTCTTTCCAGAGGGTGTTGAGGGACTGTGATGGGCCCACCCTCCAAGTGTTACAGCACCCCGGCAGCAGAGCCCACCAAATCCTGGGGCTGAGGGAGCAAGACTGGTCACTGTGCTCTCCCTCCTTCTGGCGCCCACACCCAAGGGGTTTGCCATGTAACTGGGGGGTCTGGGCTGCCCCTCCCATTGCACAACCATTCTCCCACACTGGTCTACCTACCCCTGTGCTCCACGTTGGGGTGTGTGTGGTTCCAGTGGGTAGTGGAGTCGCAGACTGTCCCCAGTGCCTCTCAGGTGGGTCATGATGTTGGGCCTGGAAGGGTCTCCAGGCATCCATACACAAATGTAATATCAAAACTAGCAACCATGAGAAGAGGAGAGTACAAGATCAGGAAATGAGAATTGCATTTGAAATTAAGAGAAGGGCAACTTAAACAACCGTGTGTGTGTGTGTGTGTGTATGTGTGTGTATAAACACTGTTTTTATCCTAACCTCTTGGAAAATGAAAACCAAAAAACTACAATAGATGTACACACAAAAGGGAAAAGCAACCAAACACAACACTAAAGATGGTCATCAAACCACATGAGAAGAGAACAAAACAGGAAGGGAAGAAAAGAGACCAACAAAAGCAAACCCTCCAAAATTAAGAAAATTGAAATAGGAACACACATATCAATAATTATCTTAAATGTAAATGGATTAAATGCTCCAACCAAAAGACAAAGACTGGCTGAATGGATACAAAAACATGACCCATATAGACAGTGTATACAAGAGACCCACTTCAGACCTAAGGACACATACAGACTGAAAGTGAGGGATGGAAAAAAGTATCCAATGCAAATGGAAGTCAAAAGAAAACTGGAGCAGCAGTACTCATCTCAGACAAAATAGACTTTAAATAAAGACTGTTACAAGAAACAAGGAAAGAACTACTTAACAATCAATGGATCAACCCAAGAAGCACCTATAACAATCATATATATATATATATATATATATATATATATATATATATATATATATATATATGCACCCAATATAGGAGCACCTCAATATATAAGGCAAATGTTAACAGCCTTAAAAGGGGAAATCAACAGTAACACAATAAGATGGGGGATTTCAACATCCCACTTACACCAATGGACATATCACACAGAAAGAAAATTAATAAGGAAACACAAGCCTTAAATGACATATTAGATCAGGTAGATGTAATTGATATTTATAGGACATTCCATCTGAAAGCAGCAGAATACACTTTCTTCTCAAGTGCACATGAAATATTCTCCAGGATAGATCACATCTTGGGTCACAAATAAAGCCTTGGTAAATTTTTTAAAAATGAAATCATATCAAACCTCTTTTCTGACCACAACTTTATGAGATTAGAAATAAATTACAGGAAAAAACTGTAAAAACCACAAACACATGTAGGCAAAACATTATGTTATGAAATAACCAATGGATCACTGAAGAAATCAAAGAGGCAATAAAAAAACTATTAATACCTAGAAACAAATGACAATGAACACACGATGACCCAAAACCTATGGAGCACAGCAAAAGCAGTTCTAAGAAGGAAGTTTATAGCAAGAAAATCCTACCTCAAGAAACCAGAAAAATCTCAACTAAACAACTTAAACTTACACCTAAAGCAACTAGAGAATGAAGAACAAACAAAATCCAAAGTTAGTAGAAGGAAAGAAATCATAAAGATCAGAGCAGACATAAATGAAATAGAGACAAAGAAAACAAGAGCAAAGATCAAAAAAAAAAAAACCTAAAATCTGGTTCTTTGAAAAGATAAACAAAATTGATAAACTTTTAACCAGACTCATCAAGAAAAAGAGGGAGTGGACTCAAATCAATAAAATTAGAAGTGAAAAAGGAGAAGTTACAATGAACACTACAGAAATACAAAGGATCATAACAGACTACTACAGGCAACTATATGCCAATAAGATGGACAACCTAGAAGAAATGGGCAAATTTTTAGAAAGTTACAACCTTCAAAGACTGAACCAGGAAGAAACAGAAAATATGAACAGACCAATCAAAAGTGCTGAAACTGAAACTGTGATTAAAAATCTTCCAACAGACAAAAGGACCAGATGGCTTCACAGGCAAATTCTATCAAACATTTAGAGAAGAATTAACACCTACCCTTCTGAAACTCTTTCAAAAAACTGTAGAGGAAAGAACATCCCCAAGCTCATTCTACAAGGCCACTATCACCTTGATACCAAAACCAGACAAAGATATCACACAAAAAAAAGAAAAGTACAGGCCATTATCACTGATGAACATAGATGCAAAAATCCTCAACAAAATACTAGCAAACTGAATCCAACAACACATTAAAAGGATCATACACCATGATCAAGTGGGATTTATCCCAGGGTTTCAAGAATTGCACAATATCCACAAATGAATCAGTGTGATACACCACATCAACAAATTGAAGAATAAAAACCATATGATCATCTCAGTAGATGCAGAAAAACTTTTGACAAAAGTCAACACCCATTTATTATAAAAACTCTCCAGAAAGTGGGCATAGAGGGAACATATTTCAACATAATAAAAGTCATAAATGACAAATCCACAGCAAACATCATTCTCGATGGTGAAAAACTGAAAGCATTTCCTCTAAGATCAGGAACAACACAAGGATGTCCACTCTCACCACTATTATTCACCATAGCTTTGGAAGTCCTGGCCATGGCAGTCAAATAAGAAAAAGAAATAAAAGGACTCCAAATTGGAAAAGAAGAAGTAAAACTGTCACTGTTTGAAAATGACATAATACTATACATAGAAAATCCTAAAGATGTTACCAGAAAACTACTAGAGCTCAACAACAAATTTGGTAAAGTTGCAGGATCCAATGAATACACAGAAATCCCTTGCATTCCAACACAGTAACAATGAAAGATCAGAAAGAGAAATCAAGGAAACAGTCCCATTTACCATTGAATTAAAAAGAATAAAATACCTATGAATAAAGCTACCTGAAAATGTAAAAGACCTGTACTCAGAAAACTATAAGATTCCGAGGAAAGAAATAAAAGTTGACAAAAACAGATGGAGAGATATACCATGTTCTTGGATTGGAAGAATCAATATTGTGAAAATGACTATATTACCCAAAGCAATCTACAGATTCAATGTGATCCCTATCAAATTACCAAGGGCATTTTTCACAGAATTAGAACAAAGAATTTTAAAATTTGTATGGAAACACAAAAGACCCTGAATAGCTAAAGCAATATTGAGAAAGAAAAACAGCTGGAGGAATCAGGCTCCCTGACTTCACAATATACTACAAAGCTACAGTCATCAAAAAAGTATGGTACTGGCACAAAAACAGAAATACAGATCAATGGAACAGGACAGAAAGTCTAGAGATAAACCCACACACCTATGGGGTGGGTTATTGTCACCTCATCTATGACAAAGGAGGCAAGGATATACAATGGAAAATAAACAGTCTGTTCAATAAGTGGTGATGGGAAAACTGGACAGCTACATGTGAAAGAATGAAATTAGAACATTCCTTAACACCATACACAAAAATAAGCTCAAAATGAGTTAAAGACCTAAATGTAAGACCAGACACTATAAAACTCTTAGAGGAAAGCATAGGCAGAACACTCTTTGACATAAATTGCAGCAAGATCTTTTTTGATCTGCCTCATAGAATAATGAATATAAAAACAAAAATAAACAAATGGGATCTAATTAAGTTAAAAGCTTCTGCACAGCAACAGAAGCAATAAACAAAATGAAAAGACAACCCTCAGAATTGGAGAAAGTACTTGAATACAAAACACCTGAAAAGGCATTAATATCCAAAATATACAAACAGCTCACACAGCTCAATATCAAAAAAACAAACAATCCAATATAAAAAATGGGTGGGGGCTTCCCTGGTGGCGCAGTGGTTGAGAGTCCGCCTGCCGATGCAGGGGACACGGGTTCGTGCCCTGGTCCGGGAGGATCCCACATGCCGTGGAGCGGCTGGGCCCGTGAGCCATGGCCGCTGAGCCTGCGCGTCCGGAGCCTGTGCTCCGCAATGGGAGAGGCCACAACAGTGAGAGGCCCGTGTACAGAAAAAAAAAAAACAAAAAAAAAAAACCGGTAGAAGATCTATATAGACATTTCTCCAAAGAAGACATACAGATGGCTAAAAATCACATTAAAAGATTCTCACCATCACTAATTATTAGAGAAATGCAAATCAAAACTACAATGAGGCATCACCTCACACCAGTCTGAATTGCCATCATCAAAATATCTACAAACAATAAATTCTGGAGAGGGTGTGGAGAAAAGGGAACCTCACACTGTTGGTGGGAATGTAAGTTGGTACAGCCACTATGGAGAACAGTATGAAGGTTTCTTAAAAAACTAAAAATAGATCTACCATATGATCTAGCAACCCCACTCCTGGGCATATATACAGAGAATACCATAATTCGAAAATATTCATGCACCACAAAGTTCATTGCAGCACTATTTACAATAGCCAGGACATGGAAGCAAACTAAATGTCCACTACAGAGGAATGGATAAAGAAAATGTGGTACATATATACAATGGAATATTACTCAGACATAAAAAAGAACAAAATAATGCCATTTGCAGCAACATATATGGATCTAGAGATTGTCATACTGAGTGAAGTAAGACAGAGACAGAAAGACAAATATCATATGGTATCGCTTATATGTGGAATCTAAAAAAAGGGTACAAATGTGTGGCACATATATACAATGGAATATTACTCAGCCATAAAAAGAAACAAAATTGAGTTATTTGTAGTGAGTTGGATGGACCTAGAGTCTGTCATACAGAGTGAAGTACATCAGAAAGAGAAAAACAAATACCATATGCTAACACACATATATGGAATATAAAATAAAAGTTCTGAAGAACCTAGGAGCAAGACAGGGATAAAGACACAAGACCTACTAGAGAAAGGACTTGAGGATATGGGGAGGGGGAAGGGTAAGCTGGGACAAAGTGAGAGAGTGGCATGGACATATATACACTACCAAATGTAAAATAAATAGCTAGTGGGAAGCAGCTGCATAGCACAGGGAGATCAGCTCGGTGCTTTGTGACCACCTAGAGGGGTGGGATAGGAAGGGTGGGAGGGAGGGAGATGCAAGAGGGAAGAGATATGGGGACATATGTATATGTATAATTGATTCACTTTGTTATAAAGCAGAAACTAAGACACCACTGTAAAGCAATTATACTCCAATAAAGATGTTTAAAAAAAGAAGGGTACAAATGAACTTATCTACAAAACAGAAATAGAGTTATACATGTAGAAAACCAACTTATGGCAATCAGGGTGTAAGGGGGATGGGAGAGATAAATTGGGAGATTGGGATTGACATATACACACTACTATATGTAAAATAGATAACAATAATGACCTACTGTATAGCACAGGGTACTCTGCTCAGTACTTTGTGATGGACTATATGGAAAAATTATCTAAAAAAGAGTAGATAATGACTGATTCACTTTGTTATAAAGCAGAAACTAATAAGAAAAATTAAAAAAAAGAAAGTTCCAACCCTAAAAAAAAAAGAAAAAAAGAGTAGATATATGTATATGTATAACTGATTCACTTTGCTGGACATCAGAAACTAACACAACATTGTAAATCAACTATACTCCAATAAAAATTTTTTTAAAAATATCTTTTTATTTCTTTGTGTGTTACTCCATTTTTTTCATCGATATCTTATAGTTTTCGATGTATAGGTCTTTCACCTCCTTGGTTAAATTTATTCTTTTGATACACTTGTAAATGTTACAATACACTTGTAAATTGTAATTGTAAACAATTATAAATGTTTTCTTAATTTTTGTTCCTGATAGTTCATTGTTAGTGTATGGAAATGCAAGTATTTTTGTGTATTGATTTTGTATCTTGAAATTTTACTAAATTTGTTTATTAGTCTAATCATTTTTCATTGGCGTCTTGAGGGTTTTCCACAGATTCTACCATGTCTTCTGAAAATTGATGCAGTTTTACTTCTTGCTTTCCAGTTTGGATATTTTTTTTCTTTTCCTTATCTAATTGCTCTGACTAGGACTTCCTATAGGATGTTGAATAGTGGGTATTCTTGTCTTGTTCCTGATCTTAAAGAAAAAGCTTTAAGCTTTTCAAAGTTGGTATGATATTAGCTGTGAGCTTTTCATATATACAGCCTTTATTATGTTGAGTTGTGTTCTGCTATACCTACTTTGTTGAGAGTATTTAGCATGAATGGTTGTTGAATTTTGTCAAATGCTTTTTCTGCATGTAGTGAGATGCTCATATGATTTTTATCCTTCATTTTTTTAATGTGGTTTATCATGTTGATGATTTGTGGGCACTGAAGCATTCTTGCATACAAGGGATAAATCCCACTTGATCATGGTGTATGATCCTTCTAATATATTGTTAGATTCAGTTTGCTAATATTTTGCTGAGGATTTTTGCATCTATGTTCATCAGGTATATTGGCCTGTAATTTTCTTTTCTTGTGGTATTCTTTTCTTGTTTTGGGAGCAGGTTAATGCTAGCCTTATACTGATAAAATGAGTTTGGAAGTATTCCACCTTCTGTATTTTTTGGAAGAGTTTGAAAAGAATTTTATTAATATTTTGATATGGTTTGATAGGATTCACCAGTGAAGCCATCATGTACTAGACTTTGTTTGTTGGGAGGTTTTTGATTACTGATTCATCTTCTTACTAGTCTTAATCATCTGTTCAGATTTTCTATATCTTCATAATTCAGTCTTGGTAGGTTGTATATTTCTAGGAATTTATCCATTTATTCTAGGTTAACCAAGTTGTGGGTGTATAATTGTTCATAGTGGTCTCTTAAAATCCTTTGTATTTGTGTGGTATCAGTTGTAATGTCTTCTAAAAATAAATTTCTAATTTTATTTTATTTTATTTTATTTGTGGTACGCGGGCCTCTCACTGTTGTTGCCTCTCCTGTTGCGGAGCACAGGTTCGGGATGCGCAGGCTCAACGGCCGTGGCTCACAGGCCCAGCCACTTCGCGGCATGTGGGATACTCCTGGACTAGGGCACAAACACGTGTCCCCTGCATCAGCAGGTGGACTCTCAACCACTGCACCACCAGGGAAGACCAAATTTCTAATTTTATTTGTTTGAGTCCTCTTTTTTCCTTGGCAAGTCTAGCTAAAATTTTGTCTATTTTGTTTGTTGTTTTAAAAATCATCTCTTACTTTCATCAGTCTCTTCTATTGTCTTTTTAGTCTCTATTTCATTTATTTGTGTTTGATATTTGTTATTTCTTTCTTTCCTTTTGTTAACTTTGGGCTTAGTTTGGTATTCTTTTTATAGTTCCTTAAGGCACAAATTTAGGGGTTTTTTTTTGAGATCATTCTTTTTTCTTGATATAGGTATTTATTGCTATAAACTGGTCCTTATCTCCAATTGATCTGATTAACTAGTCTAATGTTGAACTCCTCTTTTGAATTTTTTGGTGCATTTATTGTATTCTTCAGCTCTCTGGTTTCTGTTTGGTACTTTCTAATATATTTTATCTCTTTGTTGAAGTTCTCACTTTTTTCATGCATTGTTCTCCTGACTTGGGTGAGTCTCTTTGTGACCATTAATTTGATCTTTTTATAGGGTACATCTCTTATCTCTTTTTCATTAAGGTCTATTTCTGAAGTTTTATCTTGTTCTTTTTTTTTTTGGAACATATTCCTCTGTTTCTCCATTATTCTTTACTCCTGTGTTATAATAGTTCCTGTGTGTTAGATAATATAACCACCTTCACCAGTCTTGACTTAATGGTCTCATGTAGGGGATGAACATTATCCACCATCCTGGTGCAAGCTCTTGGTTGACTTTTAAACCTTTGAAGTTTTGTCTAAGACACCTTGTTTATTCTAAGTGGCTCCCAGTAGTTGAAGGTATGCCCAGACCTGTCAGTGTTCCAAAGGGGAGAACTGAAGTTAACACCTAGATGTAGGATAACTGGAAGCAGACCGTCAGGTGACAGCTGGGAGAGTCTGTGGCTAGGGCCCTTCCAGGGAGAAATTGGGAAGGGAGCATTTTGGCCTGTTCCCTCTGCATTGGACAGCTACAGGGCAGAGGGATGTTTCTTTGTCCATTAAGAACAGATTTTTTACTTGCTAAAGTCTTGAGGGACTTGTGAAAGCAAGCTCCATTGCCCTCAAAGCTAGGTGATCCAGGGGACCATCTTTGGGGTGGCAGCTGCAAAAGTTAAAGTACTCATGTGTAAAATCTCCTTCTAGACAGATATTGGTAATTTGCAGTGGGCTAGAGGGAGAATGCTGAGGTGTTGTCTGCTGGCTTCCCCTGTCTCTGAGGATCACAGTCAGCCCCTAGATGTGTGCTAAATTAGAAGCTTGACTCAGGCACCAGCTTTTAAAGTATGCAAATAGTCATCTTTCAAGGAAAGACTGGGAGATGGGCATTTTGTGCCTGCTCCCTCTGTACTAAGTCCTGGGGCATAGCCATGGTTAGTCCTTATGAACCAGTTAAAAACTATTTCTTTGTTTGATATAGTTTTGTGGGTCTTGTAGATGTGAGTCCCATTGGCTTTTAGAGATAGGTGTTAAAAGACTCCTCAGGTGGGAGTCTTAAAAGTTGGGGTGCTAGATGTGAGGTTTAAACCCTTTGCCCCTCAGGGAAAAGCTGGGAGTGGGAGTTTCCTCCTGATTATATGGCATCTTGCCTGGGGCGTGGTTTATAGAGAGAGTGTGTCTCAGTCTTCCTTGCCCATTTCTATGTGGGTATTTTCTCATTTGCCCAATGTATAGGAGTCAATGTATAGTTTCTGGATTTCTTTCAGAGGAAATTGCTCTGTGTGCAGTGTAGATTTGGTGTGTCCATGGGAGGAGGGGAGTTAAGGAGACTCCAATGTTGCCATCTTGGACTGGAACCATGAAATCTATTTTAAATCAATAGCTTGAAATTTTGAATTGCAAATATTTCAACATGTCAGCATCATTAAGTCGGTGTGAAGTATGCTATTTCTGAACTCATTAGAGTAAGACTTATGAGATAATTTGGGGTCACATTTGTCTGTTTCAAGCATTTAATCAGCAACATTTTTGGAAAAGATTCATCAGAACATTAAGAGATAGAATTTGAAATAGTTTCTTCATTTGTAGAAGTTATGAATATAGAATTTTAAAGCAAGAAGTTGCCTTAGAAATCACTTAGTCCATCTTTATTTTACAGACAAAAAATATTAGGGAATAACTATTATAAAGAACATGGTGCTACTTTCTCACTGCTTTACTTAGCCATCCTCCAAGTCATTGATATGGCCCCTTTACTAGTGAATGGTGTCATATGTCGTTAACAGCCACTCTGAGCTCTGAACCAATAGGGTAGGTCGAGAGATTATCTCTTCTGACTCTTCTTTGAACTTCTTTTTCTGATGAGGCTAAGGGTTCATAAACTTGAAACAGGCTCTTAACTTATGTGTGGTATGGCCTGCATGCATGCCTGACTGCTGGCTGTGTAACAGCTTCCTCTACTATGGAAACCTGAAGGTAGTAAGATCTCAATTTCCATTAGGGCAATGAAGGTAGTAAATACTTAGGCCACAGCTTAAACATCATCCTCTAACCCAGCTTTTACCAGTCATCACCAGAAATATTGGGTGCTGGCTTAGCAACTTGCTTGTTATTTGGTTGCTCTTCCTTAAGTGTAACCCCTAAGACAAGGGATCTGCAGCTGGGGTGGATGAAGTGGGGCAGGAAGTGAGGGTTGGAGTAGCAATTACTAGCTAGACAATGTTTGAGCTGTTCAGAATCTCTAATCTCAATATCATGAAACATTTTCAACACTATATTATTATCTCCCAAATTATGGTGAATGTAACTGACTACATGACATTTCATCATTTGAACAGGTCAGTCTAAACAGAAATTGACTGAAATAAACTGTTATAAACCAATACTGACTGAAACAGAATAATACTTTTTAAATATTGCATATTTTCTTCTTGCTTCTTCTAACCTCCTTTTCCACTAATAATGCAGAGGTGAGTAAGAAAACTTAGCCAGATTCAATGATTCCTTTCAATATTCACCTCTTTTCTTCCTCATCCTACACTTCCTTTCTCCAATCCACATCTCTTTCTTCTGTTCTTTGTTCTCCCTACATGTGCTCCAGGCCTTCCATGACACTCCAGCTAAAGTCCTCTGAGCTAATTGCATTGCTGCACCTCAATAGACACTCTGAAGCTTCAGAACCGACTGCACATGGCCCTTGTCCCACCAATTTCCTGGTCCCTTCCCTGAATGAAACAAATAAACTCTGATGCCATGTTGCTGTCATTCCATCACAATGACTCAGAACACAGTTAAGTTGTTACAGGGATAGGCAGGGATCATATGGTCATCAACGCCCTCCTTAATCTTAGTCCTCCTCATGCAAAAGATATTTCTAAATGATCTGCATCAGGGGTCAGCAAAGTTTTATTTATAAAAAACCAGATAGTAAATATTTTAGGCTTTGCACGTCATCCAGTCTCTGTCTTAACTACTCAACTCTGGCATTTTAGCATGACAACAGCCATAGACAATATGTAAATGATTGAACATGGTTGTATTCCAATAAAACTTTGTTTATGGACACTGAAATTTAAATTTTATATCATTTACATGCTCAGACATATTATTATTCTTTTGTTTGGGTTTATTTTTCATTTAAAACCACTAAAAAATATAAAAACCTTTCTTACCTTGTATACTATACATAAATAGGGCCAGATTTGGCCCATGGACTATTGTTTGCTGACCCCTGATATACATGATATCCTTTGGTAGTCTTTTTGAATGCATTTTCCTTTTTACTTATAAAACAGATTTTTAGAAAGTCACCTACACTATTGCTACCTTTTTACTCATACTGTATTATCAATTCAATAGCCTTATAAGCCAACTCAAATCAGTTCTGGAGCAAAGGAGAGTATAAATAAAATAATATAAATAGATTCATTTTGTGAAGAAGAGTTACTAAATTTAAAGTTTCCATCATGTAAATTTTGGGCACAGATATTCATCTTGGGGATTTCCATCAAAAGAATTGCAGCACACATTGGTCATAGCATGCCACTGGCTTGCTCCCTGCTAATGTTAATACAGGTACTATTCTTTTAGTTTCCCTTTAAAATGTTACTTAATTTTCAACATGTCAAAATCTTTTTGGGCTTCAATATATATCTCCCTTCCCACCTCCTTCCCAGTAATAAAGAAATGCTAAATTAGTGCTCAGAGCTCTTTGGAGAAATGCCCTGTAGAAACAGATTACACGCTAGACAATTGGCATTCATTAGGAATATTTCCCAAGGCCTTCAAATATCCTAAATGCATAAATACCACTAGAGCATATATTTTCCTGAAAAATTTAACAATAAATTGTTAAAGGGCCTCCCTGGTGGCGCAGTGGTTGAGAGTCCACCTGCCGATGCAGGGGACACGGGTTCGTGCCCCGATCCCGGAGGATCCCACATGCCGTGGAGCGGCTGGGCCCGCGAGCCATGGCCGCGGAGCCTGTGTGTCCGGAGCCTGTGCTCTGCAACGGGAGAGGCCACAGCAGTGAGAGGCCCGCGTACAGCAAAAAAATAAATAAATAAATAAATAAATAAATAAATTGTTAAAAATTTTAAGTTATTTGTTTCAATCCTTTATACTTAATAAATATAGGATCAAAGTCATTTTTATAAGGCTATTACTCCTTTCATGAGAGTTACTATGAACCTAAAGAGGAGAAAAAAATCAAGTGAATGCTGATTTTCTGGATAGGTCGACTTACTAGCTAAGTGACTCAATTCTACAGACCAGCCTAGAGGAAAACATCATGCAAGTTGATGTTCTAATTATGAGTTAGGCCATTTCATCAACATTCGAGGACCATGCTGATAGAAATTGAAAATGGAAATTGCTGATGTTAAATCTATGAATGCTAAGGTTCTACTTTATTTGAGTAGTCAAAAAAGAAGTAATGCCTGTAATTGGTTAAGTTATAGAGTGATCATAAAAAGTAATACAAAAAAGGAACCTGCTGCCTAGGGAGGATATGAACTCCTTCCCAAAAGACCCTGACCATTTGATTGAAAAAAGAAGAGAAGGTCCAGGAACCAGAAGGGTTGGATTAGACTAAGAGCTTCTCAAATATTCTTAGGACAGAAAAACCCCTTCACATCAAATCTTCTCCATGAAATCCTAGGGATAGACCAGGGTATATCAAACAAAAGACTAGGTGACCTATAAGAGCCCTTCCAACTCTAAGATTCTGTGATTAGTATTATTTTATGACATGCTATAAATGAGAAGAATTATATCAAAAGAATTCAACCAATCCTGGAGAGGCTTGAGATGTTCCTAATTTTTCCACTCTTTTCCAGACCTTGACCTAGGATATAGGTACAATGAATGGCCAGAGCATGGCTGGTTCTCAGCAAAACTGTGGAGGAGGCAAAGTCTGTGAAGGTCAGGAGTCAGCTCCTGGGGATGTTGTCCTTTATTTCCAAGGAAAACATGGCTTAAAGCTGGCATCACTTCCAATATCTGCAAGATTTGGGAAAGGTGGAAGACTGAGTGGAAGATTTGCTCCCAGGTACTTCTATGCACCACAGGATATCAAAGAGGAGAGGTAACATCACCAAGGACTTGGCATCCTCTTTTGGGAAAAGGTTTAGTGCCTTTTCTGTTGAATGTAGAATAGTTGTATCATGTTAGGAGGAAGTATGGCCTTGTTATTGTCTTTACTTGGCAATTAAATATAGTTTAAGGAGATATATTTGGGTGCCAAAGTGACAAGGGGTGGACTTGTGATGGTTAATTTTACTTGGCTAGACCATGGTGCCCAAAAGTTGGTCAAATACTAGTCTAGATGTCTCTGTGAAGGTATTTTCAGATGAGATTAACATTGAAATCAGCAGACTTTGAGTAAAGCAGATTATTCCTCATCATATGAGTGGGTATCATTCAACCAACAGAAGGCCTTAAGGGAAAAAAACTGCCAGGTCCCCTGAAGAAGAGGAAATTCTGCCTCCAGATGACCCTCAAACTCAAACTGAAACATGAACTCCTCCCTGGGTCTTCATCCTCTGACTGGCCCTGCAGATTTCAGATTCACCAGCCCCAATCATGTGAGTCAATTACTTAAAATAAATCTTTCATGTGTCAATATCATATTGGTTCTGCTGTTCTGGAGAAACCTGACTAATATACCACCCCTCCCAGCTCTCTCTAAATGCTTCATCTCAGCCCCACTGTATTCCTCTTGCATGTGCAGTTTCTCTTCTGTGCCACATTGATATACCAGCCACTACCACAGGCTATTGCCCAAATCATTTCATGGCTCAAACTGCCATCAACTCAAATCTGTGTGTGCATAGTGTGCTTTCCAAAAGACTTGAGTTAATGGGCTGGGGTAAGTATGAACAACATGGTACACCCTGGCAAAACAGAAACAAAATGAAAACAAATAGCAATTAGACATGCATTTTCTTTAAAGTCTCTCAGCCATAATAATAACTGGGGGATTATGTTTTGACTGCCTCTGCCTGTGTTATTTGGTTACTCTTATACCTCAATGTACACATCTAAATAAATTTCAAAAGTAGAACAAACATAGGCCAGATTCATTGACTGCTGAGCAATGACACTAAAATTCAATAATAGAAAAGTTTAGGGGGAAAAAGTGATACACTTTGAAATTTTTAAACACTACCTAAACAAATCAGAAATAAAAGTATAAATTATGGACTCTTTAGAAAATCCTATGAAAAGCAGCAAAAGAACTATTCATAGGAATAATTATGATCATAAAATGATTTTTAAGGAAATGTAATAAAAATGAATAAATTGGTATTCAACTCAAAAAGCTAGAAAGTGAGCAACAAAATAACCCTTCAAGAAAGTAGAAGGAGAGGATTGATGAAGATAGCATGAGAGATAAATTAACTCATTTAATTAAAAAACACATAGTTAAAAGCAAAAGCAGTTTCTTTTAAAAGACCAATAAATTTAAAAGCTTATGAAAAGTGTGTCTAGGAAGAAAGAAAGAAAAAAAAAGCAGGATTAAAAATGGAGAAAATGCCTAAACTACAAGTAGGAAGAAAATTTTAAAGCATGGGAAAATATTAGATAAAAATTTATAACAATATATATTGACAATCTGCATGAATTGGAAATTTTCCATGAAAGTATAATTTAGTCAAAACTTAATGAAGATGCAAGAAAACCTAAAAATATCATTATTCATAGAATAAATTATAAATTAACCAATGATAATAATATACTAGACCCAGGCAAATTCTATCAAGAAATCTAGAAAAAAAGTTTTTGCTATTAATTAAATTTTTCAAAATATATTTCAAAGGGTAGAAAGCTTCAAACAGCACAAAACCAATAAAACTAATTCAGCATAAAGATGCAAATGTATATGAACAACAAAGATGCAAAAATTATTTTTTAAATTTACAATCCAATCCAGCATGTATTATGGCAGTGTTTTTCCTGGCTAACACATTTCTTTCTCACCACCAACAACTAACATTTTGGTAATAGTGGCACTTTCTTTAAGGGATTGTTCTTCCCCCATTCCAAAAGAGCACACAGCAACTCCTGCTCAACAATGGACTTGACATGTGACCTAAGCCTGACCAATCAGAATTCTCTCTGCTTGAAATCTGGTTGTTGAAAAAAGTCAAAAGGCAAAAAAGGCAGTCAGGATAAATTACACAATGGTGCTATAGTAGAAAAATGATCTACTACTTTCTGTTGCTCTTGACATAGTCCCAATTCCTGTCCTTTTTGAGCTTTAATCATTCAGCTTCTACGGTGCTTCTGCAAAATACCTTCACTATATTTCCAATACATCCTTTTTAAATTACTATTAAATGGCTATTTTTCATTGTTTGCCACCAGAGAAATTCATCTGGAACAATTAGAAATATAATATTTAGAAACGCAATTCAATTACCTGGATAGATTAATAGTACAGAACTATGAGATATGAATAGAAGTCCCCCCAAAAGCACTTACTAAAATACAATGCTTATTCCTAATTTAACAAGAAAATTATTAATAAACTAAAAATAGAAAGAATTTTTCTCAACTTAAGTATATCTGCCAGAAAACATCATAACATGATGGTGAAACATAAAATAAACTTCATGAAAGTCAGGATAAGGCAAGGTTTCTATCAATCTTATTATTCAACATTGTTCTATGGACCCTGGCTAGTGCACTAAGAAGAATAAATAAATAGAGGCAAAATTATTTGCTATTATTATAACAACCTTTTTCAATAGAAGAGTGTTTTGGAAATCATTTGCTACCTAATCTTTACCCTAATTCAGGTAGGGATAGAAATTATAATTGTATCATACAAAAAGAAATTATGCAGTAATATTTAGCTTCTAAAATGTTAGTAGGATTAGGGTTCTTTTGGGCAGAAAAATGCCATGTCTTCCTATGACTACAAAGCCATGACAAACAACAGTAATGGAGGGCAAATTTCAAAGAATCTTTTCTTTGGCCTGGGAGAGGAAAGGGATTCAAGAAAGCAAAGTCAGCAAACATCGTCCCATTCTTCCCCTCCGGACAAGGAAAGGGAAAGATGCATGAGACAGATAAGGGAAAGATGCATAAGACAGATGAGGATAAAGTTGGTTCTCTTGTCTCTTGCTCCCCATTTGGCACTCTGAGAGGAGTTCACTTCTTAGGTTGTCCCATACCATGATAGGATTTGAACACATCAAAGCAAATTGAAGATAGGTACAGCATGAGGAATTGACATTTAACTTTCACAGGCCACCATTTAAGACTACTTAAATTACTAGGTTGGACTAAATTAGACTGAACTTTTAGTTAAATACTTTTGCTGCTAACTAGCAAGTAGGAAAATTATGAGCAAGATAAAGAAATTACATTTTTCTCTTTAATGTAAGCTGCAGGGTAATATAAATTTTCTAAATCCGTGCCAGTCCACCAAGAAACTGTAAGATAATCTACTGGAAAATTATTAGAACAAGAAAGAAAGTCAATCAAAGTGGCCAGATATAGGATCTATATATAAAACTCAAAAGTTTTACAAGATAATAATAATAACCAACTAGAAGTATAATTTTTAAGATCTCATTCATAATACAAAAAAACTCTCCATATAAGATGAGCCAGATTAGTATAAAGGAAACTGTAAAATTTTACCTTACAGCATAAAAAAAAGTCTAAATAAATGAAGAGAAAGAACATGATATTGGATGTGAAGACAATTTTTAATGTAAAATAAATTTCTACAGGGATTTTTTTGTTGAAGTTGACAACACCTAGGTTGCTGGACTAAAGAGAATTCAGTATAATCATATAAGACCAGTGTCTAGTGCAATCTCTGGCAAATAATGTATGCTAAATAAAAAGATATACCAGTTATAATTATTACAATTATTGTTTTATTGTTATCTCATTGTTACTATTATTATTTGGTCAATTTTGTTACAATTTTGCAATAGAGAAGGACTCAGAATGAAGCCAAAAGTAGAACCCATAAAATATTTATAGATTTAATTATAAAAATTTTTTCTTATACAGCAGAGAACATCATAAACAAGATCAATATTCAAACAGAAAACTATCTGTAACATATACAAAATATAAAAGTTACTATCATTAATATATATTTTAATAGATCTTTATTGGAGTATAATTGTTTCACAATACCATGTTAATTTCTGTTGCACAACAAAGCAAATCAGCCATATGCATACACATGTCCCTATATCCCCTCCCTCTTGAGCCTCCCTCCCATCCTCCATATCCCACCCCTCTAGTCATTGCAAAGCACCTAGCCGATCTCCCCGTGCTATGCTGCTGCTTCCCACCAGCCAACTATTTTACGTTTGGTAGTATACATATGTCAATGCTATTCTCACTTTGCCCCAGCTTCACCCTCCCACCCCATGTTATCAAATCCATTCTCTATGTCTACCTCTTTATTCCTGCCCTGCAACTAGGTTCATCAGTACCATTTTTTTTTTAGATTCCATACATATGCATTAGCATATGTTATTTCTTTTTCTCCTTCTGACTTCCTTCACTCTGTATGACAGACTCTAGGTCCATCCACCTCACTACAAATAACTCAATTTCGTTTCTTTTTATGGCTGAGTAATATTCCATTGTATATATGTGCCACATCTTCTTTATCCGTTCATCTGTCAATGAACATTTAGGTTGGTTCAATGTCCTGGCTATTGCAAATAGTGCTGCAATGAACATTGTGGTGCATGTCTCTTTTTGAATTATGGTTTTCTCAGGGTATATGCCCAGTAGTGGGATTGCTGGGTCATATGGTGGTTCTATTTTTAGTTTTTTAAGGAAACGCCATACTGTTTTCCATAGTGGTTGTATCAATTTACATTCCCACCAACATGATGGGAATGTAGGAGGGTCCTTTTCACCCAACCCTTTCCAGGATTTTTTGTTTCTAGCTTTTCTGATAATGGCCATTCTGACCAGCATGAGGTGATACCTCATTGTAGTTTTGATTTGCATTTCTCTAATAATTAGTGATGTTGAGCATCTTTTCATGTGTCTCTTGGCCATCTGTATGTCTTCTTTGGTGAAATGTCTATTTAGGTCTTCTGCCCATTTTTTTAACTGGATTGTTTGTTTTTTTGATATTGAGTTCCATAAGCTGTTTGTATATTTTGGAGATTAATCCTTTGTCTCTGGTTTCATTTGCAAATATTTTCTCCCATTCTGAGGGTTGTCTTTTCATTGAGCTTATGGTTTCCTTTGTTGTTCAAAAGATTTTAAGTTTAATTAAGTCCCATTTGTTTATTTTTGTTTTATTTCTGTTACTTTAGGAGGTGGGTCAAAAAAGATCTTGCTGTGGTTTATGTCAAAGAGTGTTTCTCCTATGTTTTCCTCTAAAAGTTTTATGGTGTCTGTTCTTACATTTAAGTCTTTAATCCATTTGGAGTTTACTTTTGTGTATGGTGTTAGGTAGTATTCTAATTTCATTCTTTTACATGTAGCTGCCAAGTTTTCCCAGCACCACTTATTGAAGAGGCTGTCTTTTCTCCATTGTATGTTCTAGCCCCCTTTGTCATAAATCAGGTGCCCATATGTGTGTGGGTTTATCTCTGGGCATTCTACTCTGTACCATTGATCTATATTTCTGTTTTTGTGCCAGTACCATACTGTCTTGATTACTGTAGCTTTGTGGTATAGTTTGAAGTTGGGGAGCCTCATTCCTCCAACTCCGTTTTTCTTTCTGAAGAATGATTTTACTATTCAGGGTCTTTTGTGTTTCCATACAAATTGTAAGATTTTTTGTTCTAATTCTGTGAAGAATGCCATTGGTAGTTTGATAGGGATTGCATTGAATCTGTAGATTGCTTTAGGAGTATAGGCATTTTCACAATATTGATTCTTCCAATCCAAGAACATGGTATATTTCTCCATCTGTTTATGTTATCTTTGATTTCTTTCATCAGTGCTTTATACTTTTCTGAGTACAAGTCTTTCGCCTCCTTATGCAGGTTTATTCCTAGATATTTCATTCTTTTTGTTGCAATGGTAAATGGGAATGTTTCCTTACTTTCTCTGTTGGATTTTTTCTTGTTGGTGTATAGGAATGCCAGAGATTTCTGTGCATTAATTTTGTATCCTGCCAATTTTGTATTAATTTTGTATCCTACCTTACCAAATTCATTGATTATTTCTAGCAGTTTTCTTCTGGCATCTTTAGGATTTTCTATGTATAGTATCATGTCATTGGCAAATAGTGACAGTTTTACTTCTTCTTTTCCAATTTGTATTCCTTTTATTTTTTTTCTTCTCTGCTTGCTGTGGCTAGGACTTCCAAAACTGTGGTGAATAAGAGTGGTGAGAGTGGACATCTTTGTCTTCTTCCTGATCCTAGTGGAAATGCTTTCAGTTTTTCACCACTGAGTATGATGCTTGCTGTGGGTTTGTCATATATGGCCTTTATTATGTTGAGTTAGTTTCCCTCTATGTCCATTTTCTGGAGAGTTTTTATCATAAATGGGAAGTGAATTTTGTCAGAAGCTTTTTCTGCATCTCTTGAGATGATCATATGGTTTTTATTCCTTAATTTATTAATGTGTTGTATCACATTGATTGATTTGCATTGATTGAAGTATCCTTGCATTCCTGGGATAAATCCCATTTGATCGTGGTGTATAATCCTTTTACTATGCTGTTGGATTCTGTTTGATAGTATTTTCTTGAGGATTTTTGCATCTATGGTCATCAATGATATCGGTCTATAATTTTCTTTTTTTGTGATATCTTTTTCTGGTTTTGGTATCAGGGTGATGGTGGCTTCATAGAATGAATTAGGGAGTGTTTCATCCTCTGCAAATTTTTGGAAGAGTTTGAGAAGGATGGGTGTTAACTCTTCTCTAAATGTTTGATAGAATTCACCTGTAAAGCCATCTGGTCCTGGACTTTTGTTTGTTGGAAGATTTTAAATTACGGTTTCAATTTCATTACTTGTGATAGGTCTATTTGTTTTCTTATTCTTCCTGGTTCAGTCTTGGAAAATTGTACCTTTCCAAGAATTTGTCCATTTCTTCGTGGTTGTCCATTTTATTGGCATATAGTTGTTTGTAGTAGTTTCTTATAATCCTTTGTATTTCTGAAGTGTCAGTTTTGATTTCTCCTTTTTCATTTCTAATTTTATTGATTTACATCCTCTTCCTTTTTTTCTTGATGAGTCTGGCAAAAGGCTTATCAATTTTGTTTATCTTCTCAAAGAACCAGCTTTTAGTTTTATTGATCTTTGCTATTGTTTTCTTTGTTTCTATTTCATTTATTTTTGCTCTGATCTTTATGATTTCTTTCCTTCTACTGACTTTGGGTTTTCTTTGTTCTTCTTTCTCTAGTTGTTTTTTTTTATTTTTTTATTTTTATTTTTTGCTTTATAACAAATTTAATCAGTTATATGTATACATATGTTCCCATATCCCCTCCCTTTTGCGTCTCCATCCCACCCTCCCTATCCCACCCCTCCAGGTGGTCACAAAGCACCGAGCTGATCTCCCTGTGCTATGCGGCTGCTTGCCACTAGCTATCTACCTTACGTTTGGTAGTGTATATATGTCCATGCCGCTCTTTCACTTTGTCACAGCTTACCCTTCCCCCTCCCCATATCCTCAAGTCCATTCTCTAGTAGGTCTGTGTCTTTATTCCTGTCTTACCCCTATGTTCTTCATGACATATTTTTTCTTAAATTCCATATATATGTGTCAGCATACAGTATTTGTCTTTCTCTTTCTGACTTACTTCACTCTGTATGACAGACTCTAGGTCCATCCACCTCATTACAAATAGCTCAATTTCGTTTCTTTTTATGGCTGAGTAATATTCCATTGTATATATGTGCCACATCTTCTTTACCCATTCATCCGATGATGGACACTTAGGTTGTTTCCATCTCTGGGCTATTGTAAATAGGGCTGCTATGAACATTTTGGTACATGTCTCTTTTTGAATTATGGTTTTCTCAGGGTATATGCCCAGTAGTGAGATTGCTGGGTCATATGGTAGTTCTATTTGTAGTTCTTTAAGGAACCTCCATACCATTCTCCATAGTGGCTGTACCAATTCACATTCCCACCAGCAGTGCAAGAGTGCTCCCTTTTTTCCACAACCTCTCCAGCATTTACTGTTTCTAGATTTTTTGATGATGGCCATTCTGACTGGTGTGAGATGATATCTCATTGTAGTTTTGATTTGCATTTCTCAAATAAGTAAAGATGTTGAGCATCCTTTCATGTGTTTGTTGGCAGTCTGTATATCTTCTGTGGAGAAATGTCTATTTCGGTCTTCTGCCCATTTTTGGATTGGGTTGTTTGTTTCTTTGTTATTGAGCTGCATGAGCTGCTTATAAATTTTGGAGATTAATCCTTTGTCAGTTGCTTCATTTGCAAATATTTTCTCCCATTCTGAGGGTTGTCTTTTGGTCTTGTTTATGGTTTCCTTTGCTGTGCAAAAACTTTGAAGTTTCATTAGGTCCCATGTGTTTATTTTTGTCTTTATTTCCATTGCTCTAGGAGGTGGGTCAAAAAGGATCTTGCTGTGATTTATGTCATAGAGTGTTCTGCCTATGTTTTCCTCTAAGAGTTTGATAGTGTCTGGCCTTACATTTAGGTCTTTAATCCATTTTGAGCTTATTTTTGTGTATGGTGTTAGGGAGTGATCTAATCTCATACTTTTACATGTCCCTCTCCAGTTTTCCCAGCACCACTTATTGAAGAGACTGTCCTTTCTCCACTGTACATTCCTGCCTCCTTTATCAAAGATAAGGTGACCATATGTCCGTGGGTTTATCTCTGGGCTTTCTATCCTGTTCCATTGATCTACCTTTCTGTTTTTATGCCAGTACCATACTGTCTTGATTACTGTAGCTTTGTAGTATAGTCTGAAGTCAGGGAGCCTGATTCCTCCAGCTCCATTTTTCGTTCTCAAGATTGCTTTGGCTATTCGGGGTCTTTTGTGTTTCCATACAAATTGTGAAATTTTTTGTTCTAGTTCTGTGAAAAATGCCAGTGGTAGTTTGATAGGGATTGCATTGAATCTGTAGATTGCTTTGGGTAGTAGAGTCATTTTCACAATGTTGATTCTTCCAATCAAAGAACATGGTACATCTCTCCATCTATTTGTATCATCTTTAATTTCTTTCATCAGTGTCTTATAATTTTCTGCATACAGGTCTTTTGTCTCCTTAGGTAGGTTTATTCCTAGATATTTTATTCTTTTTTTTGCAGTGGTAAATGGGAGTGTTTCCTTGATTTCACTTTCAGATTTTTCATCATTAGTATATAGGAATGCCAGAGATTTCTGTGCATTAATTTTGTATCCTGCAAGTTTACCAAATTCATTGATTAGCTCTAGTAGTTTTCTGGTAGCATCTTTAGGATTCTCTATGTATAGTATCATGTCATCTGCAAACAGTGACAGCTTTACTTCTTCTTTTCCGATTTGGATTCCTTTTATTTCCTTTTCTTCTCTGATTGCTGTGGCTAAAACTTCCAAAACTAGGTTGAATAAGAGTGGTGAGAGTGGGCAACCTTGTCTTGTTCCTGATCTTAGTGGAAATGGTTTCAGTTTTTCACCATTGAGGACGATGCTGGCTGTGGGTTTGTCATATATGGCCTTTATTATGTTGAGGAAAGTTCCCTCTATGCCTACTTTCTGCAGGGTTTTTATCATAAATGGGTGTTGAATTTTGTCGAAAGCTTTCTCTGCATCTATTGAAATGATCATATGCTTTTTCTCCTTCAATTTGTTAATATGGTGTATCACGTTGATTGATTTGCGTATATTGAAGAATCCTTGCATTCCTGGAATAAACCCCACTTGATCATGGTGTATGATCCTTTTAATGTGCTGTTGGATTCTGTTTGCTAGCATTTTGTTGAGGATTTTTGCATCTATGTTCATCAGTGATATTGGCCTGTAGTTTTCTTTCTTTGTGACATCGTTGTCTGGTTTTGGTATCAAGGTGATGGTGGCCTCGTAGAATGAGTTTGGGAGTGTTCCACCCTCTGCTATATTTTGGAAGAGTTTGAGAAGGATAGGTGTTAGCTCTTCTCTAAATGCTTGATAGAATTCGCCTGTGAAGCCATCTGGTCCTGGGCTTTTGTTTGTTGGAAGATTTTTAATCACAGTTTCAATTTCAGTGCTTGTGATTGGTCTGTTCATATTTTCTATTTCTTCCTGATTCAGTCTTGGCAGGTTGTACATTTCTAAGAATTTGTCCATTTCTTCCAGGTTGTCCATTTTATTGGCATAGAGTTGCTTATAGTAATCTCTCATGATCTTTTTTATTTCTGCAGTGTCAGTTGTTACTTCTCCTTTTTCATTGCTAATTGTATTGATTTGAGTCTTCTCCCTTTTTTTCTTGATGAGTCTGGCTAATGGTTTATCAATTTTGTTTCTCTTCTGAAAGAACCAGCTTTTAGTTTTATTGATCTTTGCTATCGTTTCCTTCATTTCTTTTTCATTTATTTCTGATCTGATTTTTATGATTTCTTTCCTTCTGCTAACTTTGGGATGTTTTTGTTGTTCTTTCTCTAATTGCTTTAGGTTGTTTATTCGAGATGTTTCCTGTTTCTTAAGGTGGGATTGTATTGCTATAAACTTCCCTCTTAGAACTGCTTTTGCTGCATCCCATAGGTTTTGGGTTGTCGTGTCTCCATTGTCATTTGTTTCTAGGTATTTTTTAATTTCCTCTTTGATTTCTTCAGTTATCACTTCGTTATTAAGTAGTGTATTGTTTAGCCTCCATGTGTTTGTATTTTTTACAGCTCTTTTCCTGTAATTGATGTCTAGTCTCATAGCATTGTGGTCGGAAAAGATACTTGATACAATTTCAATTTTCTTAAATTTACCAAGGCTTGATTTGTGACCCAAGATATGATCTATCCTGGAGAATATTCCATGAGCACTTGAGAAAAATGTGTATTCTGTTGTTTTTGGATGGAATGTCCTATAAATATCAATTAAGTCCATCTTGTTTAATGTATCATTTAAAGCTTGTGTTTCCTTATTTATTTTCATTTTGGATGATCTGTCCATTGGTGAAAGTGGGGTGTTAAAGTCCCCTATTATGATTGTGTTACTGTCAATTTCTCCTTTTATGGCTGTTAGTATTTGCCTTATGTATTGAGGTGCTCCTATGTTGGGTGCATAAATATTTACAATTGTTATATCTTCTTCTTGGATCGATCCCTTGATCATTATGTAGTGTCCTTCTTTGTCTCTTCTAGTAGTCTTTATTTTAAAGTCTATTTTGTCTGATATGAGAATTGCTGCTCCAGCTTTCTTTTGGTTTCCATTTGCATGGAATATCTTTTTCCATCCCCTTACTTTCAGTCTGTATGTGTCTCTAGGTCTGAAGTGGGTCTCTTGTAGACAGCATATATATGGGTCTTGTTTTTGTATCCATTCATCCAATCTGTGTCTTTTGGTGGGAGCATTTAGTCTATTTACATTTAAGGTAATTATCGATATGTATGTTCCTATTCCCATTTTCTTAATTGTTTTGGGTTCATTATTGTAGGTCTTTTCCTTCTGTTGTGTTTCTTGCCTAGAGAAGTTCCTTTAGCATTTGTTGTAAAGCTGGTTTGGTGGTGCTGAACTCTCTCAGCTTTTGCTTGTCTGTAAACGTTTTAATTTCTCCATCAAATCTGAATGAGATCCTTGCTGGGTAGAGTAATCTTGGTTGCAGGTTTTTCTCCTTCATCACTTTAATTATGTCCTGCCACTCCCTTCTGGCTTGTAGAGTTTCTGCTGAGAGATCAGCTGTTATCCTGATGGGGATTCCCTTGTGTGTTATTTGTTGTTTTTGCCTTGCTGCTTTTAATATGATTTCTTTGTGTTTAATTTTTGACAGTTTGATTAATATGTGTCTTGGCGTATTTCTCCTTGGATTTATTCTGTATGGGACTCTCTGTGCCTCCTGGACTTGATTAACTATTTCCTTTCCCATATTAGGGAAGTTTTCAACTATAATCTCTTCAAATATTTTCTCAGTCCCTTTCTTTTTCTCTTCTTCTTCTGGAACCCCTATAAGTCGAATGTTGGTGCATTTAATGTTGTCCCAGAGGTCTCTGAGACTGTCCTCTGTTCTTTTCATTCTTTTTTCTTTATTTTGCTCTGCAGCAGTTATTTCCACTATTTTATCTTCCCCCTCACTTATCCGTTCTTCTGCCTCAGTTATTCTGCTATTGATCCCATCTAGATTATTTTTTATTTCATGTATTGTGTTTTTAATCGATGCTTGATTCATCTTTTGTTCTTCTAGGTCCTTGTTAACTGTTTCTTGCATTTTGTCTATTCTATTTCCAAGATTTTGGATCTTGAAAATAGAATCTTGGATCATCTTTAACATCATTATTCTGAATTCTTTTTCAGGTATACTGCCTATTACCTCTTCATTTGATAGGTCTGGTGGGTTTTTATCTTGCTCCTTCTCCTGCTGTGTGTTTTTCTGTCTTCTCATTTTGCTTATGTTACTGTGTTTGGGGTCTCCTTTTTGCAGGCTGCAGGTTCGTAGTTCCTGTTGTTTTTGGTGTCTGTCCCCAGTGGCTAAGGTTGGTTTAGTGGGTTGTGTAGGCTTCCTGGTGGAGGGGACTAGTGCCTGTGTTCTGGTGGATGAGGCTGGAGCTTGTCTTTCTGGTGGGCAGGTCCACGTCTGGTAGTGTGTTTTGGGGTGTCTGCAGACTTTTTATGATTTTAGGCCACCTCTCTGCTAATGGGTGGCATTGTTTTCCTGTCTTGCTAGTTGTTTGGCATAGGGTGTCCAGCACTGTAGCTTGCTGGTCGTTGAGTGAAGCTGTGTGCTGGTGTTGAGATGGAGATCTCTGGAAGATTTTCGCTGTTTGATATTATGTGGAGCTGGGAGGTCTCTTGTGGACCAGTGTCCTGAAGTTGGCTCTCCCACCTCAGAGGCACAGCACTGACTCCGGGCTCCTCAATTTAGGATGATTTGTTGTCTGTTCATGTATTCCACAGATGCAGGGTACATCAAGTTGATTGTGGAGCTTTAATCCGCTGCTTCTGAGGCTGCTGGGAGAGGTTTCCCTTTCTCTTCTTTGTTCTCACAGCTCCCGGGTCTCAGCCTTGGATTTGGCCCCGCCTCTGCGCGTAGGTCGCCGTAGGACGTCTGTTCTTCGCTCAGACAGGACAGGGTTAAAGGAGCAGCCTCTTCGGGGACTCTGGTTCACTCAGGCCGGGCGGGAGGGAGGGGCATGGAGTGCGGGGCGAGCCTGCAGCGGCACAGGTCGGCGTCACGTTGCACCAGCCCGAGGCATGCTGGGCGTTCTCCCACGGAAGCCGCCCCTGGATCCCGGGACCCCGGCAGTGGTGGGCTGCACAGGCTCCCGGAAGGGCGGTGTGGGCAGTGACCTCCACTCGCACACAGGGATCTTGGTGGCGGCAGCAGCAGCCCCAGCGTCCCACGCCCGTCACTGGGCTCCTCGCTTTCAGCCGCGACTCGCGCCCGTCTGTGGAGCCCCTTTAACCAGCGCTCTTAATCCCCTCTCCTCGCGCACCAGGAAACCAAGAGGGGAGAAAAACTCTCTTGCCCCTTCGGCAGCTCCAGAGTTTTCCCGGACTCCCTCCCGGCTAGCTGTGGCACATTACCCCACTTCAGGCTGAGTTCTCGCCGCCAGCCCCAGTCCTCTCCCTGCGTTCTGACTGAAGCCCGAGCCTCAGCTTCCAGCGCCGCCCGCCCCGGCGGGCGAGCAGACAAGCCCCTCGGGCTGGTGAGTGCCGCTCGGCACCGATCCTCTGTGCGGGAATCTCTCTGCTTTTCCCTACCCAGGTATGCGGGGGGTTTCTTGCCTTTTGGGAGGCCTGGGGTCTTCTGCCAGCGTTCAGTAGGTGTTCTGTAGGAGTTGTTCCACGTGTAACTGTATTTCTGGTGTATCTCTCTAGTTGTTTTAAGTGTAGGGTTTGATTGTTTATTTGAGAGTTTTCTTGTTTCTTGAGGTGAGATTGAATTGCTGTAATCTTCCCTCTTAGAGCTGCTTTTGCTGTGTCCCATAGGTTTTGGGTTATCGTGTTTTTGTTGTCATTTGTTTCTATGTTTTTTTTTATTTCTTCTTTGATTTCTTCAGTGATATCTTGGCTATTTAGTAGCACACTGTTTAGCCTCTATGTATTTGTGTTTTTTACAGTTTTTTTTCCTGTAATTGATTTCCAATCTCATAGCGTTGTGTTCAGAAAAGATGCTTGATACAATTACAATTTTCTTAAATTTTCTGAGGTTTGATTTGTGACCCATGATGTGATCTATTCTGGAGAATGTTCCATGTGCACTTGAGAAGAAAGTGTTTTCTGCCACTTTTTGGTGGAATGTTCTATAAATATCTATTAGATATCTCTGGTCTATTGTGTCATTTAAAGCTTGTGTTTCCTTTTTTGTTTTCTGTTTGGATGATCTTTCCACTGGTGTAAGTGGGGTGCTAAAGTCCCCTACTATGATTGTGTTACTATCGATTTCTCCTTTCATGGTTGTTAGCATTTGCCTTATGTATTGAAATCCTCCTATGTTGGGTGCATAAACATTTATAATTGTTATATCTTCTTCTTGGATTGATGCTTTGATCATTGTGTAGTGTCCCTCCTTATGTCTTGTAGCAGTCTCTGTTTTAAAGTCTATTTTATCTGACGCAGGTATTGCTACTCCAGCTTTCTTTTTGTTTCCATTTGCATGGAATATCTTTCTCCATCCCCTCACTTTCAGTCTGTATGTGTCCCTAGGTCTGAAGTGGGTCTCTTGTAGAGAGCATATATATCAGTCTTGTTTTTTTATCCATTCAGCCAGTCTGTGTCTTTTGGTTGGGGCAGTTAATCCATTTATATTCAAGGTTATTATCAATATGTATGTTCGTATTACCATTTTCTTAATTGTTTTGGGTTTTTTTGTGAGTCTTTTCCTTCTCTTGTGTTTCCAGCCTAAGTAAGTTCCTTTAGCATTCATTGTGAAGCTGGTCTGGTGGTGCTGAATTCTCTTAGCTTTTGTTTGTCTGAAAAACTTTTGACTTCTCCATTGAATCTGAGAGGGGTCCTTGCTGGGTACAGTAATCTTGGTTGTAGATTTTTCTCTTTCATTACGTTAAGTATATCCTGCCACTCCCTTCTTGCCCACAGAGTTTCTGCTGAGAAATCAGCTGATAATCTTATGGGGATTCCTTTGTATGTTATTTTTTGTTTTACCCTTGCTACTTTTAATATTTTTTTTAATTTAGTTTTTGTTAGTTTGATTAATATGTGTCCTGGTGCATTTTTCTTAGGCTTTATCCTGTATGGGACTCTCTGTGCTTCCTGGACTTGGTGACTATTTCCTTTCCCATGTTAGGGAAGTTTTCCACTCTGATCTCTCCAAGTATTTTCTCAGACACATTCTTTTTCTCTTCTTCTTCTGGGACCCCTATAATTCGAATGTTGGTGCATTTAGTGTTGTCCCAGAAGTCTCTGAGATTGTTTTCAATTCTTTTCATTCTTTTTTCTTTATTCTGCTCCCCAGCAGTTATTTCCACCATTTTGTCTTCCAGCTCAGTTATTCATTCTTCTGCCTCCATTGTTCTGTTATTGATTCCTTCTAGTGTATTTTTCATTTTAGTTATTGGTTTGTTCATCTCTATTTGTTTGTTCTTTAGTTCTTCTAGATCTTTGTTAAACATTTCTTGTATTTTATCAATCCATGTTTCCATTCTATTTCCGAGAATCTGGATCATCTTTCCTATCATTACTATGAATTCTTTTTCAGGTAGATTGCCTATTTCCTCTTCATTTATTTGGTCTTGTAGATTTTTACCTTGCTCCTTCATCTGTGCCATATTTTTTGCCATCTTATTATCTTTTTTTTTTTATGAGTGGGATTGTGTTCCTCTTTTACTGATTGTTTGGCCTGAGGCTTCCAACACTGGAGTTTATAGGCTATTGAGTAGAGCTCGGTCTTGGTTCTGAGATGAGGAATTCTGTGAGACCTCACTCAGATGAATATTCCTTGGGGTCTGAGGTTCTCTGTTAGTGCAGTGGTTTGGACTAGGAGATCTCACTGCAGGAGCCTCTGCCTCACCCCGTGCTCACAACTCATGATTCCACAAGCTGCATGGGGTGGCAAAAAAAAAAGAGAACAATAATGAAATAAAAAAATAAAATTAGAGTAGGGCATTAACAGGTATGTTAGAAAGAATGTGAAAATAAAAATATAGATAAATCAACAACTGGAATGTACATCATACCCCAATAGTACAAATATATATTTTTAAAGTCTTACAAAGCAATAGAAAAAAGAGAGAACTTTAAGAGAAAAACAGGCAAAGGATATAAATTGGAAATTCACAATAAAAGAATGAAAATGCCAAAAAAATCAATGGAGATAAAAAGTAGCCTCACAAGGACTCAAGATACAAATTAAAATGACAACGATTTTCACATCAATTTAGCAAA
This sequence comes from Mesoplodon densirostris, assembly GCF_025265405.1. Lineage (NCBI taxonomy): Eukaryota > Metazoa > Chordata > Mammalia > Artiodactyla > Ziphiidae > Mesoplodon > Mesoplodon densirostris. The sequence goes on along the minus strand of NC_082662.1, from coordinate 129,175,001 downwards.
CATTATAAAAAGTTGAATTAGAGATATTTCAATTTACTTTTAATAGAATATATTTATGTACTTTGCAGTTATTTCCATGTATAGGTAAGTTTTCTTACCAGAACTTATCTGATGTGGCTGATTCCCAGAGATACTACTAAAGCACTCTGGGCAACTCACCAACATCATGACATAAATACTTGGATATCTGGTCAGTGAGTGTCACCAATTTAGAGCACTTAGGAGCAGTCACTGAACAAGAGAGTCAAAAGTCCCCAAAATCTGGCTATTCATATATGAAAGTAATTTTATAGGATTTTTCCAAATTTGAATATAATTCTAAAAAATTAGCAAGACATTGTCAATAGTGAGTTGTGAAGCTGAACCATTTCTAAACTATAAGCATTATTTAAAAATTTTTGTAGTTAGGTATGCAAGAGAAAATACTGAACTGTCTATTCTCTTGGTAAAAATACTATAAAATTGTCCTCTAAAGACATGATCATAGAAAATGCAGATTAAAAATGCAGGACAAACAGTATTAGAGGTTTATCAGGCATTCATTAGTCTTGTTTGTTTAATATTTGAATATCATCTTTGAACACTAGGATAGGAAAATGTTGAAGGGCTTGTTCAAAGGGTGCTGCTTTGGACAAGAATTTTCAGTCCTCTTTTTCCAAATCTGACCCATTTATCCCCCCACTTTTCTTTTCTTTTTCCAGGTTTATTGAGATATAATTGACATATAACGCTGTGTAAGCTTAGGGTGTATGATGTGATGGTTTGATACACATATTTTTTTTTGTTGAGGTATAGCAGTTTTACAATGTTGTGATAGTTTCTACTGTACAGCAAAGTGGAGTTCCCTGTGCCATACAGCAGGTGTTCATTTGTTATCTATTTTATACATATTAGTGTGTATATGTCAATCCCAATCTCCCAATTCATCCCACCCTCCCCCACTTCCTCCCTTGGTGTCCATACATTTGTCCTCTATATCTGTGTCTCTATTTCTGCCTTACAAACAGGTTCATCTGTACCATTTTTCTAGATTCCACATATAATGTGTTAATATACAATATTTGTTTTTATCTTTCTGACTTCACTCTGTATCACAGTCTCTAGGTCCATCCACATCTCTGCAAATGACCCAATTTCATTCCTATTTATGACTAATATTCCATGTATATATGTACCACATCTTCTTTATCCATTTATCTGTCGATGGACATTTAGGTTGCTTCCATGACCTGGCTATTGCAAATAGTGCTGCAATGAACATTGGGGTGCGTGTGTCTTTTTGAATTATGGTGTTCTCTGGGTATATGACTAGGAGTGGGATTGTTGGGTCATATGGTCGATTTTTAGCTTTTTGAGGAACCTCCATACTGTAATCCATAGTGGCTGTCAATTTACATTCAATCAATTCACATTCCCACCAACAGTGTAAGAGGGTTCCCTTTTCTCCACACCCTCTCCAGCATTTATTGTTTGTAGATTTTTTGAGGATGCCCATTCTAACTGATGTGAGGTGATACCTCGTTGTAGTTTTGATTTTCATTTCTCTAACAATTAGTGATGTTGAGCTTCTTTTCATGTGTCTCTTGGCCATCTGTATGTATTCTTTGGAGAAATGTTTATTTAGATCTTCTGCCCACTTCTTGATTGGGTTTTTTGTGTTTGTTTGTTTGTTTGTTTTTTTTTTTTGATATTGAGCTCCATGATCTGTTTATATATTTTGGAGATTAATCCTCTGTCTGTGGTTTCATTTGCAAATATTTTATGCCATTCTGTGGGTTGTCTTTTCCTCTTGTGTATGATTTCCTTTGCTGTGCAAAATTTTAAGTTTAATTAGGTCCCATTTATTTAGTTTTGTTTTTACTTCTTTTACTCCAGGAGGTGGGTCAAAAAAGATCTTGCTGTGGTTTATGTCAAACAGTGTTCTTCCTGGGCTTCCCTGGTGGCGCAGTAATTGAGAGTCCGCCTGCCAATGCAGGGACACAGGTTCGTGCCCTGGTCCGGGAAGATCCCACATGCTGCAGAGCGGCTAGGCCCATGAACCATGACTGCTGAGCCTGTGCTTCTGGAGCCTGTGCTCTGCAATGGGAGAGGCCACTACAGTGAGAGGTCCATGTATCACAAAAAAAAAAAGAGTGTTCTTCCTATGTTTTCCTCTAAGACTTTTATAGTGCCGCATCTTACATTTAGGTCTTTAATCAATTTTGAGTTTATTTTTGTGTATGGTGTTAGGGAGTGTTCTAATTTCATTCTTCTACATGTAACTGTCCAGTTTTCCCAGCACCACTTATTGAACAGACTGCCTTTTCTCCATTGTATATCCTTGCCTCCTTTGTCATAGATTAGTTGACCATAGGTGTGTCAGTTTATCTCTGGAATTTTTATCCTGTTCAATTGATCTATATTTCTGTTTTTTTGCCAGTACCATACTGTTTTGATGTCTGCAGCTTTTTAGTATAGTCTCAAGTCAGGGAGTCTGATTCCTCAAGTTCCACTTTTTTTTCCTCAAGATTGTTTTGGCTATTCGGCATCTCTTGTGTCTCCATACAAATTTTAAGATTTTTTATTCTATTTCTGTGAAAAATGCCATTGAAAATTTGATAAGGATTGCATTGAATCTGTAAATTGCTTTGTGTAGTATAGTAATTTTCCCAATATTGCTTCTTCTAATCCAAGAAAATTGTATATCTCTCATCTGTTTGTGTTATCTTTGATTTCTTTCATCACTGTCTTGTAGTTTTCTGAGTATAGGTCCTTTACCTCCTTAGGTAGGTTTATTCCTAGGTATTTTATTCTTTTTTTGTGATAGTAAGTGGGATTGTTTCCTTAATTTCTCTTTCTGATCTTTCATTGTTAGTGTGTAGGAATCCAAGAGTTTTCTGTGCATTAATCTTGTATCCTGTCACTTTACCAAATTCATTGATTAGCTTTACTAATTTTCTGGTGGCATCTTTAGGATTTTCTATGTATAGTATCATGTCATCTTCAAACAGTGACAGTTTTACTTCTTCTTTTCCAATTTGGATTTTTAAAATTTCTTTTTCTTCTCTGTTGCCATGGTTAAAACTTCCAAAACTATGTTGAATAAAAGTGGTGAGAGTGGACATCTTTGTCTTGTTCCTGATCTTAGAGGAAATGTTTTCAGTTTTTCAACACTGAGAATGATGTTTGCTGTGGGTTTGTCAGACATGGCTCTTATTATGTTGAGTTAGGTCTCTCTATGCAAACTTTCTGGAGAGTTTTCATCATAAATTGGTGTTGAATTTTGTGAAAAGCTTTTTCTGCATCTATTGAGAGGATCATAGAGTTTTATTCTTTAATTTGTTAATGTGGTGTATCACACTTATTGATTTGCTTATGTTGAAGAATCCTTGCATCCTTGGGATAAATCCCACTTGATCATGGTGTATGATCCTTTTAATGTGTTCTTAGACATGGTTTGCTAGTATTTCGCTGAGGATTTTTGAGTCTATGTTCATCAGTGATATTGGTCTATAATTTTCCTTTTTTGTAATATCTTTGTCTGGTTTTGGTATCAGGGTGATGGAGGCTTTGTAGAGTGAGTTTGGGAGTATTCATTCCTCTGCAGTTTTTTGGAAGACTTTGAGAAGGATGAGTGTCAGCTCTTCTCTAAATGTTTGATAGAATTCACCTGTGAAGCCATCTGGTCCTGAACTTTTGTTTTTTGGATTATTTTAAATCACAGCTTCAATTTCATTACTTTTGATTTGTCTGTTCATATTTACTATTTCTTCCTGGTTCAGTCATGGAAGGTTATATCTTTCTAAGAATTTGTCCATTTCTTCCAGATTGTCCATTTTATTGGCATAGAGTTGCTTTTAGTAGTCTCATAGGATGCTTTGTATTTCTGCCATGTCCATTGTAACTTCTTTTTCATTTCTAATTTTATTTTATTTTATTATTATTATTTTTTTGCAGTATACCAGCCTCTCATTGTTGTGGCCTCTCCCGTTGTGGAGCACAGTCTGTGGATGTGCAGGCTCAGCAGCCATGGCTCACGGACCCAGCCACTCCGCGGCATGTGGGATCCTCCTGGACCAGGGCATGAACCCGTGTCCCCTGCATAGGCAGGTGGACTCTCAACCACTGTGCCACCAGGGCAGCCCCATTTCTAATTTTATTGATTTGAGTCTTCTCCCTCTTCTTCTGGATGAGTCTGGCTAAAGGTTTATCAATTTTGTTTATCTTCTCAAGAACCAGCTTTTAGTTTTATTGACCTTTGCTACCATTTTCTTTGTTTCTATTTTATTTATACCTGCTCTGACCTTTATGATTTATTTCCTTCTACTAACTTTGGGTTTTTTTGTTTTTCTTTCTCTAGTTCCTCTAGGTGTAAGGTTAGATCGTTTGAGATTTTTCTTGTTTCTTGAGATAGGATTGTATAGCTATAAACTTCCCTCTTAGAACTGCTTTTGCTGTGTCCCATAGGTTTTCAGTCATCGTGTTTTCATTGTCATTTGTCTCTAGGTATTTTTTGATTTCCTCTTTTATTTCTTCAGTGATCACTTGGTTATTTAGTAGTGTTATTGTTTAGCCTTCATGTGTTTGTGTTGTTTACAATTTTTTTTCCTGTAATTGATTTCTAATCTCATAGCATTGTGGTCGGTCCACCTACATTTTGAGTGCTAACTTTTGCACCATTATGACTAGTAAATGGCTTCATGAAAAAGGAGCCAAGGATTCAGATTCCTTGTCTTGGCTTTAAATCATAGGAATAAAAGGCAGCCTTAGACCTCATTAGCCTAAGAGACTATGATGCATTCAGGACCAAATGCCCAACCAGGAGGACAATGTATATTCTCTTGGAGTGTCACCTTAGAATTCAGAAATTTGATGATACTGATCTTCAGTGCATCCTAACATATTTAGTAGTCTTAAAGTAATTTTTCTAGGATAAGAATTAGAAAGTCAGCTCCTAATTTCTGTTTAACCTGATCTTTGGCCATGGAGTTTATCCAAATCACTTTGGTAGCCATGATAGTTTGTCATCAAGGATGTAGAACATTAGAGAGAGCTCACCTCCAAACACAGAGTGAAAATGTTATTTTCTATCCAACTGCCAGCAGATGAGGGGCATTTAAGACATTAAAAGAATAGGAGGATGAATGTCACACACAATTTATCTTTGCCAATTGTCTTAATTTCTTTTTCCCACAACTGAGAGGAATGTATCTAGCCTCTTCTAACCACCTGTAGCTCAATGAATAATGTATAAACTACCAAGGTAGAAAATCCATTTCATTCAAAGGTTATCTGGGGATGCTTATATTTTTATATGTATGGTAGATAGAGGAGAATATCATTTTTTAACTTTAGTGTAAAATAATTATGGATTTATAGAAAATTATAAAAATAGTTCATAGAGTCCTGAGTCTTCTTCATCCAGCTTCTCCTAACATTGACATTATAATTAACCATAGTCTAGTTAGGATTAGGATTAGGATATTTGGTTAAATTTGAATTTCAGATAAACAATGAATAATTTTTTAGTGTATGTCCTAATATAATTTGCCATTTATCTGAAATTCAAATTCAACTCAATGTTCTGTATTTTTATTCACAAAATCTGATAACACTACATATAATATCACAACCAGGAAATTGATCCTGGTACACTACTGAAACTACAGACCTTATTCAGTTTTTCAGTTTTCACCATTTTTACATGCATTCATTTGTATGTGTATATAGAGTTTGCTTTAAAAAAAAAAAAAGAACCAAAAGAATCTGAGGACTTTGCAATGCAGAACCCAGCACAGCTGCATCTAGTAGCTGCCTGATTGGCCATGGAACTGGTGGCTCGCCCAAGAGCTTGGCTAAATTAACAGGATATGAGCAGCAGAATTGGAGGAAATCAATAGGTTTGGGTTTTGCTCTAGTGTAGAGGCCTCAATTAGCTCTCCACCTACCTGGGAAAGGTTTTCCATTTGAATTTCCTTTGGTTTTTTGTTGTCCTTAGACCATGATTTCCTGTGTGAATAGCCAGTTTCATGTTTCATAACAAGAAAAATAGGCAAATTCTTTCTCTTGGGCTATAATTTGTATTGTGCAACTAGCGATTTGATATTCAGTCTTTCTGATGATTATTTTCTTTGGGAACAGTGGTGCTAAAAATAAAGGAAAGTAACGTGGGGAAAGCAAATCAAACCTCACACTGCCTGAGCCATGCTGATCAGGTGGTTTTCATTGAGGACCAGTGGTCAGAAACACACTGGATATCAGCAGCCAAAACGACCAAATGAAGCCAGGAAACAACTTGTTCCTTTTAGGTGCACTCACATCCCCCCTTGTAGGACCTCCATCAGGCTATTTCAGCCTCTCAAAACAGCACACTTTCAATGCAAGTAGTGTTGCTTGCCTTTTGAAGAGTTAAAGAAAGGCGATTTTTATTAAAGTTGTATTACACCAAAATCGTACCCTGAAATACAGGAAACGAATATGCAGGAACTTTGACTCATGCATAGCTGAGGAGATGAGGTAAATCTTCTGGGGAACCCATGCCTAGAACCTTCTCTTATGTGAAGACTCCTTCTAGTTATTCCTCGGACTTCCATAGTCAATGATGACATTTTCACAGGTACCATTAAAAAATGAGGAAAATGAGAATTCTGTAATTTGCTTTTCATAGATTTAAATATTTCAGCTTAAAGGGATGTCCTTTACTATAAAATATGTTCTTTCTGATTTTTAGTAATAAGATGTTCTATCTACTATAAAATGATGATAATAATAACAAAAACTTTTGTCCTTTGCTGTTCTTGTTTGGTAAGTAATAGAAAATATTGAGTAGCTCTTTTAGTTATAACCACAATAATTCTCCATAAAACACTATCCCAAAGCTCAGCAACAAATAGAAATAAGAATTTGTTTCTTGGTCATTTGTCTAAAGATTGGCTGGGGCAGCTCTGCTGTATGTGCCTTTTATTCTCCTGGGGCTACTGGGCTATTGAGATGTGTTCTTCCCATGACAATGGCAGAGAAGCAAGAGAGCAAACTCAACCATTCCTTTGGCCAAAGTGAATCACGTGGTTGAGCTCAAAGATCAGGGTACACTCTGCCCTCCATAGGGCCAAGGTTGTGTGAAAGTAGAACCACACTACAGGGGAGGGGAAAATTGTGAATAATGGTTCAATCTGCAACATGGTGGCAATTAAATCAACCTTCATTTTTTCCTGATATTTTCTGACCTGAGAAATACAGTGGCGAACACCCAGCTTCGAAGGTCATCTTTGATCAGGAAAAAAACTTAACATAATTAAACAGTAGTTTAGAAAAATCAGAGGTTTGAAGTATGTGATTAGAACTTATCACCACCAAGGCTACAGACCCTCTTTAGGCCTTGATTAGCCCAACTCTCATTTTGTGAAATATGATATTAATCTGAGGCACTTTACAATGACTGTACTGTGTCTATCACATTTGTAAGGCATCTTTGATAGAGTATTTAGGTGTTTTGTTTGTTATGGCTGTTGGAAAGAAGTGAACTCATGAGAATTCTGTGTGCGATCATAGGCAGTTGATTAATTCACCTTGGACAGCTTTCCTTGTGCACATGCAATGGATCCAGTTCTATCCTAGGAACTTAATATCATTTGTTCATTATTAATTCATCATCCAAACTGTCCCTTCAGACAGATTATATTCTAACTTTAAAACCTATTCAATGTCAGTTTTGCCTATGAAATACTCAGTGCCTTTTTAACTTAAAAAAGTTACAAACTTTTTAAATAAAGATACTTTTAACTTTAAAAATTTATAAATTTTTTAATAAGTAGAAATCTATCACCATGGCCTCCAGTCAGAAAGTTTAAAAAAAAAAAAAACATTGAAAATGCCAAGAAATGGTTAGAGCATTTTGAAAATTTTCTGCTCATTTACACAATCTTCCTAGAAAAACCAGGGTCTCTGGAAGAGTCAGCTAAGACAAAGGGCCTGAACATTGTTCCAGAATCTGTCTCTGACTTGTGGCTTTATAGTGGGCATGTTGATTAAATCTCTGGTTCTATATTTACAAACTGGGGGGTGGGGGTTGGAGTGGGATTTAAATACATGTGTGGATATGTTTCAGAGCTCTTTGGAAGAAAAATGATACAAACCTAGAAATCATCTCATTCTCCAAAGCAGGATGTTGCTAGAGCCTCAACACAAAATCAGGGAGGACAGCCTTCCTCTTAACAGGGACCCTAATATCCCAGTTTTGCCTTCTCAAGAAAAAGCACAAAACACATGGCCGGCCATCTATTTCCCAGCCAGCAAGCTGGATGCAGCCATACAAGCAGGGGACAAAGGCCTTTTGTTTTCCAAGCAGCTGCCTTGACGCACAGGTCTGCACCCATTAGAGAGCTCTGCACACCAGTGTAAGCACACAGCCTCTTGCCGCACAGCTGGGCTTCCTGGGTTCTTTATTTTATAGGGTCCAGGGATTGTGTCCCTTTAAGAACAAGACATTTGGACCTTATAACATTCTCCACCTTCTCCAAGGTTCAATCCGGAGAGAGTCTGCTCAGTTTGCATCAGGCAAAAGCACTTTTATGGGACTGAGAGGGAGAATGAGAGCAGAGGAAGCCGAGTGGCAGGAAGTGGGGATTCCTGCAGCTGGTCAGTGTCTCTGGGACACTCCTCGTTTTGTTCTGTTGTTCACCACAGCCAGCTGAAGTGAGTTCCTCTCATCAGTGAGCGTGGCATTTCACATAAATATCAGGTAGGTCAGGCACTCAGCTGAGAAGCCTCAGCCCAGTTGCCTAATCTCTGAGGGAAGCAGAAATGGCTTTTCCCCAAAAAAGACCGACAGCAGGGAGCTGAAGTTCTCTAGCCTCACAAAAGGACATGGAAAAGGAGAAGAAAGCACACTAAAATCTAGAAGCTGGGAAACAGATGGATGAATGGTGGTGACTTTTAGAAGTCACAAGAAAGCTGAAGAGGAACAAGCAAAGAAGCTGCAGGATTTCCTCCACAAGCTCTGCGGTCTCAGAAATTGGCAGCTCAGAGTACATCTAGCATGTGGTGACTGTGAGTCTGAAGCACGAAGACTGGGCCAGTGTTTCTGCAAAAATCTAGAACCATGTGTATCCCCCCAACTCTGGTTAGTCAGACTAACCTGGGGCCCCTCCCTGAACCCAGAAAAATGACCAGACATTTAATCTCTGATAGTGTAAAACTGAGTCTCTGGGCTTAGGGACATGCAGGTGTGGTGTATGTTGGGGTTCCCCAATAAAAATGGGGGATTATGTGAAAATTCTGCATATTCTATTTGGAAACCCCCCCTCAACACCTCCCCTGCACTTTTCCTCCCCTTTTCTGAAAGCAAGCAGCTGATTGATATCCTCCAGACAGGATACTCGAAGAGACTTCTTGGGAGAATCTGATGCCCTAAGTGAAAAGATTTTCAGATGCGGACATGGAGGATGGTCCAGTGACCCAAACCACCAACCGTCTTATGAGGCACCTACAATCAGGCAATCCTCCCCTACACACAGAGCTTCCAGTCTTAAAATGTATGGGCACACAGCAGAGATTCACCAGGCATTTGAGTAAAAGCTTCTAATAAGAAAGGTAGAAGCCAAGACACACTAAACATGAAAAGGCAATTGGAGAAAACGACTGTGCAAGGGGAACCCTTGCAAACAGTTGTTTCTCCACCACCTGAGGGGGGAGAGGGTGAATTGTTTAGTAGATTGTGCTGGAAAAATCTGCTTGTGGTTTTGAGAATTTGAAGTTGGACGACTACCTAATGCTACAAATAAGGGCAGATGCTAGAAGGATTAAAAGTCTAAAATTGAAAGGTGAAGTTATAAGTTTAATATCATAGGAGACTATATCTATGACTTAGAGGCACAAAAGCACCTTTTTAAACAAAATTCAAAAACTATACCACAGGCAAAATGTTCAAAAAATAGACATTTCTGTTCAATGAAGAATGCTAAGGACTAATGATGGAACAAGAGAAGGTATCCTCAACATGTAAAAGCAATGAATTTATATCTAGAATATAACAGGAACTCCATCAAATCAACAAGCAGCAGGCAGCAACCCCGCACACTCTCTCCCCTACTCAAGGACATCTCTGAAACACGGATACACTTTCCCTCCTGTACCATCAATGTTTCCCTCTCACCTGGATCATTCCCATCAGCATGTGCACATCCTTTTGTTCATTATTCAACTTTAAAAACACCCTATCTTAACTCCACTTCAACTATATTTCTCTGTTCCTTGTCACAGAAACGACCCCCAAAATAGTTGTCTAGACTCCCTGTTTCCAATTCTTCTCATCCTCTTTTTAATATTTTATCATGTAATATTTCATTAATCCAAAATATATGCAAGTTATGAAACATTGAAAAATGACCACCAATGAACCTTCTACTCCACTTGAAAACTGGAACATCACCAACTTCATTGTATTAACCTATGTGTTCCTTCACTGTGCTATCACTCGGCCCTTTCTCCCCCAAATGGAGAAGAAGCCACTTCCTTAAATTTTGTGTGTATCATTTTATTTTATTTTGTCAACTTTTATCATACGTATCTGTATTCCTAAATAATGCACACTAAAATCTGGGGGAGATCATATTTTGTTAGTTTTTCCTCCACGTAGTAAACATTCCAAATTTAACATGTTCAGAAAGAAACTCCTGACCTCGCGCCGCCCACAATCTTCCCAGTCTCACAGTGTCATCCTTCTAGTTGATCAGACAAAATTATTTTAGACACTTCTGGCTCCTCTCTTTCTCTTGTAATACCTGTCCAATCTATCAGTAAATCCTGTTGGTTCTACCTTCAAAGTACACTTAGAATCCAAACACTTCCCGTCTCTACTACTCTCACCAAGATTCAATCCACTGTCACCTCTCCTGACAATTGAAAGATCCAGGAAAAAAATCTGTATCCTTGATTTTGCCCTTGCCCCCACCTCCACACACAGTCTACTCACAGCATAGCAGCCAAAGTGATTATTTGAAAATCCACATCATATCATATTGCTCTTCAGCTGAACACTCTGCAGCAGCTTCTATGTCAGGCAGAGTAAACATCTACAAGGCACATCATGCTCTGGACAACCCCCAGAACTTCACACAATGTGTGGACTTCCTTTCCTACAGTCTTCTTTGGGTCCACCCCCACCTGCTTCCATGATCAAGCCAGAATCCTCCTGCCCCAAGGCCTTTTTCCTCCATCTTGGGTGAAGCTCTTTTCCAAGAATATCCCCACTTCCCAAATGGCAACCTCTCCCTCACCTCCCTTACTTCTTTTTTTTTTTTTTTTTTTTTTTGTGGTACGCGGGCCTCTCACTGCTGCGGTCTCTCCTGTTGCAGAGCACAGGTTCCGGACACGCAGGCTCAGCGGCCATGACTCACGGGCTCAGCCGCTCCGCGGCATGTGGGATCTTCCCAGACCAGGGCACGAACCCATGTTTCCTGCATCGGTAGGCGGACTCTCAACCACTGCGCCACCAGGGAAGCCCACCTCCCTTACTTCTTAAATGTCATCTTACCAGTGAGAACTTCCCTAACACTCTATTTAAAATAGCATTAGATCACCATCAGCGCTTTTTATCCCCCCTTTCTGATTTATTTTTCTCCACAACTCTTATCACATTCTGACAGGTATATCTTTTGCTTCTTTGTTTACTGTCTAGCTTCCTTCACTAAAATATAAGCTCCTTGAAGGTAAATGTTTTTGTCTGTATTGTTCACTGCTCTATCCCCAGCAATGCCTAGAACATACTACATCTCAATAAATATTTACTGAATGAATAAATGGATGGATGAATAAGTGGATTAATAAATGAATATAAACAATCTTTTCATTTACCTCACTTTTATCAGCTACCAATATACCATTCCCAAGTCCATATCCTACCATCCCTTACCTACCCCTAACCAAACTCCAGGCCAAACCAAAAGTGGTTAACTCCCAGCCCAGTGACTTCTAGATGGTAATTACAGGTTCTCTCTCTGCCTCTTCTCAGAGCTGCAGGAGACCTGCCCCACAATTTTTGCCTCTTTCTCCTTTAGCATCCCTAAAGGCTGTCATAACACTAGAAGCTTCAAAATGCATTCTTCCACAACTGAAGGTAAAATGGTATTTCTCCAGAAGTCATTACCTATTTGTCTTCCACCACTGACATAAGCTTATTGTCGATTTTAGGGATATTAAAGCCTAAAGTCTAAAAGCCTATGAGCAAAACATCCAGTTTTTCAGTTTTAAGAGTCTGTGTGGCATATTTGGGTTTAATATTACACTTATAAAAATAAAAAGCAATAGATTCCATTTACTCTACATCCTTCCTCTTTCTTGGAAAATCTTACATCAGATCAGAAAAACCTAAATTACATGAAGTTTACAAAATCAGTTGCCTCATGAATAAATGGAGTTATTATTCAAGATGCTGGGAAGCATATTTTATTATTCAATATCATTGGCACAAAATATTTGAAGTGTGAGATGAAATATTTTCCAGCTGCTTCACTAAATTCAGGCAGACCAAAAAGAACATTTGCACATTAACATAAAACATTCATCAAGAGGTCTGTTGGCAGTGTAGAGGGAAAAGGCCGAATTTTTTTGTTGCTAATAATTTCCATTAAATGTGTGGCTTGTGACCATTTTTACTGTATTGTATTCTGGAACTTACCTCAGGAAATGGAGGTTATATCCAAAGATCTTATAAACTATTCACTGCAAAGAAATAGAAACTTCCAGAAGTTTTCTTAATGATTGAGAAGATATGAATGACCAAATAGCTTAAAAATCAATTGGGTGGGCTTCCCTGCTGGCACAGTGGTTAAGAATCAGCCTGCCAATGCAGGGAACATGGGTTTGAATCCTGGTCCGGGGAGATCCCACAAGCCGCAGAACAAATGAGCCCTTGCACCACAACTACTGAGCCTGCGCTCTAGAGCCCACAAGCCACAACTACTGAAGCCCACATGCCACAACTACTGAAGTTGTGCGCCTAGAAGCCATTCTCCACAACAAGAGAAGCCACCACAATGAGAAGCCAGCGCTCCGCAATGAAGAATAAACCCCGCTCGCCGCAACTAGAGAAAGCCCGCGCAGCAACAAAGATCAAATGCAACCAAAAATAAAATAAATAAATTTTAAAAAATCAATTGGGTTAATTTCATGTTTTGCTCAAGAATTGAAGTTCAGTATTTCTAGAACTCATGAACTTTTAACAAATACAGCAAGTGAGAAAAAATGTTTTCAATTTTTAAGCTGTTCAATTCAAATTTTGGGGCTTATCTCTGAGTTCCCCTCATCTCCTCCCTCTGAGTCTGTTTCTGATGCACTGTTTTATCAAGGTTAAATTAGAAAGGCTATTCACCTACCTCAACATTTGCCTCATAATATTTTCAATAAATATTGAACCTTAGGTTCTTAAAGGTAACACAAGATACATTTTTCTAAGTTTACTTTAGAGAAAACTTGCAGGAGTTTCATGTATCACTGGTTTTAGAACTAAGTATTATGAAGGGGGAAATAGCTTGAATAATAGAATATTCAAGCTGGAAGAAACTTGAGATTTTCCGGTTAACCCCTTCCTTTCATAAGGAAACTCAGGAGGTAAAGTTGTTTTCCTGGTCCAACAGCCAGTTTGTTGCAGCACTGGACTTGGAACTGAGGTCCCTCCCAGCCAGCCCTGGTTTTCATCACCATCTTTTGAAGTCACTGTCTGCATAATTTACCTATATCTTCTTTGTCCCTGAATCCAGTCAGGCACCAAATCCCACCCTTCAACCTTAGAAATGTCTTTATTTTCTGGCCTCTCCTCTGCTTTCCTGTTGTCACTGTCTCGATCCAGCCTCTCACTCTCTCTTGTCTGGACCACTGCATGGTCCTTCTGTCCAGCTGTCCTGCCACCCTCCCACCAGCTCCTTCTCTCTGAGGCTGCAAAATCACCCCATCCAAAATAATAGCTTGATTACACTATGTTCCTGCATTGGCTTCCTGCTGTCTCTGAAATCAAATCCAAGCTCTTCACCCTTGGGTACGAAGTTTTTTTTACAATTGTCTGGAGCCCTAGCTCCCCCCATCCTAACCCCATGAACTCTACTTTAGTCCCAGGGAATATTTCATGTCACTTTCCACTGCCCAAAGTGATTGTTAATGTTCCTTATCACCTGGCAATAAATCCTGTTTGTTCGATTATTGAGAAACTCCTAGTCATCCTTCAAAAGCAATTCAAATGTCACCTCCTCTCAGTTTTCATAACACTTCGTGAAAGTGTGGAGCCCTCTTGGTCCCTTTAATTACCTCTGCCAGTCTGCAGTCCCACTCCCCACATATAACCTCACCCAGCCTCTTCCACAGCATAGGCCTTGCTCTTGCTTCCAAATCTGGCCTCCCACTTCTTTCATCCTTCTCCTGCCCCTCTCCTACACTCAGACTTTTGATTTCCAGATTCTCATATCTGTCTTTTCTTTCTAACATAGGTTCTCCAAAGACTAGGCTCTCTACAGACTAAGGAATCAGATGTTATGACCCCTCCCTTATTTTCCACTTAAGATCAGGGTCATAGGTGACCCACACCAGGATTCTCCTCCCAAAGGCAGCTCATAGCAGGCATGACCAATCCCCCAGGTGCACCAAACAGTAAAAAGATTTAGGTAGAATTTCTTACACTGTAATTGGATAAGTAGCTTACATGTTTGTCTACCCCTTTAGACTATGAGTTACTTCAGGTCAGAAACTGTGTCTTTTTTTCTTTAATTGCTAATACCTAAAGCAGGGCTGGTATAGAGTTGGCATTTAATAAATACGTGAGTGAGTGCAAATGATAATAATAACAATGGAGCTCAAAGAATTGAACAGAAAGTTAGATAGGGAATCATGACACAAAACACTTTCTGTCTGAAAAATAAAGTGTTTGTGGAATACTAGAAATTGAATTCAGGTACTTATTTCTTTTACATTATTATAATAGAATACATAATTTAGAAGTATAGACCACTGAGTTAGATGCTTGTACTATGTGTCAGGATCAGCTAGATTATGCTGCGGTGGCAAACCCCAGATCTTAGTGGCTTAAAGTAGCAAGGATTTACTTGCAGTTCCAATGTGGAGATAAGCAGACTCTGATCATCAGTCAGTCTAGAAGGCAGCTTTATCTCAAAAAGTGTTTCCATGATGGCTGGAAAGTCTTGAGCCAATAACTAAAAGCACATCATTTCTACCCAAACCCATCTGCTAGACCCAGTCACATGACTATGCCTGACTTCAAAGAGACCAGGAAGGACAACCCTAAAACGCACCTGGAAGGACAGGGACACTGGGTATCAGTGGAGGTGGCGATATCTACCACATACCACTCCTCTGGCCACACGTTCAGTTCCTCTTCACCCCTTATGCAGGGCACAGCCCCCTACTGTGGCCCTGTCCCAGCACTGTACAATGGGTATATATGTGTTGGGGAAAGAGGATAATCAATAACATATCTTTTTAGTTGACAGGTTTTTAGTTCAAGAAGAAATATACCTGACCTAATGTAGAAACAAATGTTTATAACCCATGCATATTAGTTTCCTAGGGCTGCCATAACAAAATGTCACAAACTGAGTGGCTCAAAACAGTAGATGTTCATTGTCTCACAGTTTTGGACAACAGATGTGTGAAGTGAAGGTGTCAGCAGAGTCATGTTCTCTGTGAAACCTGTGGGGGGAGGACCCTTCTTTGTCTCTTCATAGCTTCTGGTGGTTTGCCAGTGATCCTGAACGCCCCTTGGCTTTTGCAGCAGCAACACTTCAGCTTCTGTTTCTGTTGTCACATAGCACTCACCTCTCACATCTGTCTCTTCTCCTTTTCTTATAGAGACACCAGTCGTATTGGTTTAGGGCCCACCTTAATCCAGTATGACCTCATCTTAATTTGGTTACATATGTAAAGATCCTATTTCCAAGTAAGGTTACATTCACGGGCCCCAGAAGTTAGGACGCCAACATATGTTTTTACGGGAACACAATTCAACCAATAACACCATTCACCTCCTCAAAACCCACATATAGACAGAGTTGCCCATTATCCAGAAGTCGTGAACTTTGAGCTCAATGCCATGACTGGTTAGGACTCTTGAGTTGACTTCCTTGGGAAGGGCATTTATGTATTGTGCAAGGGGGAAGGAGAGTGAACCAAATATTTGGTGTCTAGAATGGTGGACTATAGTAGACATTAGAGCTCCTATTATTTAGGAGAAGAGATTTCCTGTTATTTTCTAACCAAACAGTTGGATTCCCTGCTCTTATGAAACTAGGTGTGATAATGTAACTTGCTTTAAACCAATGAAATGTGAGCAGACTTGATATGTGTTATTTCCAGATGCTAGAATTTAAGAGCCAAAGCACAATTTTCCACCGTTCTTTATCTTCCAGGTTGAAAGTAAATTTCCAGGTGGTGAAAGTTCTGGAATGAAGGTCCTAGTATAAAGACAACATGAAGTAAAAACTCCGCCATACTGACCTGTACTTGGCATGTATCATACCCTGTGACACAGCAATTTTTATTTTATATATATATGCATATATACATATATGAAAAATTCCTGTATGTATTCATCAGGGAAACACATACAGGTATTTTTAGTAGAATTTTTGCAGCAAAAGTTAGGAATCACTCTAAATGCTCATCAATTGTAGGTTGAAATAAATAAATAACTACATCTATAATCTGAATAATATATAACAATGAAAGTAAGTAAATTACAGCTACAAAAATCAATATAGATAAATTTTTAAGACATAATTTTAAGCAGTCATAGAAGAATACATAGGTATGATTCTAATTCTATAATTCCAAGAATTAATCAGTATTTGTATATGGGTACAAAAATGTCTGATAACAGTGAAGAAGAACCAGGGAACAAAATTCAGATAAGCAACTACTTCTGACAGTTGTGGAGTATAATGTGATTGGAGAAGGCACACAGAGAGCACCTAGGCTGTGATAATTCATCTTCTGGCATGACTGTTGGGCACATGCTGTTCATTTTATTATTGGTCTTTAAACTCTACATATATTTTTTTATGTACTCTCTTTACAATGTATATCTTGCAACTATTAAAAAAACAAATCTTGGGCATATATATATGAAGGACATGAGTTATAGAAATAATTTCATTTTTAATGTAAAATGAAGAACATTTTTTGTATAAAGTCTTTTGTTTATTTTTATAATCCTTTCTTTTATTGCATTAAACATTTTATACATAATTATTTTATATTCTGCATTTGTTAGTTTTGATGTCCAAAGTCTTTGAGATCTAAATATTTTTTGTTCTGCTTATTCTGTTTCCCTGTGTATTTGTTGATGAGTGATTGTGAGCTAATATTTGGTTGATCTCTATCCATGGGAATCTTGGAAGCATTTTCTCCAGAAGGATTTGTGTTTTCTTCTGCCCAGCTCCAGTGAGATACCACTGATCTATTTCAGGCCCGTTCATGGTCCCAAGATAAATGTGGGGCCTCCTGGCCAAGCTCTCACATGTTGCCGTTGGTACAAAGATTAGTCTCTCAATCATGGTGCTGATACTGAAATTTGCCCTCAAAAACTTTACCATTTATATTCATTTACTGCTTATCCCTCACTTCTCTAGTTAACTAATTTTTTGATGGGGGAAGTAGGGAGCTTCAGAGATTTCTTTAATTTCTTGTAAGCCCGGTAATGCATTAAAAAGTATGGGTTTTGTTTTGTTTTGTTTTTTGATGCTTTTTAGCTCAACAGTTCTCCATAGCATAACTTATGCAGCTGGGCCCGTGAACCATGGTTGCTGAGCTTGAGCGTCCGGAGCCTGTGCTCCGCAACGGGAGAGGCCACAACAGTGAGAGGCCCGCGTACCGCAAAAAAAAAAAAAAAAAAAAAAGTGACTATTTTTAACATTGTGACTATTTATTTTTCAGTCACAACCAACAGATATTCAGGCCTTAAACAATAAAATGTACAAAACTTTTCTGATGGCACTCCCTGCTGTATTCTCTCTTTCCAACATCACTTTGATAAACTCAATTTGTAACTAGAAAGCAAAACCCTAAAGTTCAAAGAGGATATTTGGCTCGGAGCTCAAGAGATATTTTCTAAGGAAAATGATTAGGCTTCTGTGTTGTATTTATTTAACCTACAATAAATCCTCTGGATCCTTTCCCCTTACCACAAATGACTTCCATCCCAACCTTGAAGTATATAAAGATTGGGGTCTGCTGCTCCTCTGAGTTGAGTTTGAGTGATTTTTCTGGAATGTTTGGTTTTGACAAATGCACCCATCACATTCACCTTACATTTTCAGAGCCACTTCACCTGTCCCTCCTTTCTAAATTAGACTCTTTCTTGTTCTCCAGGTCTACTTAGAAATACACTAGATTTGAGACATTACTTGGTAGCTTTAGCTGCTATTATACCAAGGGCAGAAAAAGATTTCAGGGATTTAATGGAATGTTCAGGGCTGACCCCAAGAAAGCTTTGGAGACGTTCATGTTTGTATTTTAGAATTCTCTTTCCTCCCTGTTATTCCCTCTCCTCCTTACCCTCCAAGCTCTAACAATGTACAAATCTGAGTGCATCAATAGTCTCAAAGACCCTTCCTAGGCTAGGTAGTACACATGCTCCAAAGATCTTTCTTATTCCTCTCAACCAAATTTTCAGTCTTTCAATGATGCTAGCCTTGAATAATCTGAGAAAGAATTGCACTTAACAATTAATTCACCTTAATGTGGAAATAAGTAATAACTTTTAAGTTACCAGAAGTTTTCTCATTTTAAAACTGAATGTCCCTTAACCTAAAGAACTTTCTCATCAGTAGGATTTTGGAATATGTAGGAGAAATTTTTTTCTTTTTTTTCCACTTCTTTATATCTTTCCCCATCCTGTTAAACAAAATAGCATGGATGGATAGGTGGATAGTAGATAGATAGATAGATAAATAGATAGATAGATATGAAAAAAGAAAGGAAAAGAATAGCAAAAATATTATGATTAGGTAATGATACTATAATTTAGAACAGAGCTTAGAAAGTGAGAAATAATCAGTAGACATTCAGGGATAACAATAACAGTGGAGGCTGAGGAGGCAGCTGTTAGGATGTTATAAGTTAAGATAATAGTATAGATTAGTACTTGAATACTAGGTTATAAATGACTTTAGGTACATCCTATTTCCCTTAGTTTAGAGGCTGTTTGATCAGAAATTCAGAAATTGTGTTTCTGTGCATGATCTGACTCTATGACCTTCAGAATCAGAATGATATATCAGAGGTCCCTGAGGGGAAGGTACCAAAAGAAAGTCACATTATTAACTAAGTGGAAAGAGATGAAAGTGAAATAAACTCATTTTTTTAGAAATCACCATCTAAAGTAGAAGAACAAGAGCAAGTTAAACATGGAATAATGTACACTTGTTTATAATATTTTTAAAAATTGAATTTAGCTGAAATGCCCCTCATTGGGGATTGGTTATATAAATTATAGCACAACCCATCAATGGACCACTATGCCTCCATCAAAAAGAACATGTTAGAACAATGTGCACTAATATGAGAGAGAGCCACAATAGTAAGGTAAAACAGATTACAGAGATAGCTAAGACCAAAGTTTAAAAAAATTCCAGAGAAAGCCAAAAGGAGAGAATATTCTGCAACTCATCTTGTAGTGCAGGTATATATCTTTAACACATAATCAAAACAAGATTTTTACATAAAAGAAAAGTTGTAGACCAATGACACCCACACAAAGACATAAAATGAGATATTATATCACACCTGTTAGGTTGGCTTTTATCAAAGAGACAAGAGATAACAAATACTGGCAGGCTTGTGGAGAAAAGGGACCCCTCGTGCACTGTTGGTGGGAATGTAAATTGGTGCAGCCACTGTGGAAAACAGTATGGCGGTTCCTTGAAAAGATTTAAAATTGAACTACCATATGATCCAGCAATTCCACTACTGAAGGAATGGAAATCAGTATCTCAAAAGGATATCTGCACACCCAAGTTCATTATAGCATTATTCACAATAGCCAAGATATGTAAATAATCTAAGTGTCCATCAGCAGATGAATGGATAAAGAAGACGTGATACATATATACAGTGGAATACTATTCAGCCATGAGAATGGAGATCTTGCCATTTGTGACAACATGGATGGACCTTGAAAACACTATGTTAAGTGAGATAAGTCAGACAGAGAAGAACAAATACTGTATAATATCACTCATATGTGGAATCTTAAAAAACTGAACTTGTAAAAACAGAGAGTAGAATGATGGTTACCAGAAGCTGGGGCTGGGGGAATTGGGGAGATGTGGTTTTAAGGCTGAAAACTTATAACTAGTAGATAAATAAGTTATGGAGATCCAATGCACAACATAGTGATTATAATAAACAATACTGTATTATAAACTTCAAAGTTACTAAGAGACTAAATCTTAACTATTCTCAACACAAAAAGAAATGATATTTATGTGACATGATATAGATGTTAACTAACATTACTGTAGTAATCATATCACAATATATAAATGTGCCAAGGGCTTCCCTGGTGGTGCAGTGGTTAAGAATCCACCTGCCAATGAAGGGGACACGGGTTTGAGCCCTGGTCCGGGAAGATCCCACATACCGCGGAACAACTAAGCTCGGGAGCCACAACTACTGAAGGCCGTGAGCCTAGAGCCTGTGCTCTGCAACAAGAGGAGCCACCGCCATGAGAAGCCAGCACACCGCAACGAAGAGTAGCCCCTACTCGCTGCAACTAGAGAAAGCCCGTGCACAGCAACGAAGGCCCAATGAGGCCAAAAATAAATAAATTTATAAAATAAAATAAATGTGCCAAATCAGCATGTTGTACACCTCCAACTTACACAATGTTGCATGTTGATTATTTCTCAGTTTGAAAAAAAAGATGAATAAGAACTGAAATGAGCCCTTATGAACACTCCTGCTTAGGGAGAAAATAAAACAAAAACATTTTTAAAAAGGGTATTAAGACAAGAAAGACACAAAACTATATTTACAGATCAGAAAACTCTAAAAATCAAAAAGAAATCCATAGTTAATAACAGAATTTGGCAAGGAGTGGGATAGAAGATGAATTTTAAAAATGTGTTACATTTCCATAACACAACAATAATCAGAAAATGTAATTTTTAGTGTACCATTTACAATAGCAACATAAAGGTAATTTGGAATAAACCCTACCAAATATGGGTAGGACATTTATTGAAAAAATTTTAAACTTTGGTATATTATTTTATTCTTTACATAGGCACTTTAAAATTCCTTAATGAAATATTCCATAATGCAAAATTTTAAAAAATGATGTTTTAAATTATTATAAAATTAGCATGGGTAAAAATTTTTATACATAAACTCACCAAAAGGCAAAACATAAGACAAAATCTTTGGAAACAAGCCTATTCATTTAAAATGTGTTTGTATAAATTGCATCTGTGTGTACATAGAAAAAGTCTGGAATTTTATAAACAAAAATTTTAACTCACTTTTCTGGATATCTCATTTATTTAACAAAAACATCTAATTTACTATATGGCAGACACTGACAAGTACTTTACAAATGTTTACTCATATAATTCTTATAACAGCCCTCCGAGATGTGCATCATTATCCTCATTTTACAGATAAGCTCACTGAGGCACAGACAGACTCTGTGACCTGCACAAGATCATAGAGCCAGCGGTGGTAGAACCAGGGTTTGAACCCAGGCAGTTTGACACCAGAGTCTCGGCTCTTCAGAACTACATTAGGCTAAAGTTTATATGGTCATTTAAAATTATTTCTTTATACTTTTGAATTGTACATTTTATAATAAGCACATTTTATAATTAAAATCAAATATTAGGTCAATCCATTTTGGAAAGCAAAGTAATGCATTTTTGGCTTGGTTGTGGGATATGAAATTCACATAAATATAAGGGCAAGAACAGAAGAGATTTTCAAAAGTCAATATAAACTCATTCCACAACATATAACTTATATTTTGGTATTAGGTTCTGTATATGTAAATGCTGCAAGTAATGCTCCTTCCACAGAGGAAAAACATACGCTGATGTTACATCTTAAATCCTTTATCTAACCATTTTTTAAGATTGAAGTATAGTTAATTTACAATATTGTGTTAGCTTCAGGTGTATAGCAAAGTGATTCAGTTTTATATATATATATATATATATATATATATATATATATATCCTTTTTCAGATTCTTTTCCATTATGGGTTATTATAAGACATTAAATATAGTTCTCTGTGCTATATAGTAGGTCCTTGTTGCAAGGATTCTTCAATATATGTGTCAATCAATGTGACACACCATATTAACAAATTGAAGAATAAAAACCATATGATCATCTCAAGAGATGCAGAAAAAGCTTTTGACAAAATTCAACACCGATTTATGATAAAAACTCTCCAGAAAGTGGGCATAGAGGGAACATACGTCAACATAATAAAGGCCATATACGACAAACCCAAAGCAAACATCATTCTCAATGGTAAAAAACTGAAAGCATTTCCTCTAAGATCAGGAACAAGTTAGTCCCAGAATCTGGGCTTTCCACACACAGAGCTGCCTCTTCTTACCTGGGGAAATCAGCTTCAGAGTCAGATAACAGCCTATCTGACTACAGTCAGTACACACTGGCAGGAATACTCTTCCTCAGCATTGTTCTCATTCTCAGACTCATGTAGCCTCAGCCCCTATTTGATCCTTGAATTGGGACTCTCTACCTTCACATCCATGATTCAGAAACAGGGACACTGGTGATCTAGTGTTTTTCTTTTTCTCTGCCTAGCACATTGCTGCCATGTAGGGGCTTTTAATTGCTTGTGGAGTTAAATTAATCCTAATTCTCACTGCCACCTGGGAAAGGTAATCTGAAATAGAGTAAAAAAAAAAAATGTGTAGCATTGGGCAAGGCATTCTGTCTCCAAAAAAAGAGGAAAGATAAGCCAACAATGAAACATTTTTCTCAACAGTGCTACAGTGAATATAGCATATTAGATCATCTGAATGCTTTTCACAATTTAGCAACTTATTTCCTACTTTTGCTTCTAGTTCATAGCTCTAATTCTGTTATAGATCATTCACACTTTGCTAATCTGTCACCAGATGGATAAAACAAGGTGTTTTGGGATGGGAACATGAACACCTATAAAGCTGAAACCGTGAGGTATTGAGATGTCAGGTACCAAGCATGCCTGTCCTCACCAGAGTTGAGGCAGAGGGTTGAATCTGACCTGGTTTTGTATTGTTTGCCTTAGCTTTCTGCTCTCAATACAGAATGCTCCTTTTTAAAAAGAAATATTAATAAAATTAAGTAAAACTATGATCTATTGAGTACTTGCTATCTTCTAGGCACTGTGCTAAGTGTTTTACAGATATTATTTCATTTGTGTTCAATATAACTGTCTGAGGTAAGCTCACTTTAGATATGAGAAAGTGGAGCCTCAGAGAGAATGTGACTTCCCCTGTCCCACGAATAGCCTGTCAGAAAGATGTAGTGGCTAGGAGTGCTGGTTCTGGATTAGACTACCCAGAGTTAAATCCCTGCATACTTACTCTATGTGTGAGCACAAGCAATTTACTTAATCGTCTGTGTCTCAGGCTTGCCCTCAAGTTTTGTTGTAAGGATTTAGTAAGTGAGTACAAAGCATTCTGATCAGTAGCTTGTCCCTACTAAGCCCTCCATAAACATTAAAAAAATCAGGAGGGCCTCCCTGGTGGCGCAGTGGTTGAGAGTCCGCCTGCCGATGCAGGGGATACGGGTTCGTGCCCCGGTCTGGGAGGATCCCATATGCCGCGGAGCGGCTGGGCCCGTGAGCCATGGCCGCTGGGCATGCGCGTCCGGAGCCTGTGCTCCGCAATGGGAGAGGCCACAACAGTGAGAGGCCCACATACCGCAAAAAAAAAAAAAAAAAAAAAAAATCAGGAAATTGTAAAATGTAGAGCAAGGATTTCAAACCCAAGTCTGTTTGATTTTGAAATTCATGTTCTTTTTAAAATTAAAGTATAGCTGATTTACAATATTATATTAGTTTCCGGTATAACAAAACTCATATTCTTAATCATTATTGTGTTTGCATCCCATATAGATGATTTTTGGAAAACCTAAACACTTGGGCTTAGGAAACTTTTCTCCAGGAATAATAGAAGCCATCAATGCCATGCTCCCTGTGTTGTTCACTCAGTGGTCCCAGTCTCTCAGTCTGCCCCCCACTTACATTGTAAGGGCAATGCATGTCTCCCACTTATACCTTTATGGAGCGTTCTTCCATTCCGAGGGTTCTCATTGTAAAAGCACCCATTGCATTTGCAGCCAGAGTCTCCCCTTAACAAAGGCAGTAGGGTTTGAAGTAGACACAACTTGCAGATATTAACACAGGGCGTGGGAAATAACGGCTACCTTGCATGTGATGCTCCATTGAGTGTCAGGCAGTGTGAATTAGACACAATCCTTACACACTAGGAGTTACTCACCTAAAATCTTGGGTAGATTAATCTAGTTAATTTTCATATTCATTGGTCAGAACTTCCTAAAATGCCAGAAAGTAAATAAATTGATAATTTATACCATATATTTGCCACATTTAATCACATGGTTATCTGCGTTTTCCAGGTTTTAGGGTCTTCCTCACTCATCCTAACCTGGAGTGATGTTAAAAATTGCTGCAGATATGTGTGTAGAGATTTCCATATCTATAAATCTATATCAATATCAAGTGTTTTCATTTGTGATTACAAACATCTCAAATTTTAACATCTCCATCTCAACAGATCCATTCTCATTCTCCTTGTACTCCAGGTTCTGTGATTGTCTTTTGCTACATTGGCATTCCCAGGTGGCCCTCTCATTCTATGCACATTCCTGGAGTGGTCTTGCATGGTGTCAGACTCCCACATTCTTAAATTGCTATCCTAAGCTTCAGACCCTTAAATTTAGCTTTCTGCTAGACAGCTTCATTTGTATGTTTCAGAGGTTCTGCCAACCAAACATATACCAAACTAGATTTGTTACCTCTCCTTTTCCCTGTCCCAAATTTATCTTATGTCTTTAGTTTCAATTGGCCATACTATCACCCAGTCATCCAAACTAGCAATCTAGATTCTTTTTAAATGCCTTCATCTGCCTCACTCTCCACTTTTGATTAGTCACAAAGTTTTAGATCCAGTGCCTTAGCTGGGGACACCTGGAGCTCCCATCAGTCTCTTAATTAACACTTGCTTTGACTTAACAGTTCTCATTCATTCTCTATCTTGCTGCCTAAGTGACAATTCTAAAAGCAAGTTTGATTGTGTTGCTGCCTTCTTAAAATTCTTCAGTGACAACCCACAAAACTTTAGGGACAAAGTTCAAACTTCTTTGTCCTACCAGAGATGAGCTCAGCCACTAGTGCTGTGTCATTTCCTGTCACTTCCCATTCAGCCTCTCTGCTCCAAGCATATTGAATGTTTATAACTTGTTTCCCCTCCCCCTTTCTTTCCCACACTCATATTTCCCTGTGTTTACCTCTCATCTGAGGCATGGCTTATGCTATTCCTCATGCCTGAATGTCATCCCCTCTGCCATTGATGTGCATAATCTGTGTTAGAGCTCAAGGCTCAATTCAGGCATAACTTTCTCTGGGGAGACTTCCTTGATCCTTCTTTGCTGTGTCTGACCACATATTGATCCCCTATTGGTGTCAGAATCTATATTTAAAATATCATATTTAATCCTCACCAAATCCCTATGAAGCACGTTTTACTATTGTCCTAATTTTTCCAGTGAGGAAACTGTACCAAGAGGTAAAGTTATTTGCATATACAATGCAGGGATTTGAATCCAGATCTCTGTGGAGGGCAAAGCCTATGTTTAAGTCATCTGTAGTATTAGTGTTTAGCTAAGTCTGGCAGATGTCATTGCTTAATAAATGTTTGCAAATGAAATTGATCCTCAGGCTTGGTCCTAGACCCAATTTGAAGTAAGAAAATATATTTGGAGGTTCATTAGCCTCCCTTTTAGGACACCAGTTTTCCCTACAGTGTCTCAACTCTCTCAGTTCGTATGAGACCAAATCTCTCAGATTTAATGAGCACCAACGGATTTTAATGTGCTCAAACTTTCTGACTTAAGTGAGGTGTATACTGATTTAGGGGTCTCTGTAAGCACACTGCCCTGGGACCCAGTGCTCTTACGCTGGGATAAGTTGAAGAAAGAGGTTATATTGGGCTATAAGAAAGGTTTGAGGACAGATTTGGGAGTGATGATAACTTCCAGAAAGCCTCAACTCACATTTCTAAGTGACTTCTTCCTTAGAGCTAGAAGCAACTTTGTTTGCTTCTGACTGGAAGAGTCCCATTCATTCACTTCCTGTTTAATGATGAATGAAGACTCACACCTTAGAGGCATTTTAACCCCAACTGTAAAAAACAAAAACCAGTTGTAATTCCTGAAACTGTGAGCTAATAAATAGTATTTCCCTCAGTTTTGTAGGAGGCTGGGAGGTTAGCTCTGTTTTCCCGACTTCCAATATTGTGCCCCTGATACACTGTGAATACAATTACAATCTAAATCTGTCATCCTCCTACGTTGTTTTTAAAACCCAAACGAGTTCTTTGAAATAATTTGGATGAATAAGGTAACTTAAAAAAATAAATGAGACTGAAGGTTTTTGTCGACTAATGAGAGAGAGAAAAAGGAAGAGACCCAGAAATATCTTCCCTATCTACCTCTGTTGATATCACTTCCTACCCACATCCTCTATGATGCCACTTTATTACAAATTTGCAATCATTCTTCCAGCCATGACTTTTTTTCCCAAAATTTTTGTTTTCTTTCCCTCTGCCTTGCAATGGGAATCCAACAGTCATTTGAGTAGGTTTATGATGACTAATTCAGTATGAAATAAAAATTGAAGGTAAGAATGCTCCATTAGATTTTTATGTTTCCCCCATTGCAGTGTTTATAAGATTTCAAAACTGGAGGAAAAGTGAAAAATGCCATTCATCTGGTAATTTTGTGAATATAATGACAAACAACTGTTTGATGCTTTGCTCCTTTGAATTATAGCCTCTATTTAAGTCTAAGGTTTTAGTGTGTGTGTGTGTGTGTGTGTGTGTGTGTGTGTGTTGGTAAATACATAGGGCAAATACTCTTTTGAAAATAAAGGAACCTTGACCTAAACCTTACACCTTACATGAACATGAACTGAAAATGGATCTTGGACTTGAATGTAAAATATAAAACTTTAAAACAACATTTAGAAAAAAATAGGAGAAAACTTCTAGCATCTAGGCCTAGGAAGAATTCTTAGACTTGACACTGAAAGGAGGATTCATAAAGAAAAAATAGACAAATTAGGCTGCATTAAAGCTAAAAACTTGGTATCTGTGAAAGCCCATGTGAAGAAGATGAAAAGACAAGCTACAGTCTACGAGACAATATTTTCAAACCACCATGTCCATCAAAGGACAAGCAGCTAGAACATGAAAAGAACTGTCAAAACTCAATATTTAAAAAAAATCCAGTTAGAAAACGGGCAAAAGGCATAAACCTACATTTCACCAAAGAGGATATCCAGATGGAAAATAAGCATGTAAAATTAAGTTCAAACATTAGTCATCATGGTAATGTAAATTAAAACCACAAGTTAGGCTTAGCCACACCTAAATATTAGCTTATACTAAAACAGCTAATATAAAAAAATAGTGACTATACAAAACCTGGCAAGGATGCAGAGAAACAAATTCTTCCGTTGCTGGTGGGAATGGAAAATTGTACCACCACTCTGGGAAACATTTGGCAGCTTCTTATACAACTAAAGATGCAATTACCATATGACTCATCAATTATGTTCATGAACACTTATCCCAGAGAAATAAAAATTTCTCTTCATACCAAAACCTTTATACAAATGTTCATAGCAGCTTTATTCATAATAGCCAAAACCTGGAAACAGGCCAATGCAGAAAATGGTTAAGCCAACTGTGGTACATCTGTGGAATAACTCAGCAATGAAACTCAGCAATAAAAAGGCACACACTATTGACACACACCAACAACCTGAATGAATTTCCAGATAATTATGCTGAGTGAAAAAAGCCAATATGCAAAGGTTACATATTGTATGATTCCATTTACATAAATATTTGAAATGGGGAAACATTAGAAATGGAGAACAGATTAACAGTTTCCTGGGGTAAGAGGTGGGAAAGGAGTTAGGAGGGAGTTTAGTTATAAAAATCAACACAGGAGAACCCTGTGGTGTTGGAAGTGCTCAGTGTCTTGACTATGGTGGTGGATACATGAACTTAACCCAGGTAATAAAAGTGGATCATACCTAATACATACGTTCACACACATACATCAACACACTCATGAGTACAGGTAAAACTGGGGAAATGTGAATCAGATGAATATAGATTACATCAGTATCAATATCATCGCTGTGATGTTATACCATAGTTTTGCAAAATTTAACCATTGAGAGAAACTGGTAAAAATTGTATATGGGATCTCTATTATTTCTTATAACTGCATATGTGAATAAATTCCATGTTCCAATTATGTCAACAAAAGAGAGGGTTTATTTATACTCCTTATATATTTCCTCCAGCAACTTCTGTCTTTTCTTAGAGAAAATTTGTCAGAGAAACTTTCAAAGAAGACTGTGTTCATCTCTGTTCAATTAGAAATCACAGAAGCTGAGGAGAATGGTGCCTGTCAGAATTTGACTGAACTAGAATATAGTACTGGGAGAAGGAGATTGTCTTTTACTTAAAACTTCCTTTATCTGTGGCTTTAGATCTGTGGTACAAATTTAATCCCAGTATTATGTTTATGATACAAGCAGAAGATTGATGATTAGAAACTTGGAGTGACCTTGGTTTATCAGACTCTAAGTGACAATTAAAATCTCTTTCCTGATAATAAGAAAGACAAAACTCCTCTTATTCTTAGAAGTAATAAATAAACTTCAGAATTGGGTTTAACTGTACTTATTCAATCAATGATAGGCCTATAGCCACCATAACAAATAAACACCAGAATTGATTTTAAAACCCTCTATTAAATCAATGGCAACTCAATTCAGCAAGAACACCTCTGAAACCCGTCAGTGACACAGCCCCATGTTTTGAAAGGCAGCCGGTTAGTATCACACTCACTCCAGTTAATATGCTTCTAAAGGCTGATGTTGACCCACTCTGTCCTCCATAACTACACAAAATATGCTCTGTAACCAACATAATCACCAACCTCCTCCTGCATCTGTAATCATTACTACCCAAAGTAAATGTCCCAAAGAACCTTACATATGAGATGATCAAGTTTGCTTTGCTTAATGATATTATACCTGACCAGCATAACTTCCCCTTTCTTAAGTAAACAATAAGTTCAGCTTCTTGGTTTCATATATTAAGCTATGCTTTTCTCCTTCAACATTTACTTGTTTTAATCAACTGTGTATAGATAGTCATTTTACCTTATCCAGAGAGCAAGTGCCAATCTATAGTTAGCAATAATTAATATAGCTTCCAGGAGCCCTCAACTTCTACCCCACTCCCTCCCCCTAGAGACTGATTTAGTGACTTTCTTGACTTGCATGTCTTCTCTTATCTGGCAAGTAAATAAGCTCTTTATTGCTCATTATAGTGGTCACTGTCTTTCTTTTAAAACAAATATTTCAATGAACAATCATTTACATGTCTTCTTAGTTAGAAGTAGAAATGCAGAAAGGAACATACCTTTACTAGAAATTGTCAGATTGCTCTCCAACACAGGCATTTCCAATTTATAGTCACTCTATTAATAATGTTGTTCTTACCAACACTTTGTATTGTCAGAATTAAAAATTTTTGCCAGTCTTATGAGTATGAAATCGTAGCTTAATGTTTTAACTCATGTTCCCTGATTACCCAAGTGTGGTTGAGCTCTTTGGCTGTTTATTAGCAATTAGGTTTTTTCCCTATGTGACATGCCTGTTCTTAAACTATTTTTCTATTGCATCATTTACCATTTTTAAAACGAATTTTGGGAGGCAGAGTCAAGATGGCAGTGTGGGAGGATGTAGAGTTCACATCTCCCCACAACTAGGGCATCTGACAGATGCTGGTGGGGGACTTCGATGCCCAAGGAGATGGGAGGAATGCCTGTGACTGAGTAGGACATGGGGGAGAGTAAGGGGGGAGGAGAAGTGGAAGCCAGACAGGACCAGCACCCCTGAGGGGTGGCTGTGAGAGGGGAGGGGTTCCAATGACCAGAGGGACCCTTGGGGACTCAGAAGATCGGGGGGAGCACGCCTAGCATTCCCCCTGCCCAATCGGGCTGGGGAAGCCTGGTGGGCTCCTGGGCTGGGTCCTTCAACCTCTGAGGCCCCCTCTGGGCCACGTGGGTCCTGAGGACATAGGAAGGAAGTGGGGGGAGAAGAAGAGGGTGGATTGGGAGGGGCCCTCCAGGATTGGAGGATCAGGGGAGGTGTGGAGAGCATTTCCTCCATCTGCTCAGGCCTCAGGAAACCTGCTAGGTTCCTGAGCCTGGTCCTCCAGTCTCTGGGGCCCCCTCCAGCTGCGTGGGTCTTAGAGGCATGAGAGGGAGGGAGGAGGGAGGAAGAGGAGGAGATGCGGATGGTGCATAGGACCCTTCATGACCAGGGGATCAGGGGAGGCATGGAGGGCATTTCCCCAACCTACTCGGACCCCAGGAAGCCTGCTGGGCTCCCAGGCCTGGTCTTCCATTTTCCGGGGTCCTACCTAGGCCATGTTAGCCCTAGAGGTGTAGAGAGAGGCAGGGGAGAAGAGGAGAGGCGAACAGGGAGGGGCTCTCCAGGATCCGAGGACCAGGGAAGGCACAGAGGGCATTTCCCTTGCCCATTCAGCCCCGGGAAGCCAGTGAGCCTTCCGGTTCTGGTCCCCTCTCTGGCCACATGGGTCCTAGGGGCATGAGGAAGAGAGGCCAATGGACAGGAACCCTCTGGGATCAGAAGATCGAGGATTGGGGGAACACACATAGAGTTTCCCTCACCCACTTGGGCCCAGGGAGCCTGCTGGGGTCCTAGACCTTGCCCTTCGCCTTCCAAAACCAGAGGCACTCCTGGGTCCTTCCAACCACAATGAGCATAAGCCCCAGCCCTGGCCCTGCCCCTGGGCCTATTCCAGCCCTTTGGGTCTTAACCATAGGCCCCACCCACTGCCTAAACCCCACCTCTGCCTAAGCCCAGTCCCCCACAGTTAAGGCCTTTTCCAGCTTTGTTTTTTTCCTCCTCATTTTGGCTTTTGTGGTTCTGTTTTACCTGATAGTTGTTGTTTCATCTATATTTTATTTTTTAATTTTTGCTAACATATCTGTTAGTTTTCTAATCTTATTTTATTATTTACTCTTTGTTATTGTTCTGCTCTTTTCTGTTCTTTTATTCCTTTTATTTATTTATTTATTTATTTTTGCCACCCCACAAGGCTTGCAAGATCTTGGTTCACAAGCTAGGGGTCAGGAATGAGCTCCTGCAGTGGGAGCTCCAAGCTCAATCCACTGGACTAACAGAGAACCTCAGACATCAGGGAATAGTCATTGGAATGAGGTCTCCTGGAGGTCCTCGTCTCAGCACAAAGACCCAACTCTACCCAAAAGCCTACAAACTGCAGTGCTGGAAGACTCAGGCTAAACAACCAGTAAGACAGGAACACAATCCCACCAATGGAAAAAAAAAAAGATAAAAACTATGTTACAAATGAAGGAGCAAGTTAAAACCTACAAAACCAAAAAAATGAAGAGGAAATAGGCAACCTACCTGAAAAAGAATTCAGAGTAATGATAGTAAAGATGATACAGAATCTTGGAAAAGGAATGGAGGTATGGATTGAGAAATTACAAGAAATGTTTTAAAAAGATCTACAAGAACTAAAGAACAAACAAACAGAGAAAAACAACACAATAATTTAAATGAAAAATGCACTGGAAAGAATCAACAACATAATAACTGAGGCAGAAGAATGAATAAGTGAGCTGAAAGAATGGTGGAAGTAACAGCTGAGGAGCAGAATAAAGAAGAAAGAATGAAGATAACCTCAGAGACCACTGAGACAACACTAAATGCACCAACATTTGATTTTTAGGGGTCCCAGAAGAAGAAAAGAAAAAGAAAGGGTCTGAGAAAATGTTCGAAGACATTATAGTGGAAAACTTCCCTAACATGGGAAAGGAAATATTCACCCAAGTCCAAGAAACACAGAGAGTCCCATACAAGATAAACCCTGGGAGAAATACACCAAGACACATATTAATCAAACTAAAAAAATTAAATACATAGAAAAAAATATTAAAAGCATCAAGGGAAAAACAAAAAATAACATACAAAGGAATTTCCATAAGGTTATCAGCTGATTTTTCAGCAGAAACTGTGCAGGCAAGAAGGGTTTGGCAGGGTTTACTTAAAGTGATGAAAGAGAAAAACCTACAACCAAGATTACCCAGCAAGAATTACACTCAGAGAACTTCCGGGTAAGATGGCGGAAGAGTAAGACTCAGAGATCACCTTCCTCCCCACGGATACACCAGAAATACAGCTACACGGGGAACAACTCCTACAGAACACCTACTGAATGCTGGCAGAAGACCCCAGACCTCCCAAAAGGCAAGAAACTCCCCACATACCTGGGTAGGGCAAAGCGGAGAGATTCCCGCACAGAGGATAGGTGCCGAGCGGAACTCACCAACCCGAGAGGCTTGTCTGCTCGCCCGCCAGGGCGGGCGGTGCTAGAAGCTGAGGCTCGGGCTTCAGTCAGAGCGCAGGGAGAGGACTGGGGCTGGCGGCGAGAACTCAGCCTGAAGGGGTCTAATGTGCCACAGCTAGCCAGGAGGGAGTCCGGGAAAAGTCTGGAGCTGCCGAAGAGGCAAGAGACTTTTTCTTCCCTCTGGGTTTCCTAGTGCGCGAGGAGAGGGGATTAAGAGCGCTGCTTAAAGGGGCTCCACAGACGGGCACGAGTCACGACTGAAAGCGAGGAGCCCAGTGACGGGCGTGGGATGCTGGGGCTGCTGCTGCCGCCGCCAAGAAGCCTGTGTGCGAGCGCAGGTCACTGCCCACACCGCCCTTCTGGGAGCCTGTGCAGCCCGACACTGCCAGGGTCCCGGGATCCAGGGGCGGCTTCCCTGGGAGAACGCACGGCACGCCTCGGGCTGGTGCAACGTCACGCTGAACTCTGCCGCTGCAGGCTCGCCCCGCACTCCGTGCCCCTCCCTCCCGCCTGGCCTGAGTGAGCCAGAGTCCCCGAAGAGGCTGCTCCTTTAACCCTGTCCTGTCTGAGCAAAGAACAGACGCCCTCTGGCGACCTACATGCAGAGGCGGGGCCAAATCCAAAGCTGAGACCCAGGAGCTGTGAGAACAAAGAAGAGAAAGGGAAACCTCTCCTAGCAGCCTCAGAAGCAGCGGATTAAAGCTCCACAATCAACTTGATGTACCCTGCATCTGTGGAATACATGAATAGACAACAAATCATCCCAAATTGAGGAGCCAGGAGTCAGTGCTGTGCCTATGAGGTGGGAGAGCCAAATTCAGGACACTGGTCCACAAGAGACCTCCCAGCTCCACATAATATCAAACGGCGAAAATCTTCCAGAGATCTCCATCTCAACACCAGCACCCAGCTTCACTCAACGACCAGCAAGCTACAGTGCTGGACACCATATGCAAAACAACTAGCAAGACAGGAACACAACCCCACCCATTAGCAGAGAGTTGGCCTAAAATCATAAAAAGTCCACAGACACCCCAAAACACACCACCAGACATGGACCTGCCCACCAGAAAGACAAGATCCAGCCTCATCCACCAGAACACAGGCACTAGTCCCCTCCACCAGGAAGCCTACACAACTCACTAAACCAACCTTAGCCACTGGGGACAGACACCAAAAACAATGGGAACTATGAACCTGCAGCCTGCAAAAAGGAGACCGCAAACACAGTAAGATAAGCAAAATGAGAAGACAGAAAAACACACAGCAGGAGAAGGAGCAAGATAAAAACCCACCAGACCTAACAAATGAAG